>NC_081211.1:13354435-13661379 GCF_902713425.1 Acipenser ruthenus
AGGTGGCTCTTTGACAATGCCTAGCTGATTGCTATAAATTTGGAAGGGATGGAGGATAATAAAGCAAGTAGCTCTGTTTGGATAGAAAAGTTATGGTATTACATTTTTATGAATCACTTTTATTTAAATAGTAATCTGTATTGTAATCGTTATCAACGATACTTGGCCAGTATTACTTGGTATTGTATTAAATAAAAATAATTACTGATGCTGAATCAGAAAAAAGAAGTGATGTTACTGCACTATTGAAAATGAATCCAGGAGCTATTCGCTCACCTTCCTACACATTTGATTTTTCCAGTCATGGACTTCAAGCTACTTGAGATGGCAGCTCTGGGTCAGGCACTGTACCCAGGCATGCTGTATGACTGTCACAGAGACTCCTTCACACCAGATACTGTACACCCCCTGTCACTCTCACTGTGACAGCTGCAGAGAATATGTTAATACTGGGTCTGTATCAATACTATAATCACACATGCACCCTCTCACTGTGATAGCTACAGAACATAAGAAAGGAGGCCATACAAACGAGAGGAGGCCATTTGGTCCATTACCGTTACCGTTGAAGAGCTACAAGGGTTTGTCCAAACCATATTCTGCATGTAAAAATGTCCCAAAACAGTGCCGTCTTATGGAAGTTGGCCAGACGAAGCAATATCACAAAGTACTTCATCAAATCTTATGCAACACCTTTCACACTGAAAATATACGAATAAATACAAGTGAAAAAATGCAGTTGTTTTTTTATTAAAATTATTTTTTTCTTACATTTATTAAATTAAGTGCATGAAAAACACAAAGTTTTTATTTTCAGCATACACTGTAAAATAAACAAATAAGCATTGAGCAAACACTAATCGTATTACTATATTATCTGCAAATAATAAAATGCAACCACAAATAGTAAAAACAACAAGGATGAGCTATTTAGGTAAAGCATAACATGCAAAGAACCAATTGTAACGTCAAACAGGCATCTGCTCGTCCATTTTCAAGCATCTGCAAAAAAAAGAAAAAAATGTATAAAACACAAAAAACAAATGTGTATTGAATTACAAGTTCAGCAGATAATTACCTTCAAAACCAGCCGCAGATGAGGTGTCTGCATTGCCTTCGTGCTGTGTTTGCATAGCACATCTCGAACTTCCTGTGTAACTCGGCTTCCAGTAAGAGCTGGAGATCGCATTTCCTGTACATGACTTTCTTTAAGTGTGTCTTTAAAAATACACGGAGGGAAACATGACTTTTTTGTTTCTAAGCCTCAGAAAGACTGATTTGATTACCACACGGCTTAGTAGAGAAATTAAATTAAGTCATTTTTTTAAAGTCCATAAAAATTAGTCAATGTCCATATCTGTGAGGCTTCTGAATGACTCTCCTAGAATGAGTCCTGGGCAGTTCAAGGGATCTGTCCTGACCAACTTCTGGGGCTGGTACAACAGGCTGTGGAATGTCCCTAGTTAGCATGTGACTAGGACAGTGGTACTGAATTCCATTCTCTGGCAGGCCAGATAAGGCAATGTCCAAACCTTCAAGATGTGCGCAGTGGTGGGGGGTTGTTTAAATGGTCATGAAAATCTGACTATCCAATCAGACTTTACATACAGTAACAAAACGTTTCAACACTGCACTTGCACCAATCAACTAATACATCTCAGAAATAACTACTTAATATGATACAATGTTTGATCACCATTAATAATACAAATATTACGCAAATATAATTTCCTGAGGCAGTATTCAAACGACATCTATAAACAAATAATTAAACAAATCGCACTGTAATACTATTAAAACACCATGTTATTAATTTTAATTTTATTAAAACTAGAAAATGTTCTGACAATTACTGCGCAGCCAGCATTCAAGTTAAGTAACAAAAGCACTTATGTTGTGGAAGCATCTTATTAAAAGTGTAACACAGTGTCTAAATATGCATGTTCTAGCTCCAATGTGTTTCAATGTAAATGAAAAGTTTCTAAATTAAATACATGGCATGACAGTAAACAGAGAGGAAAAAAAATCAAGTGCATATCCACTGTGCCAATCTGTGGGAGGCGTGCCTCAGGTGCATTTCTTACTGTTGTCAAACAGGTTTTTTTAAACATAAATAAAAAATCTTTGACAGGCTTGGTTTCTTCGGCCAATTTCCTGTGACTGAACACTTACTGGTGTCTGCATTGCTAATTTTCCTAACAATACTTAGTTTATCATATATGAAAAATAAAGGAAATATAGACATATGCACTTAAGTTTTTTCATGTATTTCTATAATAAAACCAAACTGTTTCTCATTTTAAAACTACAGCAGCCCTGCTCAACTTCCCAAGACTTTCTACTATAAACTGGAGTCAAACATCTGGGGCCCGATTTTCCCCTCAGCGCAAACGTTCGCAACACGTGCAAGGACGGGGAAAATACATTAGCACGCGCTGCCAGCACTTGCCTCGTTCGCCTGAGACATCCTATTTTACCCTGAAGGGTTTGCACATGGGCAAGAAATATGCGCTTGGCAGTGTTTTCTCATGGTTTAATGAGCTAAAATGGGTGGAGTTTGAGGTATTGGTTTCAGAATTCTATTTTCACCTCTCATCTGTGCGCTATTAAAACGTGCAATTAAGACACGATCACAAGTGTGTCTTATTAGCGAACCGCGACACCTCTCATAGAAAAAGCAGGAAAAGTAAGAAAAAAAACAAAACTTTAAGATGGCTGAGTTCGAAGTTTTATATAATTTGTTGGATCTTGACATAGAACAAAGGCAAAGGATAAGAAGCCGGAGATACCCTCCCGAGAGGGTTTATAAGCAAACAGTCAGTTTTCTCGTGCTTCCTGATAGTGGGTGTATTCAGCGATTTCGAATTAATAAGCAAACAGTAGCTGATTTGTGCAGTATACTCAGTTTTGATTTAGAACCCAGGTCACGTGTTTCTACTGCTTTGCCTGTTGCTGTAAAGGTAACTGCAGCACTAGTTTTTTATGCAACAGGTACATTTCAAACACCAGTTTCAGACATTGCAGGCATGAGTCAGTCATGTTTTTCAAGATGTTTACATCAAGTAAATGGTGCATTGTTAAAAGTTTCTGGTGATTACATACGTTTCCCTGAAACCAGATACCAGCAAGAGCAAACAAAGAGAGATTTCTTTAATATTGCTGGTTTCCCAAAGGTATTGGGTGCGATAGATTGTACTCATGTCCAAATACGTACACCTTCTGAAAATGCAGTAATTTACATTAATCGTAAAGGATTTCCTTCTTTAAATGTTCAGGTAGTATGTGATGCTAAAAATATAATAACTAATGTGTTTGCATATTACCCCAGGATCCTGTCACGACTCTTTCATCCTTTCTCAGTCATCGATCGCACGGTACATTGAAGGACATGACATGTATGATAGCTTACTGATAGGTGACAATGGATACAGTCTGAAGAAATGGCTGATGACACCAGTTCTTAGTCCACAAACAGCAGGTGAAAATGCATATAATGAAGCACACAGAAGAACTCGCAGTGCAATTGAAAGCACATTTGGAATGCTTAAAATGCGCTTTAGGTGTTTGGACAGGAGTGGTGGTGCATTGCAATACAGTGTGAAGAAGGTTGCAGAAATATTTGTTGCATGTTGTGTACTACACAACATAGCAACTACTCGTGGATGCTTGTTAGACATTAGTGAAACCAGGTTAAATGCCATAAATCAACAGGAGGCTGACTTTGATGAACCAGTAGCAGCGCCGGAAAGTGGCAGAAATGTACGCAACATTATCATTGCCGAGCACTTCACTGAAAATGAATAATGCTTAACAATTGAAAATCATCCATCCATTATCATTAACCGCTTACTCCTTTACAGTGTCGCGGTGAGCCAGAGCCTAACCGGCATACACAGGGCGCATAGAGGGCAATTTAGAGTGACCAATCAACCTGGACAGCATGTCTTTGGACTGTGGGAGGAAACTGGAGTACCCGGAGGAAAACCACGTGAACACGGGGAGAACATGCAAACTCCACACAGACAGTATCCTGGGCTGGATTTGAACCCAGGACCCTGGCGCTGTGAGGCAGCAGCACTAACCACTACGCCACCATGCTGCCCCTCAATTGAAAATAAGAGTAAGTTTATTCTTGTTGAATGTATATCAAATGTTAAAAAAAATCAAACACAAATATTGAAGGATATATTACACATTTGTTATAATGCAGCTCAGCGTTTTCTTGGTCGCCCTGGTCTTCTTGGCAATAATGGGGCCACAGCTTCATTCTGATCTTGGGCACAAGAAGTAGAAGCATGCGAAGTAAACGGGATAGGATCTGTGTTTGTTTCTGCGGTTACTTGTGTGCCTGGTGGCCTTGAAGAATGTGATGCATAATATGCCCTCTCCGATCTAACCTCTCTCTTTCAATTTTAACTTTTTCCCCCATAAGTTTTATGGCTTTCCATATACAAGCACATTCTATTCAGTTTCTCATTTAGATTTAGTAAATTCTTGTTCACTTCAGCAAATCCTCTTTCCTGCAGTTCAATAAATTTGGGAGCAAGTTTCTCCTTCTCTTGCTGCAGCTGCGGTATTCTTGCCTCTTTGTTCATTTCCTCTATAGGTGGACGATCACAATCTGGAGAGGACGCAGCTGATAAATGAGAACCTATGGGATCATGCTCTTCATCTTGCGTAATTGGACCTTGTTGATCTGGACCATTTTTGAGAATCATCTGCTCCCGTTGGGCTTCCAAGATGTTCGAATGATGCTGTAATGAATGAAAATAAATACAATAATATCTGTAATACGCTTGCAATATACCACCAAGTACAATCAGTATGTAGCCTATGCCATGTGGTATTAGTAGCTATTTAGTCCCTTTAAACATAATTCAGTCCATATAAGTTAAGCTGCCATGTTAAATAATGTTTATCTGATATACAGTATGATATCCAAATGAAATAGTTTTTATTATAGATTACACAGGATATGCTACAAAATAATCAAAGTAGACGTGTACGCTCACTTTCAAACTGTAAACATACTTGTTTTCGAATGTATAGTAAGTTTTATAATAAGTGACTGCTTACCTGACACGTGTGATAGGATTACACCAACATCAATGCCTCCCACACCTGCAATGCTCTCCCGTGGAATATTGACTGCAGCGCAATCTTCTTCTGCTGTTAATTGCAGCGATGTTGATGGTCCTCCACTGTAGCCGCTCTCTCTCTGTTTATGAGAGCTAACTTTGACTTAGTACGACGTTTTATATCCTAGTATCTTTTTCTACATTCTGACCAAGTCCGTTTAACAGTTGAAGTGGAATTTATTCTTTTTGCAACCTCTTGCCAAGGGAAGTAATATTAAAACTTTACAATGCATTAGTAAGACCTCATCTAGAATATTGTGTTCAGTTCTGGTCACCTCGTTACAAAAAGGATATTGCTGCTCTAGAAAGAGTACAAAGAAGAGCAACCAGAATTATCCCGGGTTGTAAAGGCATGTCGTATGCAGACAGGCTAAAAGAATTGAATCTATTCAGTCTTGAACAAAGAAGACTACGCTGTGATCTGATTCAAGCATTCAAAATTCTAAAAGGTATTGACAATGTCGATCCTGGGGACTTTCTCGACCTGAAAAAAGAAACAAGGACCAGGGGTCACAATTAGATAAAGGGGCATTCAGAGCAGAAAATAGGAGGCACTTTTTTACACAGAGAATTGTGAGGGTCTGGATCCAACTCCCCAGTAATGTTGTTGAAGCTGACACCCTGGGATCCTTCAAGAAGCTGCTTGATGAGATTCTGGGATCAATAAGCTACTAACAACCAAACGAGCAAGATGGGACGACTGGCCTCCTCTCGTTTGTAAACTTTCTTATGTTACACCAACCTCCCTGGACCTCTTGTATCAGCAGTCTTCTGGCCTCCCTGGACCTCTTGTATCAGCAGTCTTCTGGCCTCCCTGGACCGACAAGCTGTGGGTGCCGTCTACAAAGCCACTCCTGCTCCCCTTCATCCATGGCTTCTGTATCTGCTGCAGAGATGTTCCCCTGTTGAGGTGGTAGGGGTGTCCCATGGGTTAGCGCTATGTTGTGTAGAACACAGCAGGCTAGGAACATCCTACACACCTTTTGGGGGATATACTGTAGGGCTCCTCCAAAATCATCCAAACATGGGAAACACATTTTGAGCACAAACACCGCTCGTGACATTCTGTGTGGTTATATAAGCATCGTTGCATGCCTTCTCTGCAGCAGACACTGGACAGGTGTCATAAGCCATGGTCTCAGGGGATATGCACTGTCTCCTGTATGGAGAGAGCATTGTTGTGTTTATGTGTTTTTAGGGTAATGATGGTATAGGTAGAGCCAGTGGGAATGCATGCATTTTGAGTGATGAGTTTTCCAGACTCAAATGCAGAGTCTGGACTGATACCAGATGTACGCATCGTGAGCCCCCCCCTCCCCGAAACTGTGCCAGGAAATTGAAAATGCGACCCGTCGTAAGTAGTTGTCCTTGCGGTTCTTAAAAGCTGTTTCCTCCACCCCTGCAGGTGCCCGGATAGCGACATGGGTCCAATCAATGGCACTTACTATGCGAGGCAGGTGCACGATTTGATAAAAACCTGCATTATCTCCTCCCAGTCTGCTCGGGTACTGGGAATTTAATTTGTTCTCCAGCACGTTGCACAATGCGGTTATAAACAGGTCAAGGTGGTGGGACACAGCTGAGTGGGTGGTCTGGAAGATACCGGTAGCAAGGACACACATGCTGACCGATACTACCAATTGCTCACACAGAACTTGATTACACAATTTTGTCCTGCCCAGGTCATCATGCAGCATATGACAAAGATAATTCAGCATGTCCCGCTCGAGATGGTACCTGGACACAGTTTGTTCATTAACTCTTCGTACATGTGCCGGGTCTGGTACACACCTTCAGCATATCTTTGCCTGTTGGCAGTGCTCCAGGTTTGCTGGCTCCAGCTCAAGAGTGGCTCCACTGGTTCAGTGCCAGCTCCAGGCTGGCTCCACGTTCTTATGCAAATTAGAACAAATCAGAACAGCTGAGAAAATGACAAAAATGAATGCAAGACATGATATTGAAGGGAATTTATTTATTTATTTATTTAAAGGACTGATTTCCAATCATTCATTCTTACTGTGATTTCAAATACAGATAAACCCACTTAATATCACTCTGTTTTCTCACAATTTTTCTAAACCCACATCACCCTGTAGCATGTTCTTTAAGAAACAACCTCTATTGATGGTACCAATCTACTCAGAGAAAGGATCCTCGGAGGTTCAAATTAGAAAGGAAGGGGCAGAAATCAACTAAAAAAGAAAACAGAAGGGAGGCCACATCAAAACAAGAGCAACAACTCAGCTAAGATAGCCATTAAATGTATTTATGTAAATGCTAGAAGTCTCAGAAACAAAATGTTAAAACTTGAAGCTACTGCACTAACAATTCTTCACAAAGTATTAATTATGCCATTAATTATAAGTTTCTTTACTTCTATGTTAAAGTTTTCATATTTGTATGAGTTTTTATTTTTTCATATTTTTATACCGCTTAACACACATGTAACTAGTTAAGCAAGATTTTGTTGTTTTCCTGTCTCTCTCCAAAAAAAAGAAACTAGACATTTGCAGTCTCTCGTATCTTGGCATCTGGGCAGAGAGCCAAATTTAGCAGATAACTGAAAAAATGTGTACACAATGTGAAAAAAGATCACAGCAAACAAACTAGATTGAACCAGTCCCCCCCCCCCCCGCCGCCCCCCCCCCCCGCACCAGGAGGTGCGTTGAAGGTGTGTGATAGCAGGGTGGATCCATACTGTTTTGGACGGGAGTTTGTGTGTATTCATATTGCAGCTGAAATTCAATGAACCAAGTAATGATGCTATCCATTGTAAATTATATACTCCCCTCCAACAAGTATTGGGACAGATGAATGAATTATTATTTTATTTCTTAGCTGACGCCCTTATCCAGGGCGACTTACAATTGTTACAAGATATCACATTATTTTTACATATAATTACCCATTTATACAGCCAGGATTATGGTTGGGACGATAATGGAATGTTTGTATCACGATTATTGTCTGAAATTATCACCATAACAGTTATTATCGTGATAATTTTAAATTGGTAGTTTTTTCTATATATATAAAAAAAAAGAAAAAGTTTTTAAACTATAATTCCAACAGCAATGCTTTATTTTGAACAAATATTTTAAAACATCTAGTCTAGTTTTCTACAACCAAGAGTATTTTAATATACTTTTACTACTAACGTATTTAATTTATGCTACTATGCGATCCTGTTTTGAACAGGTATAATTCCAGTATACTACTACTTTTTTTTTTTTTTTTTTAGCAAAGCACCTACCATTCATAAGTGAATAACACAACCCCAATACCACGCAGATATTCAATAAAATGAATAAAACAAGCAAACATATCCTATCTAATTCTGCACCAAAAAGCAAAGTCCAGACAACATAATGAAGCCCAATCCGTCAGTTAAAAGGTTACCTGCATCCTGTATCCCACAAACCAACAAGAACAGAACAACTCAACAAAGCTTATGATAGGTTAGTGTGCATGTCAGTCTTTTTATTTGATATGATTCATATTTATTTTTTGGCTCATGAGGACCGCTCCACCGTCCCTTTGAGTGCACCGGCCCCTCTGGCATTCGAGCTGTCTGATGGCCAGTCCGGGTCTGATTTTACCTCAGTGCTGCAAACGTACCCCCCTAAAAATAATACTAATTCCGCCTTTAAGTTTGAGCTTCCAGTGGTCCAGTGGTTAAAGAAAAGGGCTTGTAACCAGGAGGTCCCCGGTTCAAATCCAACCTCAGCCACTGACTCATTGTGTGACCCTGAGCAAGTCACTTAACCTCCTTGTGCTCCGTCTTTCGGGTGAGACGTAGTTGTAAGTGACTCTGCAGCTGATGCATAGTTCACACACCCTAGACTCTGTAAGTCACCTTGGATAAAGGCGTCTGCTAAATAAACAAATAATAATAATAATAATAATGTAGGCGTTGGAAGTGATACACAAAAGTTTTAGTCATGTTTAAGGTGGCTCTTTGACAATGCCTAGCTGATTGCTATAAATTTGGAAGGGATGGAGGATAATAAAGCAAGTAGCTCTGTTTGGATAGAAAAGTTATGGTATTACATTTTTATGAATCACTTTTATTTAAATAGTAATCTGTATTGTAATCGTTATCAACGATACTTGGCCAGTATTACTTGGTATTGTATTAAATAAAAATAATTACTGATGCTGAATCAGAAAAAAGAAGTGATGTTACTGCACTATTGAAAATGAATCCAGGAGCTATTCGCTCACCTTCCTACACATTTGATTTTTCCAGTCATGGACTTCAAGCTACTTGAGATGGCAGCTCTGGGTCAGGCACTGTACCCAGGCATGCTGTATGACTGTCACAGAGACTCCTTCACACCAGATACTGTACACCCCCTGTCACTCTCACTGTGACAGCTGCAGAGAATATGTTAATACTGGGTCTGTATCAATACTATAATCACACATGCACCCTCTCACTGTGATAGCTACAGAACATAAGAAAGGAGGCCATACAAACGAGAGGAGGCCATTTGGTCCATTACCGTTACCGTTGAAGAGCTACAAGGGTTTGTCCAAACCATATTCTGCATGTAAAAATGTCCCAAAACAGTGCCGTCTTATGGAAGTTGGCCAGACGAAGCAATATCACAAAGTACTTCATCAAATCTTATGCAACACCTTTCACACTGAAAATATACGAATAAATACAAGTGAAAAATGCAGTTGTTTTTTTATTAAAATTATTTTTTCTTACATTTATTAAATTAAGTGCATGAAAAACACAAAGTTTTTATTTTCAGCATACACTGTAAAATAAACAAATAAGCATTGAGCAAACACTAATCGTATTACTATATTATCTGCAAATAATAAAATGCAACCACAAATAGTAAAAACAACAAGGATGAGCTATTTAGGTAAAGCATAACATGCAAAGAACCAATTGTAACGTCAAACAGGCATCTGCTCGTCCATTTTCAAGCATCTGCAAAAAAAAGAAAAAAATGTATAAAACACAAAAAACAAATGTGTATTGAATTACAAGTTCAGCAGATAATTACCTTCAAAACCAGCCGCAGATGAGGTGTCTGCATTGCCTTCGTGCTGTGTTTGCATAGCACATCTCGAACTTCCTGTGTAACTCGGCTTCCAGTAAGAGCTGGAGATCGCATTTCCTGTACATGACTTTCTTTAAGTGTGTCTTTAAAAATACACGGAGGGAAACATGACTTTTTTGTTTCTAAGCCTCAGAAAGACTGATTTGATTACCACACGGCTTAGTAGAGAAATTAAATTAAGTCATTTTTTTAAAGTCCATAAAAATTAGTCAATGTCCATATCTGTGAGGCTTCTGAATGACTCTCCTAGAATGAGTCCTGGGCAGTTCAAGGGATCTGTCCTGACCAACTTCTGGGGCTGGTACAACAGGCTGTGGAATGTCCCTAGTTAGCATGTGACTAGGACAGTGGTACTGAATTCCATTCTCTGGCAGGCCAGATAAGGCAATGTCCAAACCATCAAGATGTGCGCAGTGGTGGGGGGTTGTTTAAATGGTCATGAAAATCTGACTATCCAATCAGACTTTACATACAGTAACAAAACGTTTCAACACTGCACTTGCACCAATCAACTAATACATCTCAGAAATAACTACTTAATATGATACAATGTTTGATCACCATTAATAATACAAATATTACGCAAATATAATTTCCTGAGCAGTATTCAAACGACATCTATAAACAAATAATTAAACAAATCGCACTGTAATACTATTAAAACACCATGTTATTAATTTTAATTTTATTAAAACTAGAAAATGTTCTGACAATTACTGCGCAGCCAGCATTCAAGTTAAGTAACAAAAGCACTTATGTTGTGGAAGCATCTTATTAAAAGTGTAACACAGTGTCTAAATATGCATGTTCTAGCTCCAATGTGTTTCAATGTAAATGAAAAGTTTCTAAATTAAATACATGGCATGACAGTAAACAGAGAGGAAAAAAAATCAAGTGCATATCCACTGTGCCAATCTGTGGGAGGCGTGCCTCAGGTGCATTTCTTACTGTTGTCAAACAGGTTTTTTTAAACATAAATAAAAAATCTTTGACAGGCTTGGTTTCTTCGGCCAATTTCCTGTGACTGAACACTTACTGGTGTCTGCATTGCTAATTTTCCTAACAATACTTAGTTTATCATATATGAAAAATAAAGGAAATATAGACATATGCACTTAAGTTTTTTCATGTATTTCTATAATAAAACCAAACTGTTTCTCATTTTAAAACATACAGCAGCCCTGCTCAACTTCCCAAGACTTTCTACTATAAACTGGAGTCAAACATCTGGGGCCCGATTTTCCCCTCAGCGCAAACGTTCGCAACACGTGCAAGGACGGGGAAAATACATTAGCACGCGCTGCCAGCACTTGCCCTCGTTCGCCTGAGACATCCTATTTTACCCTGAAGGGTTTGCACATGGGCAAGAAATATGCGCTTGGCAGTGTTTTCTCATGGTTTAATGAGCTAAAATGGGTGGAGTTTGAGGTATTGGTTTCAGAATTCTATTTTCACCTCTCATCTGTGCGCTATTAAAACGTGCAATTAAGACACGATCACAAGTGTGTCTTATTAGCGAACCGCGACACCTCTCATAGAAAAAGCAGGAAAAGTAAGAAAAAAAACAAAACTTTAAGATGGCTGAGTTCGAAGTTTTATATAATTTGTTGGATCTTGACATAGAACAAAGGCAAAGGATAAGAAGCCGGAGATACCCTCCCGAGAGGGTTTATAAGCAAACAGTCAGTTTTCTCGTGCTTCCTGATAGTGGGTGTATTCAGCGATTTCGAATTAATAAGCAAACAGTAGCTGATTTGTGCAGTATACTCAGTTTTGATTTAGAACCCAGGTCACGTGTTTCTACTGCTTTGCCTGTTGCTGTAAAGGTAACTGCAGCACTAGTTTTTTTATGCAACAGGTACATTTCAAACACCAGTTTCAGACATTGCAGGCATGAGTCAGTCATGTTTTTCAAGATGTTTACATCAAGTAAATGGTGCATTGTTAAAAGTTTCTGGTGATTACATACGTTTCCCTGAAACCAGATACCAGCAAGAGCAAACAAAGAGAGATTTCTTTAATATTGCTGGTTTCCCAAAGGTATTGGGTGCGATAGATTGTACTCATGTCCAAATACGTACACCTTCTGAAAATGCAGTAATTTACATTAATCGTAAAGGATTTCCTTCTTTAAATGTTCAGGTAGTATGTGATGCTAAAAATATAATAACTAATGTGTTTGCATATTACCCAGGATCCTGTCACGACTCTTTCATCCTTTCTCAGTCATCGATCGCACGGTACATTGAAGGACATGACATGTATGATAGCTTACTGATAGGTGACAATGGATACAGTCTGAAGAAATGGCTGATGACACCAGTTCTTAGTCCACAAACAGCAGGTGAAAATGCATATAATGAAGCACACAGAAGAACTCGCAGTGCAATTGAAAGCACATTTGGAATGCTTAAAATGCGCTTTAGGTGTTTGGACAGGAGTGGTGGTGCATTGCAATACAGTGTGAAGAAGGTTGCAGAAATATTTGTTGCATGTTGTGTACTACACAACATAGCAACTACTCGTGGATGCTTGTTAGACATTAGTGAAACCAGGTTAAATGCCATAAATCAACAGGAGGCTGACTTTGATGAACCAGTAGCAGCGCCGGAAAGTGGCAGAAATGTACGCAACATTATCATTGCCGAGCACTTCACTGAAAATGAATAATGCTTAACAATTGAAAATCATCCATCCATTATCATTAACCGCTTACTCCTTTACAGTGTCGCGGTGAGCCAGAGCCTAACCCGGCATACACAGGGCGCATAGAGGGCAATTTAGAGTGACCAATCAACCTGGACAGCATGTCTTTGGACTGTGGGAGGAAACTGGAGTACCCGGAGAAAACCACGTGAACACGGGGAGAACATGCAAACTCCACACAGACAGTATCCTGGGCTGGATTTGAACCCAGGACCCTGGCGCTGTGAGGCAGCAGCACTAACCACTACGCCACCATGCTGCCCCTCAATTGAAAATAAGAGTAAGTTTATTCTTGTTGAATGTATATCAAATGTTAAAAAAAATCAAACACAAATATTGAAGGATATATTACACATTTGTTATAATGCAGCTCAGCGTTTTCTTGGTCGCCCTGGTCTTCTTGGCAATAATGGGGCCACAGCTTCATTCTGATCTTGGGCACAAGAAGTAGAAGCATGCGAAGTAAACGGGATAGGATCTGTGTTTGTTTCTGTGGTTACTTGTGTGCCTGGTGGCCTTGAAGAATGTGATGCATAATATGCCCTCTCCCGATCTAACCTCTCTCTTTCAATTTTAACTTTTTCCCCCATAAGTTTTATGGCTTTCCATATACAAGCACATTCTATTCAGTTTCTCATTTAGATTTAGTAAATTCTTGTTCACTTCAGCAAATCCTCTTTCCTGCAGTTCAATAAATTTGGGAGCAAGTTTCTCCTTCTCTTGCTGCAGCTGCGGTATTCTTGCCTCTTTGTTCATTTCCTCTATAGGTGGACGATCACAATCTGGAGAGGACGCAGCTGATAAATGAGAACCTATGGGATCATGCTCTTCATCTTGCGTAATTGGACCTTGTTGATCTGGACCATTTTGAGAATCATCTGCTCCCGTTGGGCTTCCAAGATGTTCGAATGATGCTGTAATGAATGAAAATAAATACAATAATATCTGTAATACGCTTGCAATATACCACCAAGTACAATCAGTATGTAGCCTATGCCATGTGGTATTAGTAGCTATTTAGTCCCTTTAAACATAATTCAGTCCATATAAGTTAAGCTGCCATGTTAAATAATGTTTATCTGATATACAGTATGATATCCAAATGAAATAGTTTTTATTATAGATTACACAGGATATGCTACAAAATAATCAAAGTAGACGTGTACGCTCACTTTCAAACTGTAAACATACTTGTTTTCGAATGTATAGTAAGTTTTATAATAAGTGACTGCTTACCTGACACGTGTGATAGGATTACACCAACATCAATGCCTCCCACACCTGCAATGCTCTCCCGTGGAATATTGACTGCAGCGCAATCTTCTTCTGCTGTTAATTGCAGCGATGTTGATGGTCCTCCACTGTAGCCGCTCTCTCTCTGTTTATGAGAGCTAACTTTGACTTAGTACGACGTTTTATATCCTAGTATCTTTTTCTACATTCTGACCAAGTCCGTTTAACAGTTGAAGTGGAATTTATTCTTTTTGCAACCTCTTGCCAAGGGAAGTAATATTAAAACTTTACAATGCATTAGTAAGACCTCATCTAGAATATTGTGTTCAGTTCTGGTCACCTCGTTACAAAAAGGATATTGCTGCTCTAGAAAGAGTACAAAGAAGAGCAACCAGAATTATCCCGGGTTGTAAAGGCATGTCGTATGCAGACAGGCTAAAAGAATTGAATCTATTCAGTCTTGAACAAAGAAGACTACGCTGTGATCTGATTCAAGCATTCAAAATTCTAAAAGGTATTGACAATGTCGATCCTGGGGACTTTCTCGACCTGAAAAAAGAAACAAGGACCAGGGGTCACAATTAGATAAAGGGGCATTCAGAGCAGAAAATAGGAGGCACTTTTTTACACAGAGAATTGTGAGGGTCTGGATCCAACTCCCCAGTAATGTTGTTGAAGCTGACACCCTGGGATCCTTCAAGAAGCTGCTTGATGAGATTCTGGGATCAATAAGCTACTAACAACCAAACGAGCAAGATGGGACGACTGGCCTCCTCTCGTTTGTAAACTTTCTTATGTTACACCAACCTCCCTGGACCTCTTGTATCAGCAGTCTTCTGGCCTCCCTGGACCTCTTGTATCAGCAGTCTTCTGGCCTCCCTGGACCGACAAGCTGTGGGTGCCGTCTACAAAGCCACTCCTGCTCCCCTTCATCCATGGCTTCTGTATCTGCTGCAGAGATGTTCCCCTGTTGAGGTGGTAGGGGTGTCCCATGGGTTAGCGCTATGTTGTGTAGAACACAGCAGGCTAGGAACATCCTACACACCTTTTGGGGGATATACTGTAGGGCTCCTCCAAAATCATCCAAACATGGGAAACACATTTTGAGCACAAACACCGCTCGTGACATTCTGTGTGGTTATATAAGCATCGTTGCATGCCTTCTCTGCAGCAGACACTGGACAGGTGTCATAAGCCATGGTCTCAGGGGATATGCACTGTCTCCTGTATGGAGAGAGCATTGTTGTGTTTATGTGTTTTTAGGGTAATGATGGTATAGGTAGAGCCAGTGGGAATGCATGCATTTTGAGTGATGAGTTTTCCAGACTCAAATGCAGAGTCTGGACTGATACCAGATGTACGCATCGTGAGCCCCCCCTCCCCGAAACTGTGCCAGGAAATTGAAAATGCGACCCGTCGTAAGTAGTTGTCCTTGCGGTTCTTAAAAGCTGTTTCCTCCACCCCTGCAGGTGCCCGGATAGCGACATGGGTCCAATCAATGGCACTTACTATGCGAGGCAGGTGCACGATTTGATAAAAACCTGCATTATCTCCTCCCAGTCTGCTCGGGTACTGGGAATTTAATTTGTTCTCCAGCACGTTGCACAATGCGGTTATAAACAGGTCAAGGTGGTGGGACACAGCTGAGTGGGTGGTCTGGAAGATACCGGTAGCAAGGACACACATGCTGACCGATACTACCAATTGCTCACACAGAACTTGATTACACAATTTTGTCCTGCCCAGGTCATCATGCAGCATATGACAAAGATAATTCAGCATGTCCCGCTCGAGATGGTACCTGGACACAGTTTGTTCATTAACTCTTCGTACATGTGCCGGGTCTGGTACACACCTTCAGCATATCTTTGCCTGTTGGCAGTGCTCCAGGTTTGCTGGCTCCAGCTCAAGAGTGGCTCCACTGGTTCAGTGCCAGCTCCAGGCTGGCTCCACGTTCTTATGCAAATTAGAACAAATCAGAACAGCTGAGAAAATGACAAAAATGAATGCAAGACATGATATTGAAGGGAATTTATTTATTTATTTATTTAAAGGACTGATTTCCAATCATTCATTCTTACTGTGATTTCAAATACAGATAAACCCACTTAATATCACTCTGTTTTCTCACAATTTTTCTAAACCCACATCACCCTGTAGCATGTTCTTTAAGAAACAACCTCTATTGATGGTACCAATCTACTCAGAGAAAGGATCCTCGGAGGTTCAAATTAGAAAGGAAGGGGCAGAAATCAACTAAAAAAGAAAACAGAAGGGAGGCCACATCAAAACAAGAGCAACAACTCAGCTAAGATAGCCATTAAATGTATTTATGTAAATGCTAGAAGTCTCAGAAACAAAATGTTAAAACTTGAAGCTACTGCACTAACAATTCTTCACAAAGTATTAATTATGCCATTAATTATAAGTTTCTTTACTTCTATGTTAAAGTTTTCATATTTGTATGAGTTTTTATTTTTTCATATTTTTATACCGCTTAACACACATGTAACTAGTTAAGCAAGATTTTGTTGTTTTCCTGTCTCTCTCCAAAAAAAAGAAACTAGACATTTGCAGTCTCTCGTATCTTGGCATCTGGGCAGAGAGCCAAATTTAGCAGATAACTGAAAAAATGTGTACACAATGTGAAAAAAGATCACAGCAAACAAACTAGATTGAACCAGTCCCCCCCCCCCCGCCCCCCCCCCCCCGCACCAGGAGGTGCGTTGAAGGTGTGTGATAGCAGGGTGGATCCATACTGTTTTGGACGGGAGTTTGTGTGTATTCATATTGCAGCTGAAATTCAATGAACCAAGTAATGATGCTATCCATTGTAAATTATATACTCCCCTCCAACAAGTATTGGGACAGATGAATGAATTATTATTTTATTTCTTAGCTGACGCCCTTATCCAGGGCGACTTACAATTGTTACAAGATATCACATTATTTTTACATATAATTACCCATTTATACAGCCAGGATTATGGTTGGGACGATAATGGAATGTTTGTATCACGATTATTGTCTGAAATTATCACCATAACAGTTATTATCGTGATAATTTTAAATTGGTAGTTTTTTCTATATATATAAAAAAAAAGAAAAAGTTTTTAAACTATAATTCCAACAGCAATGCTTTATTTTGAACAAATATTTTAAAACATCTAGTCTAGTTTTCTACAACCAAGAGTATTTTAATATACTTTTACTACTAACGTATTTAATTTATGCTACTATGCGATCCTGTTTTGAACAGGTATAATTCCAGTATACTACTACTTTTTTTTTTTTTTTTTTAGCAAAGCACCTACCATTCATAAGTGAATAACACAACCCCAATACCACGCAGATATTCAATAAAATGAATAAAACAAGCAAACATATCCTATCCAATTCTGCACCAAAAAGCAAAGTCCAGACAACATAATGAAGCCCAATCCGTCAGTTAAAAGGTTACCTGCATCCTGTATCCCACAAACCAACAAGAACAGAACAACTCAACAAAGCTTATGATAGGTTAGTGTGCATGTCAGTCTTTTTATTTGATATGATTCATATTTATTTTTTGGCTCATGAGGACTGCTCCACCGTCCCTTTGAGTGCACCGGCCCCTCTGGCATTCGAGCTGTCTGATGGCCAGTCCGGGTCTGATTTTACCTCAGCGCTGCAAACGTACCCCCCTAAAAATAATACTAATTCCGCCTTTAAGTTTGAGCTTCCCTTACGACTTATTTGTACACAGTATGGTCTGTAATCTTTCCCTTCACATCGCTATGGCAATGTCAGCAGGTTTGGTTAATGTGGATTTGTGTTGTTTCTAGCTGTGACTGTTTTACTCAACCAGTCCCCCCTGTCTGAAATACAGCCAGAAGGATGTAAATCGTGATCACCCTTCATTCTGTGTTGACTCTCCTTCAGTGGAATACCCACCCCCTTTTACATGCACATATTGCATATATGGAACATATATATTCAAATACATTTTTAAAATGCCATATTTATTACATATGTACCAAAATATAAGAATTCATGTCAAAACAACAACTCAATATAGTACCGTACTAAGAAAAAAATTCTATTTAACATTATCTTCGATTGTGTTTTTTTTTAACTTTATTTCCTATAATTTAAATACAGAACTGCTGTATATGAAACACACATTTAAATATATATTAATGACATGTGTGATATTAAATCTCAAAATGTATTTATATATTAAAATATGGATAGATTTTCTGTAACCTGACCTTGGCTTAAATCACAGTAATGCCTGCCCGAATGTTAGTATTGAACTATGTTTAATCACAAATTCAAATCAATCGGTCTGAAAAAAAAAACCTGTAAGTAATACAGTATTTATTTGCTTGTCTAATTTCTTCATCAAGCAGGAAAAGTTATAGTGAAAGTGTTAAACGTACTGTTCGAGTTCCTGTTTAATTCTTTAATATTTTGTCTTGCAGTGAAGAGGTGCTGTGACGGTGTTTGTGTTTTCTCTTGTGAATGTTGGTGTTGATTGTTCACGCTTGGAATGTGGGGGTGTTTATTAATTAATAAATTCACATGACATAGTATATAGGGGATGAAGGTGCACTGTCTTGAGTGGAGCGAGAGTGGTGGTATATTGTTTTTGTTGTGCAAAATAAAAGCCTAAAACTTACCATTCGCATTCGGATCTGTCACAGGTGCATTTACAGTTTGCATATAGCACTGTCACAGACAGTTCTGGCACGTCCCTTTTGTGCTATAAGTCATACGATCCTTCTGCATGGAAGGCCTCGGTTGCAAGGGTGTGCGGTTCTTTGATGACCCAGATTCAGTTAATGTGTTTGCCCACTGATGATGGGAATGAGAATGTAGAGATGGGAGCCCAGCTAACAAGATTTAAGTTGTTTGCAGGTATCAGGCTATTAAAGACTGTCACCCACACCTGTGGTGGCTTTGACAGACTCACTGAGAGCAGAAACTGACCCAAGACTGTCACAGCTACTGGAAGCAGGCCGATCTTTGGGAAACAAATTGAACATTTGTGAAACTGCAACAAATATTGTAATGACTGTAATGTGTTTTCGAAAATATTTTTAGCCGATGTGCACAGGCCTGTCGTGGTGCTCACAGAACCAGTCCGAGCTGAGCCTGGCGCAGAGTTTGAATCCTGCTGGGAACGTGCTGAGTTATTAGACATGAATTGGATGATTTAAACTGGCCTGTATTGATTGAAGTAATATGATATACTCTTTGTCAATAATTATAATAATACTGTATATGATCCTTTCAAAAATATCTGTATACTCTGTAGAAAACAATGGATAGATGTGTGCAGTCTACGAAAGCACCTGCTGGAAGGAGTCAAACTTGGCAGGCTCTTATCATAAGGCCTTGTTAACATATTCCAGTTTTATGAGAAAAAGTAGCTTCTTTCGTTACTTTACTTTCATTACTTCATGTCTCATATTAAGCAACAACAAAAAATTGTCAAAAGGCTAGGATGTCTTAACACCTGCTTCAGCTGGTTTTTGTATGAACAGAGAAATAATATAACCATTTCTAGGAGCAACTGTTATACTGAAGTAACTGAATTAGAAATACATGTTATAAAATCATTTAAAGTTAAACTGTTCTACAAATAACATTATTATTATTATTGAAAGAACATATTACAGTTAAAAACAAAAGAAGTTCAGTACTAACTGACACTGTCAGAATATTGTAATAATTTTACTGTGTTTTAAAGAATATAAAACAAGCATAAATAATATTGCAGCAAATTATGGACAGGTTACAATGATTTGAACTAAGAAAACTGAACAAGTGTTAATGTTAGAAAATGCTTGTCTATGTGCCTTTGTCATTAGTGCACATACACTCGTGGAAGCCAGTCAGACTATTGTGTGTGGAAGCCTGTAACCTTGAAAGAAAGGCATCTGGGGGAACTAAACACGGAGGCTAGGTATTGCAAACTAGTAAAAACAAAAGGGTAACCCTTTTTAGACAGAAAGATATTTGAAACTAAAAAGACATTTTGATTTTATTTGATTGTGTTGTTACTAAGCATAGAGGTTTTTTTAAAAAAAAAAAAAGTATTCTGATCTAAGAATAGGGTGACGAAACTCTCTGAAGAGAAATAATATGTTAAGTATTTTGATCTAATAAGAAACATAATATTTAAACTAACAAGTGTTTTTGCTTGTTTAAGTCTCTACTGTAATACAAATAGTCTGTAAAAGCAGGAGCGAGTATTTAATTTAATCAATTTAAGAATTAGCTCAGTTTCACTAACTAAATAAAAAATCTTTTAGACATTACAATATCCATTAAATTAAAGAATATACATGTTTAGTTTATATAAAGGTTTTACTGCAATAAAAAACAGGAACTGTTAGGTTGGAATATTAGACAAATAAAGTGTAAACTGTATTCAATAATTTCAGTACACAATAAATCTACAGAATAACAGCCTTGCCCTTATCTGCTTGCAAGCAGAGCGGTGCTAGATATGGAAGGTTCTTTTTAGCAGTCAAAGTGAGATTTACTTGTAGTCCGCAGTTTTGAATCCAAGGTCTTTCTATGATAAGAACACCTTGTAGTCGAAGCAAGCATTCCACGAATTAGGGGAGTTGTGTCCAGTCACAGTTCTTATCAAATAAGTAGCGACTTTCTTTGGGAGAAAGCTGATTTCATGCAGTGAATTCAGAGAAGTGCTTACAGTGGTGTTTCATATTAATCAAAACAATAGTCTTGGCAAGTAAACAAGGTGTGCGGAAACCTGCTTGTGCAGGCAACTTTTAGAAACAGAGAGAGAGAGAGGTCAGGCATAGTCTGAGAATAGTCAGGCACAGTTAAATAAGACTATTGTAATTAACATGTTTCATTATAGCTTGAATTTAAATGAAAATAACTGGACTTGCCGCTGTATGCTTAGTGGTCTTATTTAAAGGCTTATGATAAACCCCTAAACTCTTTGTCAAATACTTTGTTAACACACATTTGTATATGAAGTTAAACTGGCCCACTGACAACACACTGAAAAGGTAACATATGTGGCTAAGAGGGACATATATTTTTTGACCCAGCTTAATATAATCAAATAGAGCTGGTGTTACATGTTAAAAACATATCTCATACAGACGTGCTCAAATTTGTTGGTACCCTTACAGCTCATTGAAATAATGTTTCATTCCTCCTGAAAAGAGATGAAATTAAAAGCTATTTTATCATGTATACTTGGATGCCTTTGGTATGTCATAGAATGAAGCAAAGAAGCTGTGAAAAGAGATGAATTATTGCTTATTCTACAAAGATATTCTAAAATGGCCTGGACACATTTGTTGGTACCCCTTAGAAAAGATAATAAATAAATGGATTATAGTGATATTTCAAACTAATTAGTTTTTTAATTAGTATCACACATGTCTCCAATCTTGTAATCAGTCATTCAGCCTATTTAAATGGAGAAAAGTAGTCACTGTGCTGTTTGGTATCATTGTGTGCACCACACTGAACATGGACCAGAGAAAGCAAAGGAGAGAGTTGTCTGAGGAGATCAGAAAGAAAATAATAGACAAGCATGGTAAAGGTAAAGGCTACAAGACCATCTCCAAGCAGCTTGATGTTCCTGTGACAACAGTTGCAAATATTATTAAGAAGTTTAAGGTCCATGGAACTGTAGCCAACCTCCCTGGGCGCGGCCGCAAGAGGAAAATCGACCCCAGAGTGAACAGAAGGATAGTGCGAATGGTAGAAAAAGAACCAAGGATAACTGCCAAAGAGATACAAGCTGAACTCCAAGGTGAAGGTACGTCAGTTTGTGATCGCACCATCCGTCGCTTTTTGAGCGAAAGTGGGCTCCATGGAAGAAGACCCAGGAGGACTCCACTTTTGAAAGAAAAACATAAAAAAGCCAGACTGGAATTTGCTAAAATGCATATTGACAAGCCACAATCCTTCTGGGAGAATGTCCTTTGGACAGATGAGTCAAAACTGGAGCTTTTTGGCAAGTCACATCAGCTCTATGTTCACAGACGAAAAAATGAAGCTTTCAAAGAAAAGAACACCATACCTACAGTGAAACATGGAGGAGGCTCGGTTATGTTTTGGGGCTGCTTTGCTGCGCCTGGCACAGGGTGCCTTGAATCTGTGCAGGGCATAATGAAATCTCAAGACTATCAAGGCATTCTGGAGCGAAACGTACTGCCCAGTGTCAGAAAGCTCTGTCTCAGTCGCAGGTCATGGGTCCTCCAACAGGATAATGACCCAAAACACACAGCTAAAAGCACCCAAGAATGGATAAGGACAAAACATTGGACTATTCTGAAGTGGCCTTCTATGAGTCCTGATCTGAATCCTATCGAACATCTATGGAAAGAGCTGAAACTTGCAGTCTGGAGAAGGCACCCATCAAACCTGAGACAGCTGGAGCAGTTTGCTCAGGAAGAGTGGGCCAAACTACCTGTTAACAGGTGCAGAAGTCTCATTGAGAGCTACAGAAAACGTTTGATTGCAGTGATTGCCTCTAAAGGTTGTGCAACAAAATATTAGGTTAGCGGTCCCATCATTTTTGTCCATGCCATTTTCATTTGTTTTCTTATTTACAAAATTATGTTGAATAAAAAATCAAAAGCAAAGTCTGATTTCTATTAAATATGGAATAAACAATGGTGGATGCCAATTACTTTTGTCAGTTTCAAGTTATTTCAGAGAAAATTGTGCATTCTTCATTTTTTGTGGAGGGGTACCAACAAATTTGAGCACGTCTGTATATAGACATATACTTGTATTATATTATAGCAAGGATTCTGTGAACTTTGGTCCACCTGACTTTTTAGAAAAAGGAGGAGTTGGAAAAAGAGAGCGATGAAATCATGTTCCAATATTTTTTGGCAAGAAGTTATATCCAATCAGTTTTGAAAAAGGAGTTGACCAGATCCTTCTAGAATGTATAATTAAATTAAAGATAAGAAATGTCAAGGCCGAGTGATGATTAGATTTACTTGTGACTTCTGATGTATTCAATGGAGGGAAAAATCCTATAAAAACCAAGGTAAAACCCAAGCCAAGTATCGCACGACTTGCTAACTACAAGTTGTGTGATCCATGCTCTGAAGATCTCTGAACAACTGATTGCTGTTTGGTTGAATTTAGAAGACTCTACCTTTTGAAGACAGTTCTCATTTCTCCTGCCCTTATATTATATTCTACACTTCCATATATTTTGGAAGGTAAGAACTATTTTGTATTTATATCTTGTTTATATTGGATGCATTGCTATAAGGTATAGAAAATAAAAATGTTTTAGTCTTAAGAGAGTGATTGATATATATATATATTTTTATATATATATATATATATATATATATATATATATATATTGAATGTTCTAGAATTTAGCGGTAGGTGTTTTTTAGCTTTTTGCATTTTATAGCCTAAGAGCTAAATATATGATAACCATATTTGTATTACTGTATTGAAGTACTAATGCTGTTAACCTGTAAAGCACTGGATCGCCCAGACTGCTTTTTACTTGGGATTTACGGTGGTCTGCACAACCAACCAATCCAATTTTTAAAGCATTTAATAAACTGAAAAGAGCACTACTACTGCTCTGATTCGTTAAAACTTCAAATTAAATGAGTCTGTGTGAATTTCTTGATTATTAAAAGTCATCTGGATACATTGCAAGCCCAGTGCACAAACAATCCACTTACAGGAGTCTGAAACATCTTTATGTCCTTGTAGCAGGGCGGTAGAAAGCCCTGCTGTTTAAATGTAATTATTTATTTTTAGAACGGAGTCTCCCCCTCCACCCCTGTGTTATTTTGTATTTGTGTATTATGATTTATTTATTATTGTAAATGTATTTAAATATGATGGAGTAGCTGCGTTGTTTTGTTATTGTATTGTTTAGTAGCGTGGATGGGAAGCCCCATCCACAGTCCACAGTAATTAAAAACCTTGTGCAGAAGGTGACCATCTCCCGAGTTTAATTAGTTGTGTAATTGTTACTAATCGGGAGATGGTCACCTGAATAAAAGCCTGCAGCTCTCTGCACTGGTGGTGTGGGGTGTTCAGAGGAGGAACGAGAGCGAGCGAGGAGCGAGAGAGAAAATTATATACAGGAACATTGACAGCAATTGCCCAGCCTGACCTGTATTGTTTTGTGTTCATGATTATTTTGTTTAAACCTTTTGTTTCGCTCTGTTAAACCTTGTATTTATTTTTGTATTATTTAAATAAACGGCGCACTCCGCATCCTTTGCACTGCAGTATTTTTGGGTTTGTTTTCTTTCCTGCACTCTGGCCAGACGTCACCACTTAGCCACCCTGCCACAGTCCTCTTGAACGTCTCCCCTGAGTTTAAGAGGGTGCTCAGAACATATATAGAAATAAAGAGTATGTGCGGAAAATTCTTGACAGCATACAATGACAAACGAATGAGGACACCTGTAGAAGCGGTTTGAAACAGGACTACAGTAGCCTACTGTAGTGACAGAAATACAATTCAAAGAATAAAATGTTTAGATGATGCGGTATCATCACTGCAGTTAAAATAAGAAGCAGCAAAATCAGTCAGTACTGAGTACAGACAAAGTTGTAAAACATTGTCCACATTAAAGCAGATGCTATAGTTCGAGTGTTTCTCTGCTGTTGAAAATTATATATATATATCGGAGCATGGAGACGGACGTGAAGCAGCTGACCAGGTAAGAGATTATATATATATATATACAGTATATATATATATATATATATATATTTTAGTGTAGGCTATACGCGGCCGCTAAATAACTCGCTGCAATTCGGTATTCGTAGGCTAGATCCTCATTATCATAACTGCGGTTCTTAAGATTTGCACCTTCAGTATTTTTCAGAGATTTTAAGCTGGCATAGGGCACAGTGCAAAATAATTGCCTGGCCGCAAGGCAAGTTTGATTTTACGGCCGCATTTCTTTGCACTGCGCCTATGTAATGGCCTATGTAATTTATTATATATTATTCTTTTGTGTGTAATTTTGTTTCAATTTTTATTCTTTATTTATTTTACTGAATTTATTGTGATTTTATTTGGTTTATTTAAAAATCTTTGATAATGTGGTATGGCTCCTTTTAAACCTTCCGAAAACTTTTGGGTCTCCATATCAGCTGCAGTGCTAACAGATTTTCAGTTGCATTGATCAGTTTATGTCTCTTTAAAGCAGCAACTTCACTGCGAGTCTTGACGTGTTTTTCGCAGGAAGAGGCCAGGCATGTCAAACAGGATTTCACAGCTTTGAACTTTGTCCCACTGCAGAAATCACACGGCACATCTCCAGGTCCAGCATAACTTTGAGCAGGAGGAGGATTGAGACCTGTCTTCTTGAACTCCTCCACAGCTTCAGCCAACATGGTGTTTCTGCGCAAAACAGGCCTTGGGTAAAGGTCTCTCTGCACTGGGGGCAGCTGTAGACTCCTGTATGATCAGTCTTATCCCAGTAGTTCTTAATAAACGCCACACAGTAACTGTGTCCACATGCTGTAGTGACTGGGTCCTTCAAAACCTCCAGACACACTGGACAGCAAAACTGGTCCTTTGGTCACAAGTTTGAGGCCATTCTTGCTACAGAGACAGAGATTGATGATTTCACCAACAAACAAACTAACAGCTTGGTTGTAAATGAAACCAGAAGACACTGCAGCCCACGAAGTGGAACTGCCCAGCCCTGGCATGGTCTGGAGTTTAAGAATGGCACTGTTAAAATAAAAATAGATTGCTGTAATAATCCAGTTTTGCACAGGTTTATAAGAACTATAGAACTCCAGCCATTGGGATAGTTGTGTCAATACCCTGAATTCCCCTTGAAGTTTGATCCTGGGCTGCGATTAGAACATGTGCTTCTGCTGTTTCTTTTGAATGTTATAGAGCAGGGGTCCAACCCTGGTCCCCCTAAATCACTAATTTCTAAAGACTGGGAACACATGGAAGTTATTGATCAATCGAGAAAATAACTTGTTCAATTAAGGGAACTCTGGTCATTGAGGGCTGAATAGGGTGGGGTGTCCTCCCAAATCACTTGCTTGATTGATCACAATGAAATCTGATCCGATTCTGATCTTGGTCTGAAGCATGACCGAAATAGGATCAGATTTTGAGCCGAAACTGAGCTCAGGATCAGCACTGATCCTTTTACTGCAACCCAATATGTGATAGGATCAAGATGGGAGCCTGGATCCAGGATCGGATCCGTTTAGTACAACCGGCCCCTGCATATACCATATTTTGTAATCACTGCTTGAATAAATAAAACCAGCTACATTTAATACATTTAGCTTATTAGTTTTATTTTCGTCAATGTGTTTTGTTGTTAGCAGACTATATATATTTCCTGCTAAACATGTGTAAAACAGGTGCGTATAATACTGCTAGATTAAATATGAATGGCATTCTGTATTTGACTAGAAGTGTTAGAGCAAATATTAGGTAACTAAACTACAAAATAATGCAATTTGCCTCAGGTTTGTTGTTGATATTATGTGCAACATCACAATCCAATCACGTGCAAAGAGTTTCAACACGATGGGTAGACCTGTTGGGAAAAAGAGAGCCCAACTTTCAGGAAATATTCAGTTATTTATCAAACGGGAAATATCCAGATGCACTTAGTGGGAAAGGCTAATTTTCTGAGACTATGCCAGCGTTTTTTCATTATAATGGCCAACTAATGTACGAACACAAAGTACACAGAAACAACAAAGGTGAGCCACAAAATTGACACGTTCTATCGGTATGTACAGGAGTTACACTTTAGTATAAACTTAGCTAAACAAGATAACATATTCAAAGCATCTTGTATAGAGAAAACATTTGTAATCCCTCGAAAATGCTTGTTTTTGGAGCAAAATAACTTAAACCAGTATGCTTGAAAGAAGGTCATCTGTTAGATTCCAAATGACTGTATTCAGTGTCAGTGTGTGTGTTTCTGTGTCAGTGTGTGTGTTTCTGTGTCAGTGTGTGTGTGTCTCTGTGTCAGTGTCAGTGTGTGTCTCTCTGTGTCAGTGTGTGTCTCTGTGTCAGTTTGTGTGTTTCTGTGTCAGTGTCAGTGCGTGTGTGTCTCTGTGTCAGTGTCAGTGTGTGTTTCCGTCAGTGTGTGTCTGTGTCAGTGTCAGTGTGTGTTTCCGTCAGTGTGTGTCTCTGTGTCAGTGTCAGTGTGTGTGTCTGTCAGAGTGTGTGTGTGTGTGTGTGTGTCTTGTGTCAGTGCGTGTGTGTCTGTGTCAGTGTATGTGTGTCTTGTGTCAGTGTGTGTGTTTCTGTGTCAGTGTGTGTGTGTCTGTGTCAGTGTCAGTGTGTGTTTCTGTCAGTGTGTGTGTCTTGAGTAAGGATAAAAGCACAGCTCTGCCTTGAGCTTTTACAGATACAGATTCCACTCTGATACACTAGTACTGCTATATATTAAATCTGTGCTCCCACAGAGACCTCTAGTGGCCAAGATAGAAACTGCACAGTGTAATAAAACACAGAGACACACACACAGCACTCACACAGACACTGCAATCAACACTGTGGCACAGACGCAGACGCAGACAGCACAGTCTATATAGATAGAAGTGCAGGTTTAGCACTGGGGGGGGGGGGGGGGGGGGGGGTCTTCACCTTGTCAGCGGAGGCTGTGTCTTTAATGAACAGCAACATGATTATCAATGATGAGGATTCTCACAACAGTGGGGAGAACATGGAGAAACTGAGAAAAGAGATGGAGAAACAGAGATGGGGATAAACTAAGGAGAAAGATGGAGGAGACACTGAGGAGAGAGATGGAGGCGAGACGGATGAAGTGGACGATGGAGAGGTGGCTTGGACATATAGAGAAGACACTGAGGAGAGAGACACTGAGGAGAAACAGAGGTGGAGTGGGTCAGGAGGATGATGCTCAGGAGGAAACTGAGAAAAGAGATGGAGAAGAAACTGATGAGAGAGATGGAGGAGAAACAGAGAGATGGAGAAACTGAGGAGACATGAAGGAAAGATGGATGAAGTGGGCGATGGAGAATTGTCTTGGAGTGATAAAGGACACACTGAGGAGAGATGGAGAAGAAACTGTGAAAGGTGGAGGGGTTGAGGAAGATGGAGCAGAAGTAGAAACTGAGGAGAAAGATTGAGGAGAAACTAAGTGAGATCAAGAAGACATTGAAAAAGGAGGAGACAATGAGTGAGAAAGAAGACACTGGAGGTGGAGAAGACACTGAGTGAGATCAAGACGACACTGGAGGTGGAGGAGACACTGAGTGAGATAAAGAAGACACTGGAGGTGGAGGAGACAATGAGTGAGAAAGAAAACACTGGAGGTGGAGGAGACAATGAGTGAGAAAGAAAACACTGGAGGTGGAGGAGACACTGAGTGAGAAAGAAGACACTGGAGGTGGAGGAGACACTGAGAGATAAAGAAGACACTGGAGGTAAAGAAGACACTGGAGGTGGAGGAGACAATGAGTGAGATAAAGAAGACACTGGAGGTGGAGGAGACACTGAGTGAGATAAAGACGACACTGGAGGTGGAGGAGACACTGAGTGAGAAAGAAGACACTGGAGGTGGAGGAGACAATGAGTGAGATAAAGAAGACACTGGAGGTGGAGGAGACACTGAGTGAGATAAAGAAGACACTGGAGGTGGAGGAGACAATGAGTGAGATAAAGAAGACACTGGAGGTAAAGAAGACTCTGGAGGTGGAGGAGACACTGGGTGAGAATGAAGACACTGGAGGTGGAGGAGACAATGAGTGAGATAAAGAAGACACTGGAGGTAAAGAAGACTCTGGAGGTGGAGGAGACACTGAGTGAGATAAAGAAGACACTGGAGGTGGAGGAGACAATGAGTGAGATAAAGAAGACACTGGAGGTAAAGAAGACTGGAGGTGGAGGAGACACTGAGTGAGAAAGAAGACACTGGAGGTGAAGGAGACACTGAGTGAGATAAAGAAGACACTGGAGGTAAAGACGACTCTGGAGGTGGAGGAGACACTGAGTGAGATAAAGAAGACACTGGAGGTGGAGGAGACAATGAGTGAGATAAAGAAGACACTGGAGGTAAAGAAGACTGGAGGTGGAGGAGACACTGAGTGAGATAAAGAAGACACTGGAGGTGAAGGAGACACTGAGTGAGATAAAGAAGACACTAGAGGTAATGAAGACACTGGAGGTGGAGGAGACACTGAGTGAGATAAAGAAGACACTGGAGGTGGAGGAGACACTGAGTGAGATAAAGAAGACACTGGAGGTGGAGGAGACACTGAGTGAGATAAAGAAGACACTGGAGGTGGAGGAGACACAGTGAGATAAAGAAGACACTGGAGGTAAAGAAGACACTGGAGGTGGAGGAGACACTGAGTGAGATAAAGAAGACACTGGAGGTGGAGGAGACACTGAGTGAGTGTGACAGGATAGCTGTGTGGGTGGTGGGAAATAAACCAGACCAGTCCCTGTTTTCTATGTGCAAAACACGCGGCTTTATTTTGGCCACCACAAAATAATAATGGAGCCAGGATACACAACAATGTGTAACCTGGCAACCACAAAAAATAAAGTAACCAAGAAAAGGAACCCGCAAAAACGTGCACAATCCAAAAAAAAACCCCAACAAAACAATAATCCGTCTCTCCCAAATCCTCGACGGGAAAACGGGGCATCACCAGTCCGGCACTTCCGGGTTCGCGCTCCTCCTTTTTACTCCGGAGCGTCCCGTTAGTGCTCTGGCAGATAAAAGTAAAAACACAACACAGTTATTAGCAACACACGTGCCACACACCCCTTCTCTTTGTGTTCCTTCCCCTGTTTGTTTGTATCCTTTTTTTCCGTTATCGTCTCTCTCTCCGTCTCTCTCACACAGTACCTTGCAGGAAGGAACAGAACCCCGGGCCACACCCCCTTTTGTACGCCCCGTCCCGTCCCCATTGGTCAGCGAGGGCAATCGCCGTCAGCCAATGCGTGATTGCCACCGCGCTTCCCGACCGGGTCTGTGACGTTGCGCACCGCGGCTCCGTCTGCTCCTCCTCCCCAGCGTCCTCACCGGTCGGAAGGGAGATCTAAAACAAGAGTTCACTCTCTCTTTGTCACAGTGAGATAAAGAAGACACTGGAGGTAAAGACGACACTGGAGGTGGAGGAGACAATGAGTGAGATAAAGAAGACACTGGAGGTGGAGGAGACACTGAGTGAGATAAAGAAGACACTGGAGGTGGAGGAGACACTGAGTGAGATAAAGAAGACACTGGAGGTGAAGGAGACAATGAGCGAGATAAAGAAGACACTGGAGGTAAAGAAGACTCTGGAGGTGGAGGAGACACTGAGTGAGATAAAGAAGACACTGGAGGTAAAGAAGACACTGGAGGTGGAGGAGACACTGAGTGAGATAAAGAAGACACTGGAGGTGGAGGAGACACTGGAGGTGGAGGAGACACTGAGTGAGATAAAGAAGACACTGGAGGTGGAGGAGACACTGAGTGAGATAAAGAAGACACTGGAGGTAAAGAAGACACTGGAGGTAAAGAAGACACTGGAGGTGGAGGAGACACTGAGTGAGATAAAGAAGACACTGGAGGTGGAGGAGACACTGAGTGAGATAAAGAAGACACTGGAGGTAAAGAAGACTCTGGAGGTGGAGGAGACACTGAGTGAGATAAAGACGACACTGGAGGTGGAGGAGACACTGAGTGAGATAAAGAAGACACTGGAGGTGGAGGAGACACTGAGTGAGATAAAGAAGACACTGGAGGTGGAGGAGACACTGAGTGAGATAAAGAAGACACTGGAAGTGGAGGAGACAATGAGTGAGAAAGAAAACACTGGAGGTGGAGGAGACAAAGAGTGAGATAAAGAAGACACTGGAGGTAGAGGAGACACTGAGTGAGATACAGAAGACACTGGAGGAGATGGAGGCAGCTGAAGAAAAAAAGATGAGGAAGGTGGAGGAGGAACTGAAGAGGTAGGGGTGGGCGATATGCCCCAAAAATTATATCATGATAGTTTAGATTTTAGATAGTTTAGATTTTACATATGATATACAATATATATCACTAACACTACTGTAACATGGTGGGTGGTGCAGAGGGCACCAAGAACTCATCACACTTGAGCATAGGCATTTTTAAGAACTTGACAAGATGTAAGCAAGTGCAACGGCCGATACGTGATTTTTCCATGCGAGTCTATGCACCTTGAAACAACAGTTAACATCAATTCCATAGCGGTAGGGAGTGTGTTGTCAAGGTACTTTATTACACAGTGATCTGAAAAATGGAAACGAACAGCACATTTTAATTATTATTTACGACAATCAAGTAAGAGATACATTATTAAACTGCCAGGGAGGAGGCAGCATGGTAAACCATAGCTGATGCTGTCAACAAGTAAGTAGGCTGGATATGTCTCGAGTACTCTACGCTACGAACGGTTTGACTGGATTTTAAAGCGAACGCTAGCACAAAATCCCCTTGACTTCATACTGATTTACACATAACATTTAATATATGTGATCTAGTATAAGCCTCTGTATTTCGATTCATACGAAACTGGGTATGGTCATAATGTATAGACAATCATGGAGAACATATATATATATATATATATATATATATATATATATATATATATATATATGAAATTAGCATGACAGTACTCCAAACAGTGCAGATACAGTGCCTTGCGAAAGTATTCGGCCCCCTTGAACTTTGCGACCTTTTGCCACATTTCAGGCTTCAAACATAAAGATATGAAACTGTAATTTTTTGTGAAGAATCAACAACAAGTGGGACACAATCATGAAGTGGAACGAAATTTATTGGATATTTCAAACTTTTTTAACAAATAAAAAACTGAAAAATTGGGCGTGCAAAATTATTCAGCCCCCTTAAGTTAATACTTTGTAGCGCCACCTTTTGCTGCGATTACAGCTGTAAGTCGCTTGGGGTATGTCTCTATCAGTTTTGCACATCGAGAGACTGAAATTTTTGCCCATTCCTCCTTGCAAAACAGCTCGAGCTCAGTGAGGTTGGATGGAGAGCATTTGTGAACAGCAGTTTTCAGTTCTTTCCACAGATTCTCGATTGGATTCAGGTCTGGACTTTGACTTGGCCATTCTAACACCTGGATATGTTTATTTGTGAACCATTCCATTGTAGATTTTGCTTTATGTTTTGGATCATTGTCTTGTTGGAAGACAAATCTCCGTCCCAGTCTCAGGTCTTTTGCAGACTCCATCAGGTTTTCTTCCAGAATGGTCCTGTATTTGGCTCCATCCATCTTCCCATCAATTTTAACCATCTTCCCTGTCCCTGCTGAAGAAAAGCAGGCCCAAACCATGATGCTGCCACCACCATGTTTGACAGTGGGGATGGTGTGTTCAGGGTGATGAGCTGTGTTGCTTTTACGCCAAACATAACGTTTTGCATTGTTGCCAAAAAGTTCGATTTTGGTTTCATCTGACCAGAGCACCTTCTTCCACATGTTTGGTGTGTCTCCCAGGTGGCTTGTGGCAAACTGTAAACGACACTTTTTATGGATATCTTTAAGAAATGGCTTTCTTCTTGCCACTCTTCCATAAAGGCCAGATTTGTGCAGTATACGACTGATTGTTGTCCTATGGACAGAGTCTCCCACCTCAGCTGTAGATCTCTGCAGTTCATCCAGAGTGATCATGGGCCTCTTGGCTGCATCTCTGATCAGTCTTCTCCTTGTATGAGCTGAAAGTTTAGAGGGACGGCCAGGTCTTGGTAGATTTGCAGTGGTCTGATACTCCTTCCATTTCAATATTATCGCTTGCACAGTGCTCCTTGGGATGTTTAAAGCTTGGGAAATCTTTTTGTATCCAAATCCGGCTTTAAACTTCTCCACAACAGTATCTCGGACCTGCCTGGTGTGTTCCTTGTTCTTCATGATGCTCTCTGCGCTTTAAAGGGACCTCTGAGACTATCACAGTGCAGGTGCATTTATACGGAGACTTGATTACACACAGGTGGATTCTATTTATCATCATTAGTCATTTAGGTCAACATTGGATCATTCAGAGATCCTCACTGAACTTCTGGAGAGAGTTTGCTGCACTGAAAGTAAAGGGGCTGAATAATTTTGCACGCCCAATTTTTCAGTTTTTTATTTGTTAAAAAAGTTTGAAATATCCAATAAATTTTGTTCCACTTCATGATTGTGTCCCACTTGTTGTTGATTCTTCACAAAAAATTACAGTTTCATATCTTTATGTTTGAAGCCTGAAATGTGGCAAAAGGTCGCAAAGTTCAAGGGGGCCGAATACTTTCGCAAGGCACTGTACTTCTTTGACACAGTGCTATATATCTAGAGAGAGAGTACAGTCTTCAATCACTGTTAACTTTGTTACATTAGAAGTGCTTCAAGACGCAACAACAAAAAAGCAAGATTAGATTTACCTAACTATTTTCTTTCTTTCTTTCTTTCTTTCTTTCTTTAATATTTACACCCTCTCCTGATGAAAAGCCCTTCTCACAATTGTAGCACCAACATCTACACCTCTCGATAAAAAAAGGTGATGCCATTTTAATGGTAATTCCGTTTTTAAAGTCTGGATTAGACTAATCTTTGTTATCCTGCTCTGAAGCAGGTTTATTTAATTGCGATAAGTTACCATGGATTTAAGCCTGGGATATTATTATTTCGTTTTGTGCAACAGAATAAGCCTGACTTTCAAAATGAAACCTGGAAGTAATCCCTATAACTCTTTAAACCCCCTTTTGTGCAACAGGCCCCTGGTATATTCTATATAGAGCAGACAGAGACTTCTAGTGGCCAGGATAGAAACTGCAGCACCAATTCACCACCAGTGAAGTGAATGACATCAGCATCACAGATAAAAGCACAGCTCTTCCTTGAGCTCTTACAGATACATATTCAACTCTGATACGCTCCTGTTGTATATTAAATCTATATAGAATGCTCTCACAGAGACTTCTAGTGGCCAGGATAGAAACTGCACAATGTAATAAAACACAAAGGCCCTGAAAATCGGAAGAGCCTCCCGACAGTTCGAAACTTGCTGTATCCGCCAGTTTTAACCCGACACTTAAGTTTTTTTCCGTCAGAAAATGAAACACTTTTCTGGGGGTTTCCGACAGTCGGAATGGCTGAAATAGTGTTCTGAGCAACCTGCATGTAAATTAGATCAATGTCAGTTTCACATCATTGCTGGACAGGAAAGAAGGCATTCAAGGAGAAAATCAAAAACAGACGGGTTGATATGGAGCAAGAAAAGCATAAACATTTAAAACAGAATAATAATTATGAAAATACACCTCGAGGACAGAGAGCACAAACAAAACAAAAACAGAGCGCAGTTATAAAAGACAAAACATCCCTCTTTACATGATCAGGGAGCGACACCCCTATGAAAAGATAATATATTTTAAAATATATTGCTAACAATGCAATATATTAAAACATATATATATATATATATATATATATATATATATATATATATAGAGAGAGAGAGAGAGAGAGAGAGAGAGAGAGAGAGAGAGAGAGAGATAGATAGATAGATAGATAGATAGATAGATAGATAGATAGATTAAATGTATTTTGAATATATTGGCAATATCCACAAAATTGCTGTTTTGGTATATTTTATTAAATATATTAATAGTGTGTAAATATATTGAGAGATATTTTCAATATATTTAAATATATATTCATGATTTCCATTACATGAGGTAAACTTCATGCTGATTTGAACTTGGCTCTTGCCAAGATAAGCACCAACTAAGATGTAGCTTTACAGTAAACTAATGTGCTCCATCTGTGTCTCCATCCATTTGCGCTTCCTTCCATCTGATGATGTAGATATCCTTCTGCCTGGTGTTGATGACTGAAGTGTAATGCTCGCTCCAGGGATCAGCTTATTTTGCCTCCCTAGCGCATCAGCAAACACAACGGCTGCGATGCTGGCTCCGGGGATCAAAAACAGTGCGGTGTCCCCAGCGCATCAGCATGACAACCGTCTGGATTGAACTAAGTAGGGTACATCTCTGGGGTCTTCAAGTGGGCACCTTCCGTCCTCTGTGATTCGTCGACCAGCCCACGACACCTCAAGAGGGCTCGACGGTGATTCTGGTGTCCCAGTATCACCCTCCTCCGTCCCCCAGTCAACTCAACCCAGCTTACTTACCTGTACATCAGCGTTTCTTTCTTTCTGTTGTGCTTGTGATCCCCAACCAGAATATTTCTGTCTCAACCACAGCCAGTTGCTGCTCCTCTCTGCTGCTTCAGTTCTTCACCGTGCGACGCAACTCTTGGCCACTGAATCCGATGTCTCTGAGAAACTGGGTTGTAGAGAGTGCCACAAATCCTCGACAACCCACCTCCACTGGGTAAACCCGGACTCTCCATCCTCGCTGTTCCGCTTCAGTGGCTAGTTGAGCATACCGCAGATTCTTCCTCTCATACGCCTCATCTACAGCATCCTCCCATGGCACTGTTAACTCTACCGGGTGAACAAGGTTAGTGGTGGAAATCTCAGGTGGAAAAATAAGCCATTGACCAACATCCGCCAGCACTTTCCAGTCTCTAGCAGCTTTCAGTTGTCCTAGATGAGGCTTGGTTTTAATGCCTTTTCTTGGTGGTTGCTCTCCTGGGCGGAGGAATGTTGCCTTTTGTGTGTAATGTTTTGATGGAACTGGTGGCAACTTATTGGTCATGTTAAGCTTGTCTTTCAATGCTAAGGCCAGACATCGCAGCACCTGGTCATAGCATCAAGTAAACCATCCTTGGCTAAGACCCACCTTAGTTCCTGTCAAAATGTGCCTTAATGTTGCAGGTGATGAACAAAAAGGACATGATTATGGAGTGGTTAACGTAGAAAACAGAAAGTACTGATTAGAGGAGAAACCTCAAAATGGAGAAAGGTAACCAGTGGTGTACCACAGGGATCAGTATTAGGTCCTCTGCTATTCCTAATCTACATTAATGATTGACATTCTGGTATAGTAAGCAAACTCGTTAAATTTGCAGACGACACAAAAATAGGAGGAGTGGCAAACACTGTTGCAGCGGCAAAGGTCATTCAAAATGATCTGGACAGCATTCAGAACTGGGCAGACACATGGCAAATGAAATTTAATAGAGAAAAGTGTAAAGTATTGCATGCAGGCAATAAAAATGTGCATTATAAATATCATATGGGAGATACTGAAATTGAAGAAGGGAACTATGAAAAAGACCTAGGAGTTTATGTTGACTCAGAAATGTCTTCATCTAGACAATGTGGGGAAGCTATAAAAAAAGCCAACAAGATGCTCGGATATATTGTGAGAAGTGTTAAATTTAAATCAAGGGAAGTAATGTTAAAACTTTACAATACATTAGTAAGACCTCACCTAGAATATTGTGTTCAGTTCTGGTCACCTCGTTACAAAAAGGATATTGTTGCTCTAGAAAGAGTGCAAAGAAGAGCAACCAGAATTATCACGGGTTTAAAAGGCATGTCGTATGCAGACAGGCTAAAGGAATTGAATCTATTCAGTCTTGAACAAAGAAGACTATGTGGCGATCTGATTCAAATATTCAAAATCCTAAAAGGTACAGAAATGTCCACCCAGGGGACTTCTTTGACCTGAAAAAAGAAACAAGGACCAGGGGTCACAAATGGAGATTAGATAAAGGGGCATTCAGAACAGAAAATAGGAGGCACTTTTTTACACAGAGAATTGTGAGGGTCTGGAACCAACTCCCCAGTAATGTTGTTGAAGCTGACACCCTGGGATCCGTCAAGAAGCTGCTTGATGAGATTCTGGGATCAATACGCTACTAACAACCAAACGAGCAAGATGGGCTGAATGGCCTCCTCTCGTTTGTAAACTTTCTTATGTTCTTATACCCAAAGTTCAGGTGGGTGGGAGGGAATGTCCGCTGTCCCCTCCCAGGACCTGCTGTGCCTCTGGCTGCTACCCTGTCTGGTGGTGGCGAGGCTGCTGGCTCCTTCAGCAGCGGTAGTGAGGCTGGTGCTGCCGTTTCCTCCGGCGGTGGTGGTGGTGAGGCTGCTGGCTCCTTCAGCAGCGGTAGTGAGGCTGGTGCTGCCAGTTCCTCTGGCGGTGGTGGTGGTGAGGCTGCTGGCTCCTTCAGCAGCGGTAGTGAGGCTGGTGCTGCCGGCTTCTCTGGCAGCAGTGGTTGGGCTGATGCTGGACACTCAGAGGGACTCCTGGTGGCGGTGGCTGGGCTGGCCTATGCCATACTACTCTCGGCAGCATAAACAAGGGCTGGTGGTGGCTCAGTGTTCACGCTAGGCCACACCATTGCACCAATGGCCCCCTGAAATGAAAAAATGTCCCACTGAATTTCTCTTAACGCGCCCGTGTGTCCTTCTCCTCAGATGCAATACCAATAAACAGTATTATAAATCACACACTTAAGGATTAGACACACAAATATCTTTACAGTGAAAATAACTTATTTTTGTTAAATATAACATTCAATCCCCCCTTCTCCCCATCTAAAAATGGTTTGGTCCAGGATCAACCGTAACTGATCGTAATGTGACTAGTAACTAAAGAGTTGAAATAGTTGCTCTGATTTGATATAGGAAAGGTATTACTAGCATCGCTGTCACATCACGGGTGACTTGTTCCTGAAGACTTGCGTGAAGAAATGTATTTCCCTTTTTTGCACTGCATCCGTGTTTGTCGCGTAATGTGTGAGACTGAGTTCGCTCGTGTCCAGAACTGAAATAATGTGCCTGTCTTCAACTCCAGCATCACTTTACATGGAATTTGAAAAAGCCTTGGCATAATCTGGCTGCGAGTACATTCGTATATCGGGTATTGGGACCGTCTTAAGACCACCTTGGTGATTTTTGGTCTGTAATGCTGATGTTTGAGTGACATATTCACGGCCAGTCAGTATGTACAACAAAGTTATTTTTACAGAGATTAGTGGTGTTTTCGTTTCCTCGTCTACGAAAGAAAAACTGTACTCGAACCATACTTCAAGAGCAAGTTGGCAGATGTTTTTTTCACTCAGTTCTAGACGTATACAGTTTCTTCAGATCTGTTCTTGAAATTGGCTTTTTTATGATTTACATAATTTAAGCCACGACAAGATGCATGTTTAGCTTGTAGATTTAGATGTTTGTTTGCCTGACGGAATTCAGAATCTTTAGCGATATCAGGATTTTTATTCCAGGGGTGTTGCTGAAGGTAACGGTTAATCCAGTGCTCGAATCCTCCGCAACAAAGTGCCGGAACACAGTATCATTTCAACAACAGTTAAATGTTAACGTATTAATGAGCGTTCAGATGTTTACAAAAACAACAATACGCGTACGTATATTGCATTCTAAAGGTTTATTTAAAAATGAGTATTTTTCTGATAGCCCCAAACCTGAGTGTTACACTGTTTTTTATTTGTATGCACATACATATCAGTCCATTTGCTTTCACGTTTTTTTTAAATGTTAAAAAAAGGAAAAACTATAAACTGAATAAAGTACTGAAAACAAGATTCAACACTATTCTCAAAACAGCAGGTTGTATTCCATAGTGCTGTTACTCTTCTCAAAACAGCAGGTTGTATTCCATAGTGCTGTTACTATTCTCAAAACAGCAGGTTGTATTCCATAGTGCTGTTACTCTTCTCAAAACAGCAGGTTGTATTCCATAGTGCTGTTACTCTTCTCAAAACAGCAGGTTGTATTCCATAGTGCTGTTACTCTTCTCAAAACAGCAGGTTGTATTCCATAGTGCTGTTACTCTTCTCAAAACAGCAGGTTGTATTCCATAGTGCTGTTACTCTTCTCAAAACAGCAGGTTGTATTCCATAGTGCTGTTGGTCCTACAGTTTTACACTTACATTTGTGTGGCTGTTTCCCCCAAAACAAAGAAACACAGTTTATGACTTTTGAAATGAAATCAGTGATAATACAGCATCACGTCTTTCTGAACAGCTTTAAATTCCAAATGAAATGAACTAGGGCTCCACCTGGAATGTGTAACTTACGTTTCTTATCAATAAATCCACATTTACTGTTTTAACTGTCTTATCTCTTCACACAAAGTAAAACGTTTTTACATAATTAAAAAAAAACGGATATTCTTCAAAATTGAAGATTACATAACATGGCTAGGCAAAGGTCTGAATACAGCTACCATCAATTACTAGGCATGAAACCCCAGACCCACAAGCAGATAAGAACTTGAGCTTGAAGCATATGTGGAAACAAAATCACGGTCAGCACATACTAGGATAGAAACAAAAACGATCTCCCTCTTCCCACAGTATATAATGAGTAAAAGTTAAACACATTAATATTCTTCTTCTTTTTTTTTGCATTTGCTTTTGTAATTTCTATATATTGTGTATATAAATCAGGGTCACAAACCCAAAATAAATGTTACTTTTCTTAACTTTAATATAATGTTTCAAACATATATTAACTAAATAAAAAGTCTTCATGAATTAATATAACAAACATGCACATACCATACAGTGCTAAAGTGCACATACTGTAACAGTTACATCCCTGCTGTTATGTATTTATTTTTAATAAATACAGTATTGTAGTGCACTTATGGAAATTTAACTTACCTGTTAAAGTTGTTTTTAGGCTTCTTGTTAATGACAGAAAAGTTGGACAGAATCCCACATTGACCCTCAATCTGTAAGTCCTGAAGCAAACACTGGTGGCTGTTGCCACTGTTGTCCTCCTTTGCGTGGTGGTGGTGGTGGTGGTTGCTGTTTGTTTTGTATTTATTTAAAGTCCTGCCTGTGGATCGTTTGTATTTATTTAAAGTCCTGCCTGTGGATCGTTTACGGGAATACTTCAACCAGCTGTATCAGAGACAATCTCATGAACTGTTTAACCCTTTGCGGTCCATTTATTAATTGTGCGTCAGGCACGCCAGGTCTAATTAATTTTCAGACGCGCAGTTAATTTTAGACGCGCTGTTTAAAAGTATTTTTTTTCACAGTCAAACGGGTTTAAATGGCCCTGCATATCAACAAAGCACTCACTAGGCATCTCCAGCCCCGCCCCACCCTTTCGTTTGCTATAGCGTTCACCTATGTAAGAAATAAATAATAATAATAATAATAATAATAATAATAGTCGTACATACCGATCGATCATCTCCGGATCACTCGTTTTATCACCAAACTCCTCAAATAATGCGATCCAAGTCATTATTTTATTACTATAACATCTCAAAAAAGCTCTGCAAATGTCCGTGTTTTCTGTCCGCTGATTCAGTCAGCCAACTTGTTTACTTCAGACCGCCCCCGTTATCTGATACGTGATACCATGTATGACTATTCATGAGATACGCCTTTTTTTTTTTTTTTCGACTTGTCTCGGCTCCTGTCGCTCCCACTCGGCAATTGAATGGTTTTCTCGGCTTTTTCCGGAGAAAAAACGACTAGACACCCGTTTATTGCGTTGCTATAATGATGTCGGACCCAGTCCGACAAAGGACCTGTGAGGAATAATTGCAATGTCGGACCCAGTCCGACAATGGACCGCAAAGGGAAACATCTACATACTCTGACAATCGCACGTAAAGATGTAATGAGGTCAAAAAAGAATGGATGCCATTAGACGGCAACAGACGCCTAAGTGGTTGAGATGATCATTTTAGAAGCTTTAGAAATTCGCTCTTAAGGCTGGTTTATACTCCATCGCCCGACCGTCGTTGAAGAGCAAAATGACCGGCGATCGTCGCTATCGCGTCGCTGTGCAGTTTATAGTTTCTACCAACAGTCACCCTGCTCGAAAACTACAGTCGCTGGCAGAGTTGCTGAGAGTTCAAATCGACTGAACTCTGACCTCGTCACTGACCATGTTGCTGTGATAATTACAATGCTAAAATGGATGACAGGCTCCCTGCATATATGCAGTAGAGCTGATAATAAGCTGATTCATTGAAAAAATATATATTATATTGCCAGCAGTGTGGAGTAGTGGTTAGGGCGCTGGACTCTTGACCGGAAGGTCATGGGTTCAATCCCAGGTGGGGGACATTGCTGCTGTACCCTTGAGCAAGGTACTTTACCTAGATTGCTCAAGTAAAAAAAAAAAAAACTGTTTAAATGGGTAATTGTATGTAAAAATGTGTAAAAAATAATGTAATTGTATGTAAAAAATAATGTGATATTATTATTTATTTCTTAGCAGACGCACTTATCCAGGGTGACTTACAGTCGTAAAGAAATACATTTCAAGAATCACAGTACAAGTAATAATACAATTAAGAGCAAGATAAATACAATTACTTTGGTTCAAGCAAGTACAAGTGTGACAAAATACAATTCAATAATACAGTAGATAAGTGTCAGTGATAGTTACATCAGGATATGATTAAATACAAAATACTACAGATTAAACACTTGGCAGATTACAGTACTCTGAAGTACAGGATTAAATACAGTAAAATAGGGGGCAGATAAGAGCAAGTAAAGCGCATTTAAGGAAGGGTGATGTGTCCCAGGGGAAAAACAGAGGAGTTCTACAGGTGCTGTCTAAAGAGGTGAGTCTTGAGGATGCGCTGGAATGTGGTCAGGGACTGGGCAGTCCTGACATCTGTAGGAAGGTCATTCCACCACTGCGGGGCGAGGGAGGAGAAGGAGCGGGCTCTGGAGGCAGGGGAGCGTAGAGGAGGTAGAGCCAGTCTTCTAGTGCAGGCAGAGCGGAGAGGTTGATTGGGACTGTAGGGAGAGATGAGGGTCTGGAGGTAGCTGGGTGCAGTCGGTCAAGGCATCTGTAGGCTAGTACAAGAGTCTTGAATTGGATGTGAGCGGTGATCGGGAGCCAGTGGAGTGAGCAGAGTAGTGGAGTTGCGTGGGAGAAGCGAGGCAAAGAGAACACCAGGCGAGCAGCAGAGTTCTGGATGAGCTGGAGAGGATGGGTGGCGGACGCAGGGAGGCCAGCCAGGAGGGAGTTGCAGTAGTCTAGGCGGGAGAGTACCAAGGCCTGGACCAGGAGCTGGGTGGCGTAGTTGGTGAGGAAGGGTTGGATTCTTCGGATGTTGCTCAGGAAGAAACGGCAAGTACTTGCCAGAGTGGAGATGTGCTGGGAATAAGAAAGGCAGGGGTCCAGGGTGACTCCGAGGTTCTTAGCGGAGGAAGAGGGAGAGAGTGTAGTAGATTCCAGAGGAACAGAGATAGAGAGATCAGAGGAGAGGAGGAGGGAAAGAAAAGGAGGTCAGAGGTTGAGTTTGAGGTGGTGCGAGTGCATCCAGGAGGAAATAGCAGACAGACAGGTAGAGATACGGGAGGGGATGGTGGAGTCAGAGTTGGGGAAGGAGAGGAAAATCTGAGCATCATCAGCATAGAAATGGTATGATAAACCATAGGATGTGATGAGGGGGCCCAGGGAGCGGGTGTAGAGAGAGAGAACAGGAGAGGACCCAAGACCGACCCTTGGGGGACTCCTGTTGAGAGAGGGCGAGGTGTGGAGGTTGCTCCACGCCAGGTTACCTGGTAAGTGCGGTTGGAGAGGTAGGAGGAGAACCAGGCCAGAGCAGTGCCAGAGATTCCCAGGTCAGCGAGAGGATAGTAGAATAGAGTGATCGACAGTGTCAAAGGCAGCAGAGAGGTCGAGGAGAATTAGGACAGAGGAGAGAGAGGTAGCTCGGGCAGAGTTTAGTGAGTTGGTGACATAAGAACATAAGAAGAACATAAGAAAGTTTACAAACGAGAAGAGGCCATTCAGCCCATCTTGCTCGTTTGGTTGTTAGTAGCTTATTGATCCCAGAATCTCATCAAGCAGCTTCTTGAAGGATCCCAGGGTGTCAGCTTCAACAACATTACTGGGGAGTTGGTTCCAGACACTCACAATTCTCTGTGTAAAAAAGTGCCTCCTATTTTCTGTTCTGAATGCCCCTTTATCTAATCTCCATTTGTGACCCCTGGTCCTTGTTTCTTTTTTCAGGTCAAAGTCGTCCCCTGGCTCGACATTGTCTACCCTTTTAGGATTTTGAATGTTTGAATCAGATCGCCGCGTAGTCTTCTTTGTTCAAGACTGAATAGATTCAATTCTTTTAGCCTGTCTGCATACGACATGCCTTTTAAACTCGGGATAATTCTGGTTGCTCTTCTTTGCACTCTTTCTAGAGCAGTAATATCCTTTTTGTAACAAGGTGACCAGAACTGAACACAATATTCTAGGTGAGGTCTTACTAATGCATTGTAAAGTTTTAACATTACTTCCCTTGATTTAAATTCAACACTTCTCACAATATATCCGAGCATCTCGTTGGTCTTTTTAATAGCTTCCCCACATTGTCAAAAGCTTTCTTGAAATCTAAATAAACCATGTCGTATGCTTTGCAGTTATCCATTTTCAATGTTGCATCCTCAAAAAAGTCAAGTAGGTTAGTTAGACCTAAAACCATGCTGTCTCCCAGGATATTGTTACCATATAGGTAATTTTCCATTTTGGATCTTATTATAGTTTCCATGAGTTTAAATATAATAGAAGTCAGGCTTATTGGTCTGTAGTTACCTGGTTCGGTTTTGTCTCCCTTTTTGTGGATCGGTATTACGTTTGCTATTTTCCAGTCTGTCGGTACAACCCCTGTGTCAAGAGACTGTTGCATGATCTTGGTTAGCGTTTTGTAAATAACTTCTTTCATTTCTTTGAGTACTATTGGGAGGATCTCATCTGGCCCAGGGGATTTGTTTATTTTAAGAGCTCCTAGTCCCTTTAACACTTCTGCCTCTGTTATGCTAAAGTTATTTAAAATTGGATAGGAACAGGTCGACATGTGGGGCATGTTGTCCGTGTCCTCCTTTGTAAAAACCTGTGAAAAGTAATCATTTAATATATTTGCTATTTTTTTTCTTCATCTATGATTTTGCCATTTGTGTCTCTTAGACATTTAACCTTCTCTTTGAATGTTCTCTTGCTGTTATAAGATTGGAAAAATATTTTGGAATTGGTTTTAGCCCCCTTAGCAATATTGATTTCTATCTCTCTCTTGGCCTTTCTAACTTCCTTTTTGACTTGTGTTTGCAGTTCCAAGTACTCTTTCTGTGTACTTTGTTTTGCTCCCTTTTAAACACTCTGTAAAGTGCCTTTTTTCGCTGAATATTCTTTTTTAATTGATCTATTAAACCATTTTGGCCATTTTGTTTTAGATTTAGATTTGTCTACTTTTGGGATGTAATTGTTTTGCGCCTCTAGTACTACATTTTTAAAAAACAGCCATCCTTTTTCTGTGGGTGTTTTCTCTATCTTACTCCAATCTACTTTTGCCCGGGTGCTTCACAAAACTGGCCTTTATGGGAGAGTGGCAAAAAGAAAGCCATTATTGAAAAAAACTCACACCAAATCTTGGCTAGAGTTTGCCAGAAGGCATTTGGGAGACTCTGAGACCAAGTGGAAGAAGATTCTATGGTCTGATGAGACCAAAATAGAGCTTTTTGGCCTCAACGCTAAGCGCTATGTTTGGCGCAAGCCTAACACCGCACATCATCCTGAGAACACCATCCCTACTGTGAAGCATGGCGGTGGCAGCATCATGCTATGGGGATGCTTCTCTGCGTCAGGGCCTGGAAAGCTTGTGAAGATAGAGAGCAAAATGGATGCAGCAAAGTACAGAGAAATCCTGCAGGAAAACCTGCTGAAGTCTGCAAGAGACCTGGGACTTGGGAGAAGATTCATCTTCCAGCAGGACAATGAACCCAAACATACAGCCAAAGCCACACTGGAGTGGCTTAACCTGTCAAAACCCCAGCCCCTCACAGGCAATTTCCGCCTGGGGGGCTGTGCCCTTAAATAAATCACAATATCTTCCAAAGTATAGACAGCACAGGCATGGTTCAGGGCTTGAATTTAAGGTAACCCCTTGGGCATCAAGACTAAAACCTCAGGTGTGATAAAAGTCTTACTCAGTACCACACTGGAAGGAGATATCCAGAAAAAATACATAAAAAAACAACAAACGCTTTTCATTTTTTTATGTTCTATAGTCATTTTTTCAACTTGTAGCATATGAAAAGAGCCAGATTTTTTTCCAGTGCTTCACCAACATGTCTACTATACTGGGTAAAAATTGGAACTGTTTGAACAAAGGGATCAAATTCTACAGGAGTTTTTACAAAGCTAAGCCCAAGGGTCCCCAAACCTCTCCAAAAATAAACATTGTGTAAATCTTTATGTCCAGTGATACACTAAGTTCTAAAAGGGATGTTAACTTCTGGCACCTCACATGCTATCCATTGCCACATGCATTAGCCTTGTAAGGCTTTTTTTTTCCCCCCTTATCTCATTCAAGAGGTGGGCGTGTTTGTTTGCACATCGATTACTCTGTAATGGATTGGGCTACAAACAAAGTAAATGTATGAATGGAAAGCTTGTGACCTCCCCTACAACGTGATCAGGGAGACTTCACCGTCATCAAGGTTGTAAGACCAGAGCAGCAAAACGCAAGCTAGTTGATCGCATTTGTTTTGGAAGCATGGGGGTACTAGACACATTGCGAATGGGATATCTCAGCGGTGAAATGACGGATTCGAAAAATTCCTTCGCGGTTTGACGGTAGGAAAACAACGATTTTGATATTCATCAGCTTTTTTTCTCTTTTGCTTTTGTAATAATATTACAAATGAGTTATGAAATATAATGTTTACGTGCAGTTCCGTGTTCCACCCGCGGGACTAGAGGGCGTAAGAGGTTTTAAAAACAAAAAGGTAAATATACTGGAGTGGCCCAGTCAAAGCCTGGACCTCAATCCAATTGAGAATATGTGGAAAGAGTTGAAAATTGCTGTTCACCAAAGGTCCCCATCCAACTTGACGGAGCTTGAGCAATTTTGCATAGAAGAATGGGCAAAAATTGCAGTGTCCAGATGTGCAAAGCTGGTAGAGACTAATCCAAACAGACTCATGGCTGTAATTGCTGCCAAAGGTGCCTCTACCAAATATTGACTCAAGGGGGTGAATACTTATGCAATCAATTATTTTCTGTTTTGTATTTGTAATTAATTTAGAACAATTTGTAGATTTATTTTTCACTTTGACATTATGGACTTTTTTGTGTTGATCAGTGGCAAAACTCCTAATTAAATCTATTTTGATTCCATGTTGTAGCACAATAAAATGTGAAAAGTCCAAGGGGGTGAATACTTTTGAGAGCCACTGTACCACAGCCTGTTGCAGTAGAATGCCAGTGATTATACTAATAAACTGAGTGGTAGGAATTTCTGTCATGGATATTTCATTTAAATGATAAAACGGGGTCCTCCATGTTCAGGCCAGGACCATGGCACAAAATAATAAAATTAAATGACATTCATATTGTTAGTAATAATACTATTAAGTAATAAAAAAAGTCATATTTTTGTATCACTGTTCTTTCAATTTTGAATTGGAAAATGGCCTTCTTCTTGTTTTTCAATATTGTGAAAAACCGAAAAAGAAAAACGAGTCATTTACCAATTTCCAATCAGAATGCAAAAACGATTGCACGGCATGTAGGCCTACACAAGAACAACCTCTACTTGCACAGCCCTGAGCGACCTTCACTGATCGATAAACACTGGATCACGCATGACACTTCATATATCTATGCATAGAATCTATGCTAACACCAAGCTAGCTAACCATTCTAAATATTTATCTATATATTATTATTATTTATAGTTTCTGAGAAGATAAATAAATTACTTTATAATTTCCATTAATCTCAATTGACGTTTCTCCAGTGAAATTAACTTAAAAATGTATTACCGTATTACCTGGTGCTGTTGTAGTTTTTATTAAAAAAAAAACTTGTTATATTGGTTTCAACAAAACACGCCCAACTCAGTAATTAACTTTTCCCCATCTTCATTTAAGAAGTATAGAGAGTCTATACACAGCAAACTTATGAAAATGCATTTTATTTTAAAATAAAAAAGGTAAACCTAGGAAATGTTGTATGCAGAAGACTCTGAAAATGTCCTGGTCAGAACGGGAGACTTGTCAGGTATGTCTCAGTATAAATAAAAAAAAAACAAAAAGACAATAAAAAACACTATACAAGAACTTGGGTGTGGTAAGATGGCCGACGAATGGCTTCAATGCAGCACCAGCTACGTGCTATCCAGTGTTTATAGATCAGTGCTTACCTCACACGCCTCCTCCCTGCTTGCTGCTCCCGCCCCCTCCGTCCTGACCAGCCAACCCGATCTCTCCCTGATCAAAACTGGCAAGATTTGCTCTGTATCTATCTAGAGCGGATTACTTTCACCCATGAAGAAGGGGCAGTATATTGTATAACACTTTTAGTAGATTTTTAGATGTAGGCCTGCTCAGTCCCTCGCATAAACAAAATAAATAAATAAAAGTGATACAGTATTACAAAAATAAAAGTTAGCTACAGATTCTCTTATATATAAAATAGAGCTAGCTACATAAAGTAAATGCGGTTCATTACCTGACGTTGCTGCTATCGTTGTTCAGCTTTAAATGTCTGCTTACACTAGGATAAACAATTGATAAGTCTATTATTTTTTATTACAGGTTAGTAGTTTACTATTATTGTTTTTTTTAAAGCAGACCTTGCTTTGTAAAAGAGAGGTACTGTGTAGCTACACAAGACTGTGTGTGGTCACTCCTTGGCTTGGCTCATTCAGAATAATACAAGCCGATCAGTGGGCGATTGAACGTTCTGAAATTTGACCCAAGTGCGCAGGCGTATTTTCAGAGTTATGAAAAAACGAAACACGCATGGGCGAAGAAAAGTCCAAATAACTCGATAATTACTTGATTTATTTTATTGGTTCTACAAAAAGGCACTCTTCGTTAACGAGTTCTACTAGCCTACCAAAGGACGTGTCTAAAATTGCAGCCGTTTTTTAGTTATTTGAGTGCAAAACAAAACTCAATTTTTGGTAAGAACTCTTTTTTTAGCCATTCTGCAACTTGAAAACTATCGAATGGATTTCTCACATTAGGCCTACTTCTGAAAATGGATAAACCGAGCTGCAGTGATCATGTGGGGAAAAAAGGAGCAAGTATCAAATGGATCAAGAGACGCAGCTATGATGCACATTTTAAGATCAAGCAGGTTATCTATTGATGAGTATTATTATTATTTATTTCTTAGCAGACGCCCTTATCCAGGGCGACTTACAGTCGTAAACAAAAATACATCTCAAGAATCACAGCACAAGTATTAATACAATTAAGAGCAAGATCAAATACAATCACTTCGGTTCTAGCAAGTACATGTATGGAATCATTACTTTCTTCCTATTCATTGCTGAAATTGGATCTGCTTGATAAATTGCCATCTTGTCAATCATTTAGGCTATTGTACATTTGCTGTGTTTTTTAAATTTTTTTTATCATTTCTCTTCTTTAAAAAGTAAGATTGCCTTAAATTCGGGCCAATATGGTAATTGCATTTCCAGTTAACTACAGTGCTCCACCTAGTGGTTATTTCGTGTATTGCAGCAGTTTTATTATATTAGGGCTTCTGATTTTCGGTTTTAACCGATAAAACCCGATAAAACAACCCAGATACAATAAAATGCTGGAAAAACTGTGGAAATGGTTAATCAATTCATGTTGACTTTTCCCATGTTCCCATTAAAAAATAAAACCTACTACAAAAATAATAATAAATACATTTCCCAGTGCTGCTGGGCGATGTCCCGCCTTCCTGACTTGCATCTATCATTGATTCGTTCTGAATACTTTAAACCGCCCCAACTACTGAGTGACAGCACATTCCTACATTTCTGTTGGAGACTCCGCTTCTGTTTTTCGGGTTTTATTAGTTGTATTTTTCGGTGCTTATTTTTAGCTGTTTTTGAGTTTTATGTAAATCTGTTTTTTGGGGGCTTTCATTTTTGATATACTGTGTGAAATTAGTGTTTTCGGTTACTTTCCAAAATGCTTGAGCGTTTTTTTTTTTTGTGTGTGTGTCAAAATATTTATAATAACTCGACAGTACTTGCACACTTTAAGTTGTACCTTCTTTCCTTTGCTGTCTTCCACAACGAAATCCCTATGGTCACAGGCACATTCTTCTGGGGTTTTTGTGTGAAGGCATTTTTGTACATTTCGCCACAATTCTGTTTTAAATCCTCTGTATCTTAACTGTAATACAGCTATAAATCCTGCTAACAAGCCTCCATCCTGATTGTAATCTCGTTTTAAATCTCGCAAGTGGAGTCTCCAATAGAAATGTAGTTGGTCTCTCAGTAGTTGGGGTGGGTTTAAAGTATTCAGAACAAATCAATGATAGACAGATAATATATATATATTCAGGAAAACCCTTATCCCACATAGCATTGTTTTTGTTTTGTTTTCCCCCCAGTGTGCAATTAGGTTTTTGCCTTTTCTTACTACCTGTGTATATGTGTTTCATCGATTATGTAGCACAATAAGATCTCTGATTTATACTGAACTTGTATCATTCCTGTCGAATGCCAGCATGTGTGCTCAACTTCAATAAACCAGAAATAGTATTTTATTCCTGTACCGTCCCTTGCAGCAGTTCAGATTTATTTACATCACCATCTTACTTATCTCTCCCAGAACAGAAAAACGGGAAAAGGAAGTAACGTCAACAGAAAACCACCCATCCATTATCTGTAACCTCTTAATCCTAGGGTTGTGGTGAGCCAGAGCCTGACCTGGCAGACACAGGGCACAAGGCGGGATTACACCAGTCCATCGCAGGGCAACTAAGGGGCAATTTAAAGAGGCCAATCCACCCAGCCAGCAAGTCTTTGGACTGTGGGAGGAAACAGGAGTACCCGGAGAAAACCCATGCGAACACGGGGAGAACATGCAAACTCCACACAGACCCCTGAAGCCGGAATCGAATGAGGCAGCAGCACTAAACACCACGCCTCTGTGCCGCCCCGAGATACAAGATGGTTACTGGAAATGAAAAGAAATGTGGTGTTGTTGCTTTTGTTATTTGTTTAGTACAATTTTAGGGAAACTGTTTAAAATAAAAAAAGTCTTTAATAATAGAGCTAATATTAAGAACCTTGACATTTGAGATAATACACAGAGAAAATGCTGTGAAAGAAGAAAGAGCCATGTGTCTTCCATTTTGACTTGAAACATGATCATCAATATCAATCAATCAATAGTGGACCACCATCATAAAGCGCTTTACAAGATAGTGAGGAACAATGCATGATACATTAAATACAGTGAAATACAGGGCACAGTACATTAAATACAAACAGTAAAACTCAATGCAAATACATTAAATACAGGCATAATACATTAGATACAAGGCATAGTACATTGTGACGGGGTGCCCCTCCCCCCCCATATATTTGTATTATGATTTATTGTTATTGCTTGTATTCTGTGTATTCTGCTGTTTGAGAGCCGGCTGTATATTAGTTCAAATGCAGTTTAGTATTAGTGTTTGGCTAGGATGGGGTTCATTCCCATCCAGGGATGATTGTTCAGGTGCAGGTGGTCAGGAGTTTATTGATTGTTAATTGTGCAATTCCTAACCACCTGCTATATAAGCCCAGCTCCAGGCTCATTAGTTTGGTTGGAGTTAGGAGAAGGAACAGAGACAGAGCTTGGAGGAGATAGACAGCATTGTGAGAAAATGACTGCTACCTTTGTTTTGTTAAGGTATTCATTCTGTTTATTTCCTGTATTGTAGCTTTGTTTTGTTTGGCCCTCGTGCCCTTTTATTTTGTGTTTTGAAAAGTCTTTATTTTGTTTAATAATAATCTGCGCAGCCACGCAGTGTTTTGCCCTGCATTCTGCCTTTGGTGTGCTGCTTTCCTGGAACCTGACGTCACACACATCACCCATCCTGCCACATACATTAAATACAAACAGTAAAAATCAATGCAAATACATTAAATACAGCCATAATACATTAGATACAAGGCTAGGATGTAAATTCTAAACATTGTGGATGCGTGTGTCATACAGAATCCTACTAGTAAGATGAAAACCCTGAAATAGCAGACAGCGGCTAGTAACAGATATAGGCTAAAGAGCATTGAAAGCAAGAGAGAACAAGTGGGTTTTGAGAGTTGATTTGAAGCGAGCGACGGTGGGAGCATCACACACTAGAGCTGGGAGAGAGTTCCACAGAGTCGGGGCCATGAAGCTAAACGAGCACTCCCAGAGTGTGGTGCACTTATGACAAGCAAGCCAGAGTTAAAGGACCTCAGCTTGCAGGCAGGGACATAGCGAGTCAGCAGGTTGAGGAGGTACTCAGGACCTGTGTGATGAAGGGCCTTGTAGGTGAGCAGGAGAATTTTGAAAATAATCCTGAACTTTACAGGTAGCCAGTGCAGCTGGGCAAGACAGGGGGTAATGTGATCATGTTTTTTACATCTGGTACGGATACTAGCAGCAGCATTTTGAACCGGCTGTAATTGGTTTATGGCGCATGACGGAAGACCACCATAGAGAGAGTTGCTGAATACATTAGCTACTAAACCATGGCTTATGTATGTTAACAGTGCTTAATTTGTAAATCACGAAAAGTCCATAAGAAAAGTCCATAACGCAGTCATGTCCTCTTGCCCCTCCTCCCTCTTTCTGGATTTGCTCCGTAGCACTTCTGTGTCCTTTAGCAATCCAGGACTTCACATAGGGGACGGGGTTGAATTTTGTCAGAGGTGGGCCGACAAGGTTCAGAAAGAGTAGTGATGTTGTGTATGGTGGAAACATGCAAGGCAGCACGGGTTGAGATGCAAATTCCTGAGTGCCCTTTGCTGTTTTTTTACATCTGGGGCAGAGGAGGTCATCGTGCATGTTACCCATTCTTTAGCCAGTTTCATGCCCGGTGTTTTCTCTGGACCCAGTGAGCCTACCTTTCCACAAGTCGTGCAGCCGAGATTCGATTTCTCCATAATTAGCCATGGGTGGTTGTTATGATGAAATTTAAATTGTTCAGTCGTCCAAATGGTCGACAGCACCTGAGTTTCGTTAGCCAGATTCATATCTTCTTACTTGATGAATCGTCTGGTGCATCCCGCTCCTCATCTTCCATAGCCATGCTGTTAGCCAGAGCATCGTCATTAGTCGCAACCACATCAGTAGCACAATGCACACCTGCCTGCTGCACGGAGCTTTCTTCGTTTCTAGTTTGTTTCGACACCGGCTCAGGTTCACCATCAGAAATTGTTCTGGTAGTTTTACTGAAAAAAAGACTTTTGTCAATTTTTACACAAACAGAGTTGCAATTTCACAATTAGGGTTGCAATCATTTCACAATTAGACAAGGCATGGGCGTAGGAAGCAAAAAAATATTAGCAGGGCTAAAAATTAGTTGGGGGGGGGGGGGTTGGGGGGCAAAAGTCGAATCATCCTAGCTGAATAGTTATCAAGTTATCACCAGCTTTCACATTATATACTGTACCATTTGACTGATTTTAAAGAAAAAAAACATCTCAGTCCATTCTTAAGTGCATTGAAAAGGCTTTTTAAGACTTTTTCAGACCAATCTTTAGAACATTTAAGACCCATTTTCACAGCAAATATACCAAATTTAAATTGTGACTATAGTTAAAATACCATCTAAAAATGATTTATTCAAGCTGTACAAATTGTAAATGAATCAAACCTCTGATGCTCGTACAATACGTACAGTACCAATGCAGTGATAATAATAGTTGATGACCAGGGAGTTATTGTTCAATCTTTCTTTAATCAATAGATAGAACCGCACTTCATTCCAGCTGATCAACAAACAGAACCAGGGCTCAAAGTTGGCCAAAATCCTTAGGGGCATCTGGCTCCTAGATTTTAAAATGTGGTCGCCAAATAAAAATTTAGGGGCCAACTAAATACTCTTAGTTAAAATATTTCAGTGACTTCAGTTTTCCCCCCATTGATTAAATCTACACTCATGTTTTTTTTTTATTAGGCAACATGTATTTAAAAATTACTTAATAATCACTTCAAATGGCACCCAAAACACTTTGGATTTCAGTTTAGCATTTTAGGGTTGCAGAACATGATATTATAATTTACTGTATAAAATATGGATGAGATTTCCTGTAACCTGAATGGTTAACAAGCGTCCCTTAATCCACTGTAATCCGGCCCGAATATACAGTATTCAAACTGTTTAATCACATTTGAAAGTTAAATTGCTGACAGCCAAACAGAACAGAGAAGGAGCACATATTTGTGAAATAAATATACAGTATTCAAACTGTTTAATCACATTTGAAAGTTAAATTGCTGACAGCCAAACAGAACAGAGAAGGAGCGCACATTTGTGAAATAAATATACAGTATTCAAACTTTTTAATCACCTTCCAAATCAATCTGCCTGAATAAAACATAAATACAGTACAGTCATGACAAGCTGTAAAAAACAAAACAACTTGATATCAGTAGCTCATCACAGCAGACTTTGAATAAACTTAATGAACACACTGAAGTAACTGAACAAAGCACGATTAGCAACAACACGTTGGCTGTACCAGATATTACAATTATATTACTTTTACTAATACATTTTATGACGTACTGTAATAGTAGTAAACACAGTTTCCGATACTTGTATCCTATAACATGTAGTTAAAGAGAAACCGTTCACAAACCAGGACCATTTTATTTGTACAAGGTACTACCGCCGTGTAAATTAAGAATATTTTTCTTAGTCCCTATGTATTGAGTTATTTACTGTGCCGCTGGGATACTGAACAACTGGCTACCAAACCACGCATGGAATATTGAGGTAGGCGTTTGTATTCATTAACAACAAAAACTAGCGCTTCATAAAATCAGGGAGGACAAAACTATCTGTGAAACCAGATTTTATTTCGTACCTGACAAGCCCACTCCCACAGTTGCTGATGGTGAATGCACATTAAAAATGATCGCAGAGGCTAATTTTGGTCACCCCTGGCGACCCACAGCTCGTAAATTTGAGTCTTGAGAACGCAAACTTAACAAAACTGTATTTAATAGCGTTTTCTTTTTTTTTTTTTTTTGTAAGTATCTTATTTCTTCAACTCATAAAAAGAAAACGCGTAGCGGGTTATGAAAGTTTTGATTTGGGACCAGCCTAAGAGCTGTCAAAGCTGAAAAATTCTAAAAATAAATTAATTAATCAATAAACCCCACCACCGCACTCTCACTAGAAGGCTTTCCAGCACACCCTGCTTAGCGAACCTGTTTTCCAGTAGAATGCGGTCTTTCACCTACATTCCACATAGTTTAGTAAGTGTTTTGATATATCCCTGAATATCAAAAAAACTATAAATGACACAACAAAAGTACAAAGGGAAATATGTTCCTTTTTGCAAGCGATGAAATGGTTAGTTGTAAACAGACGTGTTTTATTATCCAATTTTAGAAAATGGGTAAACAATCGGACAATATAGGTGAAATAAAATAAATACGAAACAATTAACTAATGACTAAATACTATCAATACATGTTTATGTCTGAAACAATCTCAAAAACAAAAATCTTTACCAAGTATTCAACCCTACAATCCGATACAAATACATTTTCAAGGATGGGAGGACGTAATTGAGTGACGTTGTGTGAAAAAAATATACGGGGAAAATTATAAATGATGCACAGCTAGGTCGATCTTATTTTCTTAAACGAAAACAATTTTCAGCATTTTCACCTAACATGTTCTTAACTGTTTTGTTGTTCTATGGCAATTATAAAAAGTGATCACAGAAAAAGGCAGTACAGCCCATGTCTCTGAGTCTGAGGAGGGAGTTTGTTTCGTACCTGTAACGTTTCCCGCGGCACTCTTCTGACAAGCTGCTTGTTTCACACAGTCATTGAAAACTTACTACGTTATTTTCTTGATTGGTTATCCAGCAATACTATCTTATTGACAGAAGTTGTTTATAAAAAATCATTTTATATTTAATTAAATATCTGAAACTAACCTCAATTCTTAAAGAGAGAGATACTAACAAACTGCACCGATTACTTCACAGCGCAAGTTGTTTGGCTCTTAGCAACTTCACTTTCAAATGTGATTTGCAAAAAAAAAATCGAAAGCAGCAGGAGACATTTTTCAAGTTTCTTGTTGTTTTAGTCAACAAGGTACAGCTGCCTGTCGCCGATTCACACCACTGGTACAGATCCGCTGGGCGCCGAACGGCAACGTTGGCATCTAAACTGTTAAACAGAAAAAAAATAAATTGAAGACCTTAAGACCTTCAGCTGCAAACCTGTCATATTTAAGACCTTTCAAGTCCTTTAAATGGAAAAACAAATATAAGACATTTTAAGGCTCCGCGGGAACACTGAAAGATAACACTTTGTGTCTCTCTACACACGCTGACACTGCCTGTGTGTTGTGGGGGAGGGGCATTTCTTTCGCACAGGAGAGTTTTGAAATGCACGTTTTTCTAAAAGACTGTAAACAGCATACAAAAGCGTGCAATTGAAAAAATAAAAGTCAACATATTTAGTCGGGTTACAGCCCAATTAAGCCAATAGGTTTCTACGCCTATGAGACAAGGTGAGGCGAGCAGTGATGGCGTGATGACGCGGGGAGCTCCGGGAGCCCTGAATTAAGGCACGATGCAGCGTTGACTCTATGAAGATATTCACAAATTGTAGTGAGCAAATCAGGGTTTTTTTGCGGAAACTGAGCGACCAGCTCCGCCACAAATGAAGCACTGTATGTTAACCACAGTAACTATTGACAATCCATCGTTTATGCATGGTACATGTAGTAACTGCAGGTGCACTATTTTTTAATATGAATACAAATATACTAAGTATGGTCATTTATAAAGTAACCACAATAAAGTAACCCATGGTTACCACAGCAAAACCGTTGGAGCTGCCATCTGAGACCATCACCCTGTGAGCTGCCCTATGAGACCACCACTCATTCATTTTCATTTACTTTTTAGTCATATTTTTTCTCTTTTTAGTCCATCATTCTAACCATTTGAAGGGTCAACATAGTCGTTGTCATTATTAATTATTTTCATACAATCATATTTATCATCAATGAAAATAAAAAGCTTGTTATCAAGAATGTTAGTTGATAACATTTTAAATGAACACTGGTGGCAGTGGCATGCAGAGCACTAGGTGTAGTTTCATTCAGGACCTCACAGTGCGTCTGATTTTGTACAGTTTTGAAACATAATACAAAATAAAGTCAAAAGTCAGCAGACTATAAAAATGGCATTGCATATACATTGAGAGATATGTGAACTCCAAAGACAGACAACAATGTTTGAATGCAAAAGTTTATTGTGGTTTGATAAGCAGAATGCAGAGAAAATACCAGACTGTTGCCCTTCCTTTGCAAGCAAGGATTCAGAGTATTCATTAAAAGATAAAAGAAAGTATTGATTAATCTTCTAATGACATGATATGCTAAAGTAAGCAAATTTGGCTTATTATACTTATTTCACTTGTATTCAATAACCCCTGCCTGACCAAGCACACAGACAGTTATCGAAAACAGGCTACCCAGTTATTCAAAATCAAAGTTAGAGAGAAAATCAGATCAGAAGCTAAGCAAGAAGAGAATCGTGACAGAAAACTCCTTGTAGAGAAAATCTCCAAATCCAAACTCCTGCCATGTTCATTCATGCATTGTGCATTTATACCCTCTAAAAAGGGTTTCCTTCATTTGTCTTCATTTTATTTTTTACTTTTTTAAATTGATGGTCAAGTATGTGTTCTATTAAGACCACTGACCCCTTTTTAAAATTAAGAATATGAATTAAAACTGCATCCATTATCACTGATCCGCTTTTCCTGGTGGTGTTGGGTCCATGTTAAAACTAATTCATTTCATGATTTATTTTCCTACAAATCCTCTGAATGATTTGGAATAATTTATTAATGTATTCTTTGTCCTCTTCCCTCAGAAGTGTGCACCTGACTGTTGGTCTTAAAATATTCATCAAATATTATATTTATCCTAGGGTTCTGACACCTAGTCCTGGAAAGCCACAGTATCTTGGATTATCATTATCCTGGATCAATAATTTCTGTCATTAGTACAGTTTAATATGTTTTACAGGTCTCCTTCACTGACTTGAAAGCTCCCTGTGAAACAAGCAGGACTGTGGCTCTCCAGGAGTAGAGTTGCAGACTCTGGAGGGGAAGGGGCAGGAGTTTAAGGTTTGGTTTACACTGAGAGAGCTGTGTAGCTCTTAAGAGACACTGTAGCTGTATGTAATAGTGCCACCTTTATTCAAAGAACAGCTTATTGTGGAGGATGAGACTCTGGGATAAGAAATGCAGGTTCCCAGGAGGTCGTTAAACGTAAGGTCATTGTCATAAACCTTTAATTCCAGCATCTGCCCAGATGACACATTATTAATGAAAAAGTTCTGATTCCATGCAGGGTTGCCGCTGTCTTGGATGATCTGTGTCCGACCGTAGTCCTTCTTGTTGTAATAGACCCTCACAAACCCGTCGGCTGGGGAATAAGAATCTGGACGCAGCCCCGAGCCTCTAAGCACCGTCACTTTAATGTTGGCACAGTGGCACCCATTCAGCTGTGCCAGGAAGTGAAGGGCCAGGAAGATCAGAAGACATCCCCAGCGTCTATTTGATGCCATGACTTTGTACTGTGAGGATAGGAAACACAGGAGGGGCAAAAAAGAGAGAGATTTTAATGCCAAGGCACAGCAAATCATTTTTATACAATCATTCTTTTTGTAATTTTCCCCATATAAATATATTGAAATCATAATGACTACTAAAACAGGTTAGTGTGGTGTTTATATTTATTGATTCAGCCACATGAAACAGAAGCCAAGAGATCAAGAAACTGACAGTCCAGTGTATTCAGAAGCTTGCTTAGTGTTGTTTTCAAGATGATACAAACATATACGGGGTGATGCCAGAATAGGCACAGTGCAAAATCCAAAGACTTCGAAATCTTCTTCTTGGGTACCTGTGGAGCGTTTGACTTGAAGCTTTGCAGATACCATCTGCAGCCTAACCTGTATTAAGTTTGAAAAAAAATATATATATTTGCTGCAATATGATCAATTTTACGATCAAAATGGCCACCACGAAATGAACCAAAAATGCCAGCAAAACGTTAATGATTCTTTCTGAAAACCGTTCAGCCAAATGACTCCAACCTTCGTAGTCATCATCCGAGTGACAATAGAAATTAAATATTAGAAAAAATTGTGTTTTTCTGTAATCCAAGGCGGTCATAACAAAATTTGTCAAATCAACTGATCAACTGAAAACTTGGCAGCTATCATCCCAGCAATTGTAGCTCTATTAAATAAGACTACAAAAAATAATATATTTTTTAATATTTTAGATATACTGGAGAAAATGTTGTTCTATAAAACAGATGATGACTTATTTTTTTGCCACATGTTGTGAATATTAAAAGATGTTTAGAAAAATGTGAGTTCAAAATTGCATTGCAGAACTTTGAACTGGAACTTGATGTGTTGACAAACGTTTGGTCGACCTGCCTATTACAATATGTGCAAGCAGAGCATATTGGAGACCTGTGATTGAGACCTGGCAATTATTTGAAGTTTTACGGTAGATCAGTGATAGCCAATTGAATATGTCGGGTTTTGGTAAAAAATGGAAATGTCTGATATTGGGTTTTGGAAAGAAAGCTGTTTTTCATATGAGGATTACATGGCATGTAACGCATTTTGATCTAAAATATTAATGTTACCTGAAAGGGCTATCCTTAGGGAGTACATCTATAGCGATAGTTGAAAAAGTGTAAAATTGGTGTTTATCGAGTTTTGGAATGGAGCTCTTCATATGGAAGGAATAGCTTGGACCACCAGATTTATACTTCAAAATATACAGGTATGTCTAGATGTCACCCGCACAAGAGCAGACAGATCAGTGGCAGTCCCAAGACATGCTCTAAGCCTCTCAAAGGGATGATGAGGACCGGATCATCAAAATGTAAATTTTAATACTTACCACTTTATTTCCTTATTTGTATTAAGATCCTGTGCTGTTTTTATTTGCTTTTCCACAATCTGGAGCGTTATTTTAATCATTTTACAACTGTATAATGAACCCTGTGAGACTGCCCCTTTCTCAACCTTCTTGACTTCCTCCAAGAGATGATATCACTCGCTACCTTACTCTGTTCCGTTCACCGACAGTACGGTGGCCTGAAGGTCAAAACAGAACCAAATCAATAAAACACCATTGACGGTGTAATAATATTAACAATGTATTTGTAATCTGATGCTTGACATCACGTTCTATAGTTGAAGCTCAAACGACAGTCTCACAGTAATGACACCACACAAGGATGTGTAATCCTTACAATGCTCAGAGTGTGTACATGATACAGTACATTTCAGATTTGTGCGTAACCTACCAAACATTATCAATAATAATAAACAATGTATTTGTAATCTGCATTTCTTTATTAATGTAGCCTATTGTAATGTGTTTGTCCTTGGTTACAGTTAGTTACAGTATTTTGTCTTTCATGTTATTTAATAACACTCAATACTGAATACGCTTGACAACAACGCTCTATGACTTTGGAGTTCAAGTTAATTACTGGGTCTGTACAGTGAAAACGCTATTTGACATGTAATCACATATTGCAACTTCCGTGCATTATATGCACAAAACGTCTTCTATATTGTCTTCACTCACAATTCTCATACTGTAAAGCAGTCAAGGAAATACAGAAACAGTAGAAGTTATAGCTTAACCAGACTTATTTTATCTTGCTTTGAATTTCCTTGGTTGCTTCATCAAAATGACTGAATGATGGCTGGAAACACAGCAGTTAATGTTTGGCACAATACAGAGTTCACAAGCTAACAAGCTGCAAAACATACAGTACATATACATTGTGAAACGTACTGTACCGTGTACAGACTCGGAGCAGGTCTAGGGACTAGACATCCTTGTGTTGTATCATTTTACTATGACACTGTCACAAGCTATTGAGCTTTAACAAATAAATAATACAGCGTTGTTCTCAAGCATCAGTATTCAGCTTTAACAATAACAAAGACAAAATACTGTAACCAACTGTACATGGCCATGCTAATTACAATACATAATAAAGAAATGCAGATTACAAAAACACTGTTTATTATTATTATTATTATTATTATTATTATTATTATTATTATTATTATTATTCAATCTCATCACACGGTCGATGGTGTTTTATTGATTTGGTTCTGTTTTTACCTTCAGGCCACCGTACTGGCAAACTTTAGTGAGTGATGTCATCTTGGGATAAGAAGTAGGAAGTGGCAGTCTCACCGTTTATTATACAGTTTAAAAATGATTAAAATAGAGCTCCAGATTGCGCTAAAGCAAAAAAACATAACAGGATCTTAATACTAATAAGGACATGAAGTAGGAAAGGTATTACATGTTGCTGATGTGGTCCTCCCCATCCCTTTAAAGCACAATGTTCACAGCAGAGCTGCAGCCTCTGATGAACATGCTTTTCATTTGAGAAGGATTTCAAAATATGTTTAAAATATACCCCCCCCCGGCTTTGCAAACTGACAGGTAGCAAGACCCGCTGATGACAGTAATACATTTACAGTGTGAACTGGAACAGTGTTTGCCTTTAAACCATTGACAACACTCATTCAGGAACCTGCATGCTTACTGCAAGATTGCAGCAGAAATCTTACCTTGTGTGGTTTCTCTCCTTTCAAACACAGGGGGCTGCAGTGAGATGAAATGCAGTTTGACCGCTGTTTTTCCTCTGCACTGAGAACCACTAACAGTTACCTGTCTGAATCTTCTGACTGGTCACCTTCTCTGTCTCTCACCCTGAGACTGTGCTGCTGAGCTGTAACACTTCACAGGAATCCAGTCTCCCTGATAACTGCCAATTCTCAGCACCCTGTTTTCCCCTTTTAAACATTTGTCCATGTTAATCTCTTACTGCACTCTGTGGGAACAGCACCAGACCTGTGTTTATCTTTAACGATAAAAAACAAAGTTGTCCAAGTAAACAGTTCAATTCAATTCTGGCTATTTTTTTCTTTTTTTTTTTTTTTTACCCAAATCCACTACATTATCAAATTCTAAAGTCCTACACACGTGGAAGGAAACACATTGTACCGCAACCCATGAAGTGGAGACCACACAAAATAAGACAACCAGACCATTGTGCATAGAGTTAAAAATGTGCCTGTTGTAGGGTGTGGGAAGACACAAGACAGACACCAAGTTCAAAGATGAAACGCCGCCACAGGCGCCCAGATTTATTAGGGTGAGCTCAGTTGGCAGGTGTTTCTGTTATAGTTGTGGACACTCTACCAACAATGGTATTGTGCCCCTTCTTCATACAACACACACAAATGTGTAATCCAAAGCAAAAATAAGTGAAAAGGCGAAAGGAAAAAGGAAAACAAAATACTTTAAGGAAAAACTACAAAATAAAGTGTGTGGTTTTTTACCGCAGCTCGTTGCTTTTAATCTGCCAATTGCACCTTCTGCACCTTGTCTTCATTCACATTATCAGTATCATGATCTCTCTGAACAAGCGCACTAAACAAGCGCACAATCAAGACAGTATTCAACAAGCAATGTGAGTTTAGTAAAGTAAGAACTATATGCAAAGTCATAAAAGGGAGTCTCCTACTCCCAGCACATCTTCACTCAAGCACGCACCTGCCGATTCATCCTGAGCAGCATATGAAGAATCCGACCCTTCCTCACCAACTACTCCACCCAACTCCTCATCCAGGCCCTGGTACTCTCCCGCCTAGACTACTGCAACTCCCTCCTGGCTGGCCTCCCTGTGTCTGCCACCCGCCTGCTCCAGCTCATCCAGAACTCCGCTGCTCGCCTGGTGTTCTCTCTGCCCCGCTTCTCCCACGCTACTCCGCTCTCTCCACTGGCTCCCGATCACTGCTCACATCCAATTTAAGACTCTTGTACTCGCCTACCGATGCCGACCAGACCACACCTAGCTACCTCCAGAACCTCATCACTCCCTACACCCCCTCCCAACATCTACGCTCCTCCTGCACTAGAAGACTGGCGTTACCTCCTCTCTGCTCCTCCGCTTTCCAGAGCCCACTACTTCTCCACCCTTGCCCATGAAGACACACCTCTTCAGACAGCACCTGTAAACCTCAAATCTTCCATTCTGGACTATATAAGAACATAAGAAGAACATAAGAAAGTTTACAAACGAGAGGAGGCCATTCAGCCCACCTTGCTCGTTTGGTTGTTAGTAGCTTATTGATCCCAGAATCTCATCAAGCAGCTTCTTGAAGGATCCCAGAGTGTCAGCTTTAATAACATTACTGGGGAGTTGGTTCAAGACCCTCACAATTCTCTGTGTATAAAAGTGCCCCCTATTTTCTGTTCTGAATGCCCCTTTATCTCATCTCCATTTGTGACCCCTGGTCCTTTTTTCAGGTCAAAAAAGTCCCCTGGGTCGACATTGTCAATACCTTTTAGAATTTTGAATGCTTGAATCAGATCACCGCGTAGTCTTCTTTGTTCAAGACTGAATAGATTCAATTCTTTTAGCCTGTCTGCATACGACATGCCTTTTAAACCCGGGATAATTCTGGTTGCTCTTCTTAAGAACATACGAACATAAGAAAGTTTACAAACAAGAGGAGGCCATTCAGCCCATCTTGCTTGTTTGGTTGTTGGTAGCTTATTGATCCCAGAATCTCATCAAGCATCTTCTTGAAGGATCCCAGGCTGTCAGCTTCAACAACATTACTGGGGAGATCTTCTTTGCACTCTTTCTAGAGCAGCAATATCCTTTTTGTAACAAGGTGACCAGAACTGAACACAATATTCTAGGTGAGGTCTTACTAATGCATTGTAAAGTTTTAACATTACTTCCCTTGATTTAAGTTCAATACTTCATAGATTTTCATAGATTCCTTCTTCAATTTCAGTATCTCCCATATGATATTTATGATGGACATTTTTATTGCCTGCGTGCAGTACCTTATACTTTTCTCTATTAAATGTCATTTGCCATGTGCCTGCCCAGTTCTGAATGCTGTCTAGATCATTTTGAATGACCTTTGCTGCTGCAACAGTGTTTGCCACTCCTCCTATTTTTGTGTCATCTGCAAATTTAACGAGTTTGCTTACTGTATCAGAATCTAAATCATGTAGATTAGGAATCGCAGAGGACCTAATACTGATCCCTGTGGTATTCCACTGGTTACCTCGCTCCATTTTGAGGTTTCTTCTCTAATCAGTACTTTTGTTTTCTACATGTTAACCACTCCCTAATCCATGTGCATGCATTTCCTTGAATCCCTACTGCATTCAGTTTAAGAATTAATCTTAAGCGGGACTTTGTCAAAAGCTTTCTGGAAATCTAAATAAACCATGTTGTATGTTTTGCAATTATCCATTGTCGATGTTGCATCCTCAAAAACATCAAGCAGGTTAGTTAGACACGATCTCCCTTTCCTAAAACCATGCTGACTCTCTCCCAGGATACTGTTACTATATAGGTAATTTTCCACTTCCAAGTTTACATATAATAGAAGTCAGGCTCATTGGTCTGTAGTTTCCTGGTTTGGTTTTGTCTCCCTTTTTGTGGATCGGTATTACGTTTCTAATTCTCTAGTCTGTCGGTACAACCCCTGTGTCAAGAGACTGTTGCATGATCTTGGTTAGCGGTTTGTAAATAACTTCTTTCATTTCTTTGAGTGCTATTGGGAGGATCTCATCCGGCCCAGAGAATTTGTTTATCTTAAGAGCTCCTAGTCCCTTTAACACATCTGCCTCTGTTATGCTAATGTTATTTAAAACTGGATAGGAACAGGTCGACATGTGGGGCATGTTGTCTGTATCCTACTGTCTAAAAACTTGTGAAAAGTAATTATTTAATATATTTGATATTTTTTTTCTTCGTCTATGATTTTGCCATTTGTATCTCTTAGACATTTAACCTCCTCTTTGAATGTTCTCTTTCTGTTATAATATTGGAAAAACATTTTGGAATTGGTTTTAGCCCCCTTAGAAATGTTCATTTCTATCTCTCTCTTGGCCTTTCTAACTTCCTTTTTGACTTGCGTTTGCAGTTCCAAGTACTCTTTCTGTGTACTTTGTTTTTGGTCCCTTTTAAACGCTCTGTAAAGTGCCTTTTTTAAGCTGAATATTTTTTTTAATTGATCTATTAAACCATTTTGGTCATTTTGTTTTAGATTTAGATTTGTCTACTTTTGGGATGTAATTGTTTTGCGCCTCTAGCACTGCATTTTTAAAAAACAACCATTCTTTTTCTGTGGATGTTTTCTCTATTTTACTCCAATCTACTTCTGTTAGTCTCTGTTTCATACCTTCATAGTTTGCTTTTCTAAAATTGTAAACCTTAGCTTTAGTCATTACTTTTGGGGGTTTAAAAAACACTTCAAATGAGACCATGTTGTGGTCTGAGTTTGCCAATGGTTCTCTGACCTCTGTTTTAGTTATTCTGTCTTCATTATTTGAAAAGACTAAATCAAGGCATGCCTCCCCTCTAGTCGGTGCCTTGACAAATTGCGTTAGGAAGCAGTCATTTGTCATTTCCACCATTTCAATTTCATCCGTGGTTCTCCCCACCGGGTTTTCCCATTTTATATGGGGGAAGTTGAAATCCCCCATTAGTATGGCTTCTCCTTTGCTACACACATTCCTAATGTTATTGTATAACAGATTATTTTGCTCAGCATCTGAATTTGGCGGTCTATAGCATGCTCCTATTATTATGCCCTTTGAATTTGTGTCCATTATTCCGACCCATATTGATTTGGCGTTGTTTTCTTTGTCCAGATTTAACACCCAAGACTGCCCGGCTTTTGTCAGTATCTTTTGTGCTGCTGGCTCCCCCACCCCCCGTGTCTCAAAACGGCGGCGAATTTGAATCAGCTACTCAGAGCTTCAGCTTGTTATCAGAAAAAGACACGCAGCTGTTAGACATTAAGCTGCAGTGTTTTCTAATTAAAGCAATTAAAGAAGTAATTTTTCCTTACTGCTTCTGACTGCTCTGTACTTTTCCACGACTACTTCTCTCACGCTGTCGCTTCCACACGCTGTTGTTGGATGCTCTTGAACTTATCTGTTCCCTACTTGCTATATTTTTAACCTTCTCCTTTAATTTGCCATAACTCTTAACAGTAGCTGTAATATTTTGCTACTTCAACTGTTTTTACTCCACTGCATATCGTACCCTGATATAACTATCGCCATACCGTTTTCCGCTCTTACTTGAACTGCCCTGAAATCAGATCACGTACTGTGTTTTGTACTTGCTTTTATTAGCACTGAAGTTATTGTATATTGTATTTGCTCTTAATTGTATTGTGATTCCTGAAATGTGTATTTTTGTGACAGCTGTACTGTATGTCGCCCTGGGTAAGGACGTCTGCTAAGAAATAAATAATAATATAGCATTCTAGACAAATGTCACAGGTGATGAACCGCGGTGTTTGTAATTTTTGTTTTTTTATTGTGTGCACTGTGGATTGTTTTGTTGAATCTGCTGTACTGAAATTCTTTTTTTTTTTTTTCTGACTGCACTATCTGAGTTACCCCACTGCACTTTCACTAGCACTGTTGAGTAGGTCCTGCCTTAAGCATACTGCACAATTGGTGATTGGGTGAGCAAGGAGAAGGGGTTGTATAAAGGGGGTGGTTAGAGAACCAGGAAAAGGAAGCACCAGGGAGAGCCTTGGAGGTATTATTATTTGTTTATTTAGCAGATGCCTTTATCCTAGGCGACTTATAGAAACTAGGGTGTGTGAACTATGCATCAGCTGCAGAGTCAATTTTACAATTACGTAATGAGTCAGTGGTTGAGGTGGGATTTGGAGGTGGAGGTCGAACCAGCAGATATTCTCCCTCTGCTGGTGGGTACCTGGGCTGTGGACGTTCGGCCTTCCCCCTCTTGGGTTGTGGACCACCGACTCCCCCCTCTTGGGTTGTGGACCACCGACTCCCCCCTCTTGGGCTGTGGACGCACCGACTCTCCCCTCTTGGGCTGTGGATGCACTGACTCCCCCCTCTTGGGCTGTGGACGTTCAGGCTCCTCCCACTCAGGCGCAGGACGTTCGGGCTCCTCCCACTCAGGTGCAGGACGTTCGGGCTCCTCCCACTCAGGCGCAGGATGTTTGGGCTCCTCCCACTCAGGCGCAGGACGTTCTGGCTCCTCCCTCTTGGGTTCTGGATATGGCCGGGTCCAGTGTACTGCCCAGAACCACTCTGCAGCGTCCCCCATCAGACCCTGGTTCCACACCTCTTCATACTGGGGGTCCCTGTAAGGGCAGTCCTCCCAGACTTGCCCAAACTCGCCACAGGCGCCGCTCATGGGAGCCCCCTCCCTCCTCCACTGCTCCTGTTCGGCTGCCCAGTCCGTGGGCCCAAACTGAGTTGGCCCCCGGGACCACCATCTCTTGCTCTCCTGCTGCTGTTGTTGCAGCTGCTGCTGTCTGCAGCTCTTCCTCCTCATCCTCTTTCTTCTTCACTCCACATGAAATAATAAAAAACAGGAAAAAAGCCAAAGACTGCAGTACCTGCGCTGGCCTGACTCCAGGCGGTGCTGGTGCTCCCACGCTGGACACCACGTGTGACAGGGTGGCTAAGGTATCAGGCCAGAAGCAGGAAGGACAAACTGACACCAGATACCACAGTGCAAAAAGGATGCAGCGTGCGCCGTTTATTTTTAAACAACAAAACTAAAATATTTAAACACAAAACACTGCTCACAGAGCAAAATAAAAGTTTAAACAAAATAATCACGAACACAAAAGAACGCTAAGGTCAGGCTGAGCAACTGCCTTCACTGATCCTTACGTTTAGTTTTAAATAAATTTCTCTCTCCTCTCGCTCCCCCTCTGAACACCCCACCCTGAGTGCAGAGAGCTGCAGGCTTTTATTTACTGTGGCCGAGGGGTTAACTATCAATTATCTCATTACCCCTCGGCCACAATCTGCACAAGGTTTTTAATTATTCCTGGCAGAGGACGAGCACTAATCTCGCCTCTGCCAGAACACGTTTTAAATAAAACAATAACAAAACATACTGTGCTTCGCTGTGATATTTACAAAACAATAAACCATAAATAAAACAATAACAAAACAATACACTGCACAGGGATGGAGGGGAAGACCCCATTCTAAAAATAAATAAACAAATACATGTACAGGGCTCCTCACCCTGTTACAGGCTCCTTGTTGTTTTGTGTGTTCCCTCTTTGTGCTACTGTCCGAGATACAGTACTGGGAACCTGAAAAGGCACAAGCTGGGGGGGGGTAGTGTTTTTTTGGTTGCATTCATTGGGCGAATTCCTATTTAACGTGTGCAACTGGGAGGAGGCCAGCAGCTGCTGTGCATTGTCCTGAGGCACCACTGGGGGCAGTTGACGACGCCGATACTTACCGGTTCCAGAGTCCAGGAGAAAGTAGCGACGACGCGGGTTCCATTTGGGCTGGCGAGACAAAGAGGTGGAGACACGCAAGGGCGCAAGTTCAGCTAAAGGGAAGTAACCAGCTTTGTTGGATTTAGGAGGAATTGTGATTATTAATTGAGTGTTTTTACCCATGGGAGGGTAGCTCCAATTAGTATCTTTAGATTTTGTATTTTGTTTGTTTTACTGGGAGCTTCCTTGTGTGTATTTTTTAAAGTGAACCTAACCCTGTGGAGAATTAATAAAGTTTGTTTTATTAATTGTAAACTTGTTACCGTTGTTGTGTGTGCGGAACCCCCGGGATCGAAAAGAACCTGTTTAGGGATAAATAAAAGATTTCTCGGCCACGAAGGTCCTTGCCCTTATGAAACCCAAGGTGGCGTAGTTGGCTACTTATATTCAAGTGAGCCCCCAAGTTTAATGGGGAAGGATGAACAAAACAAAACACAACACAGGACACGGCACTTAAGCCAAAATAAATAGAAAAACAAAACTGATTAACACTAAAACAAACAGTGGATGAACAGACAAACAAACACGGTGAGTCTAAACACTAACAATTATTATTTTAGTTTATTTTAGTATACTTTTCCTCCTTCTCCACACCCGTTCTCCACTCACTGAACACACCCAACAACCCCGAGTGAGTAAAACGTGCATCTATATATACTGTTGTGCCGGGATTCAATTACTAATTAATTATTCACTTGAATCCCAGCACGTGAACTAATTATGTGCAACCCCATGCTCACATATTAAATACTTTAAATAGACGTGCAATCCCCGTGCCTAAATACATTTATACATTTTAAACACTTGTGCTCATTACCCACATTATATCCCGTGTACCAACTACAATACACCAACATTAACACACTACATGCAACATATAACACACAAATGCACACAGGGGCGGGGCACACTGCCACAGGGCATTAGAAGGGCAGGTTAGGCAGGAAATTCTTTTTCTGGATGGTGAAGTGTAAGCAATCTGTGAGATGATCTGGGGGTGCTGGATGAGTTGTATGGAGACAAGGCCCCATTGGTGAAGGTAAGAGTGGATTTCTTTAAGGCCTACCAGGGTAAGGATGAGGTAATGGGGGCTTTCATACTCCGGTTGCGAGAGCTGTTTTCCAGGTGGAGGCAACGGGAATCTGGCGGGTCGGGACAAGCAGATCCTGTGCTTCGGGACCAATTCGTTTTTGGACTGACCCCGGGATCAAACAGGCAGGAGCTGCAACACCAGAGCCCATGTTGTTGGGGGAATGTCCGGGGGTGGTGGTATAGGTGTGGGGGGGGGGGGTGAAGATGCCCTGCCTACTGGACACGGGGTCACAGGTCACATTGTTTAGCAGGTCCTTTCAGAAGTGGTTGGGAGGAGGAGTGATGAAGGAGGCGGCGGACATCTCTTGGCTGAAGCTACGCGCCGCGAATGGCCTGCAAATTCCCTATGTCGGGTATGTAGTTTTGGATATGGTCATTGGGGGGTAGGGGTTCCTGATTGGGGAGTGATTATTATGGAGGACGACAGTATGAGCTCAGAATGGGGGATACTGGGAATGAATGTGATCACCCACTGCTGGGAGGAGATCTTTGGGGGGGTGGCCCCTAAATTACGGAGTTTTGAAGCCCGGGGAGAATGAGAGAAAGCGTTTGAGATCTGCCGGAGGGTCGAGAGAGAAAAGGCCCCCGATGGGAAGGTAGGGACGACCCGGTTAACCAAGTAGTGGCCTGTGCAGATTCCCCTCCAGTGTGAGATGGTGGTATGGATGCAGGTCATCGAACACCCCACCCATTCCGAATACTGTGCTATGGTGGAGGCCGAGGACGGCGAGACAGATTGGCAAGTGGCGCGTTCCCTGGTATGGGTGAAAGGAGGGAGGATACCTCTACGCTTGCGTAACCTGAACCCCTACCCCATAGAAGTGCAGCAACGACGCCCATTGGTGGTCGTGTACAAGATAACCCTGGTAGATGTGCACAGTGGTCCTTGTAAAGAAGAAGGACGGGTCTTGGCGTTTCTGTGTCGATTTATCAGCAGTTAAATGCTCTGACGGATAAAGACGCTTACCCTCTGCCCAGGATTGAAGAATCATTTACCAGCCTTACTAAGGCAGAGTGGTACTCCACCCTGGATTTGGCCAGTGGCTACTGGCAGGTGGAGGTGGACCATCGAGACGAGGAGAAGACGGTGTTCACAACCCCCCTAGGCCTCTATGAGTTTGAGCGGATGTCGTTTGGACTGTACAATGCCCCGGCTACTTTTCAACGCTTAATGCAACGTTGCCTGGGTGGACAAAAAAATGATTCATTATTAATCTATCTAGATGATATAATCATTTACTCCCCTAGTTTCGATACTCACCTTCTCCACCTAGAACAGGTCTTTTGGAAGTTGGCACAACATGGACTGAAGTTGCAACTGAAGAAGTGTAAACTGTTCCAGTGGGAGGTCTGATACCTGGGGCACTGGGTGAGCCAGTCTGGAGTGGTGATGGACCCTGAGAAACTGGCGGTCGTCCAGGATTGGCCTCCGCCGGCCACAGTACGACAGGTACGTTCATTCTTGGGGTTCGTGGGTTATTACCAGTGGTTCATAATCAAGGTCTCTAAGATCGCTGCCCCCCTGCATGCTTTGCTGACGGGGACTGCCACATTAGGGAAGAAAACGGCGACTGTAAACTGGACCCTGCAGTGCCAGGTGGCTTTTGAGGAGCTGAAGATAGCTTTGGTGAGTGCCCCAATTTTAGCATATGCCGATTTTACCCTGCCTTTCCGGTTGTATACAGATGCCAGTTTGGATGGTTTGGGGGCCGTACTGTCCCAGGTTCAGGAGGGACGAGAGCGAGTGATCGCCTATGCCAGCCGGAGTCTTCACCCAGCAGAGAAAAATGACAGTAACTACAGCTCACTTAAACTGGAACTGTTGGCACTGAAATGGGCTGTGACGGAGAAATTTGTGGGGAGTGGAATTTACCATGTCTACTGACAATAACCCCCTTGTTCATTTAGATACAGCCCGACTGTGTGTGACGGAGCAACACTGGGTGGCACAACTGGCGAACTTTACTTTTGATCTGAAATATCTGCCGGGCACTATCAATCAGAACGCAGATGTCCTTTCTAGGTTGCCGGGGGAACGGGAGGTCCAGGCTGCCTTTGCCCAAGTAGAACCTGTGGAAGAAGAAGCTGTGGAATTCCCCTGGAAGAACTGGCAATGGCAAGACCCTGCCATTCAGATGGTACGGACCTGATGGATGCAGAGGACCCTCCTCGAAACCCTTGTCTGGGGTGATGTGCTGCCTGCAGCTCTGCATTTTTTTACATGAGTGGAGTAAGCTGCGCATCGACATATTGGTGCGGAAGGAAGTGGAAGCAGCGACGGGGGAAATGCGGACCCAGATTGTGGTCCTCAAGGTGTAGGAGAAGTACCATGCGACCTGTGGGCGTGCAGCCAGTGCGAAGACCTTATCTATCTTAAGGCAGGGATTTTATTGGTATGGTATGGGAGAAGATGTCAAGAAGTGGACGGCGGTGTGTCCTCTGTGTATCTGCAACAAGCCACGGCCGGAGGTGAGAGCCTCCCTTGCCTCTATTGTGTGACGTCAATTACTTGGCTTTGGGCAGCCCTGGGGATACTCACCCTTACATCTTGGTCATGGTAGATCTTTTCTCAAGATTTGCTTGGGACATGCCTACAAGGGATCAGACGGCCCAGACTACGCTGAAGGCCTTGTGGAAAGCGGTAATCCAGCCATTTGGTTGTCTGGAACACATCCATTCTGATTGCGGGGCTGCTTTTGAGTCAGAATTGGTACAGGGCCTGAATAGGCTGTATGTGTTCCGGAAGAGTCGCACTACGCCCTACCATCGACAAGGGAATGGGGCATGTGAGAGGCTGAACCAGACCATTCTGTCCTTGTTGGCCTCTCTCAGTGAGGAGGAGCAGGAGTTCTGGGTAGATAGATTACCGGAGCTTGTCCATGCCTATAACACCATACATGAAAGCACTGGACAAACCCCATTTTATGTGATGCATGGATGACACGCTCGCCTCCCGGTGGATTTGGCGATGGGGTCAGTCCCAACGGGGAGTCAACAAACTTTGCCAGGGTGGGTGCAGTCCCACCATCGAATACTGGAACAAACTTACAGAGTGGTAAGAGAAAATGCACAGAGGCAACAGCGACGGGAGGGAGAGCGGTATCACTATGTAACACAATTTTTGTTCCTGGGTAGTAAGTGTTATTTCCTAATTGCTTATGCCTCAAAAGTATAGAAAATGGCTATTATTCCCCACAAACTTTGCTTTTGTGACCAGCAGTGATATTTTGAAATATTTCCAATGAGAAAACGGGCGAATTTGTGTCTTTTCGTTCACAACATATGAATCCAAATTAACATGTATTTATACTAAAGTAATACAAAAATGACTACAAAAGATTTAGAAGTGAGTAGTTTTTCGAGATTTACGATTATACTGTAAATCACTTTCACGAATCAGCCCCCAAATGTAGTCTCCCATCATGTTCTCGTTATACTGTCCTTCATTGACAGCTCATCCAGGAGCCTCAAAGCCGTGCTGCTCCATAATGGTAACAAGTACCCGTCTCTTCCCCTGGCTCACTCGATGCACCTCAAAGAGGATTACAACAGCATCAAGACCTTGCTGGACGCCTTGAAGTATGATGAGTATGGCTGGGACCCCCGGAAGGTGCTGATGCCACCACTGCACATCAAATTGGGCCTTATGAAACAATTTGTCAGAGCTCTAGATAAGGAGTCGGCAGCCTTCAAGTACCTTCAAGACTTCTTCCCTAAGCTGTCTGAGGCAAAGGTCAAAGCCGGTGTCTTCGTCGGACCACAGATAAAGAAGATCCTGGAGTGCAATGAATTCCCCAAGAAGCTCACTAGTAAGGAGAAAGCGGCTTGGAACAGCTTTGTCGTAGTGGTTCGGGGCTTCCTGGGCAATCACAAGGCCGAAAACTATGTGGAGCTGGTTGAGACTCTGGTGAAGAACTACGGCACAATGGGCTGTAGGATGTCCCTCAAAGTCCATATCCTTGATGCTCATCTTGATAAATTCAAGGAGAACATGGGAGCGTACTCGGAGGAGCAAGGCGAGTGCTTCCACCAGGATATACTGGACTTTGAACGCCGCTACCAAGGACAGTATAACGAGAACATGATGGGAGACTACATTTGGGGGCTGATTCGTGAAAGTGATTTACAGTATAATCGTAAATCTCGAAAAACTACTCACTTCTAAATCTTTTGTAGTCATTTTGTATTACTTTAGTATAAATACATGTTAATTTGGATTCATATGTTGTTTTTTTCTGACTTTATGTGAACAAAAAGACACAAATTCGCCCATTTTCTCATTGGAAATAGGTAAATTTCAAAATATCACTGTCCTGGTCACAAAAGTAAAGTTTGTGGGGAATAATAGCCATTTTCTATACTTTTGAGGCATAAGCAATTAGGAAATAACCCAGGAACCAAAAAAAAAAAAAAAAATTTGTTACACTGTGTTATTAAGACTGTAAATATTGCCGTATATATTCCTTGTGCTTTTGCTTTGTTTACGGATCCGTTGAATGGATCAGCTGTTTCGGGGGGATTTCTGTAAGACAAAAAGATTCCTCACCTTCCCTAGACCGTTATTTACCATTGCAATGCAGACGTACGCGCTACTGAGCGGGACAATTCTAGTTTTGCTGTTGTTATTGCTCGTTAATTCAATTGTGTCATTTTGGGGAGATTATTGTTTGGGTGGGAAAATGTTTCTGTAAAAACCTCTGGATTTTGTACTTTGTATTCTCCTTATTTGGCTTTCCATATCAAACATAAAAAATCTCCAAAAACAAGATGATGTTTAAACTACAACTGGTATGGGTCATGTTTGCTTTTTACACAAGCTGTTTATTTTCACTGTGGAAGGCTGCAATGATATGAAATAATTCCCACAGACAATTCAAAGTACACACAGCAGGACCAGGTCACATATTATCAGAATCACAGTTCTTATTATTTTTGCAGATGCCTTTATCCAAGGTGACTTACGGTGTTCATCAAGCAGTATAATACAATCTACTCTAAAAAACAAAATGACAACGGAACAACGTCAACATCACTATAACAAATCCAGCCATAAAAAACAGTGCACATTAAAAACTATAGAGTAAATAATAATAATAATAATAATAATAATAATAATAATAATAATAATAATAATAATAATTATTATTATTATTCCAGTAATTATTCTCAGGCCCAATACTGTACCAATGTTGAGAAACTGTTTTGCCAGAATTGGTGCAATGCGGTCAGGCCAGTATGACTGTATTGGTCCAATTATGTGCGTTAATTGGACTGGTATCATTTGCACATGGGCACTTAATTGGCCTAGTGCTGGCAATCTGAATTGACTAGGAACTGGTGCAGTACTGGCCCTTTAAGAAACACTGTTACTGAGTTTAAAATGAAGGTATTCTGAATAGGTCCAATACAGTTCCCTTACTGGCTCTATGGTATGGCAACATTGGACCCTATTGGGGCAGAATTGGTGCAACACTGGCAGAATAATACAATTTTATGGTATACTAGGCAACTCAGAATAAATACAAAGACAACTAAGAAATAAATAATAATAATATAGTATTCTAGACAAGTACACATTCGCAAGCAACAATTTCAAAAAAGTATTTTTGAGCAGCCCCTGACCATCAAAATTAAAGTCCAGCACAGAGTTTTAACAAAAAAAATTAAAAAGTCCTTGAACAGAAAAACAAGCTTCCCGTCTTACATTTAAGTATTTAAAGAAAGCACAAAGAAATTCCAAAAAAGAAAAAAAAACAAGGAAAAAAGAATACTACCCGACTGCCTCCATAGGCCGGATACAGCTCCGTCTGCCTCCGAGTTTGGTTCACCAAGACCAGTCCAATCCTTTTCCACAAAAGCGACACTTCCAGGCATCAATCCCGCTGGCTACCAGAGTAAGCTTCTTCTGTCCAGGCTTACACTGTGTCTTTACTTTTTAATGAAAAACAAACAAACAAAAAAAAACCTTGCGGCTCCATACTTTCTTTGTTACGCACGAACAGTGCAAGCTGTAAACTAAATACTTCCAGACACACATATTTCTGTGTACTATCTAAATTAGTATAATATTGTGAAAATGAAGCCAGTGCCTCGTGTTTGTGTTGGTATACATGTTTATGCTGGTATACGTTTAGCAACTTTAATTAAATAAGAACTGGCTTGAGGGCGAGTTTGTTTCCCTGTGGTTCTGATCTGTTAGCAGTGCGCATGCATGAAAAAAACATTACTTGAACGAACAACTACACAGACATACCACTTGTTTTTAAAATGACTGTTTTTATTAAAATACACATTTTTAAACCTCCCCACCCACAAAAGGCACTAAAGAATACTTAGATGCAGTATCTTACCAAATTTGAGTAGTAACTGTCCAGTAGTTTTATAAAAACATAAGAACATAAGAAAGTTTACAAAAGAGAGGAGGCCATTAGGCCCATCTTGCCCTTTTTGACTTGCGTTTGCAGTTCCAAGTACTCTTATACCTACAAGTGAATAATACAAAAAAAAAAAAAAACGTTCTCCCGGCACCAAAGTTAAACCACCTGTTTTTTCAAAAGTGCTGTAGCTCGAAAAATACTTGACAGAATTACACAAAATTTGTAAAAAAAAAAAAAAAAATTCAGCCTACCAATCAGACCTGAAATCCGAAACGACAGGCAAATTGATTGAACTTAACCCCACTTTTGAAGCTGCACAAAATAGAGGCTTATAATGGAAAGAACATTGCAACCTTGAACTATCGCCTTGCCGTAATTAGTACAAGATTCATGGGGGTCAATTTATACGTGAAATGGCGATGCGCGTGCATGTTTGGGAGAATTACTTGGGTAAATCAGGTTTGTGGCCGAAAAAAATGGCCATAGAGAGGGATAGGGCAAATCTCATTTACTCGTGTAAATAACGAAACATACGGGAAAACCACATCCAGTTTTTCATGGAAACCCACATTTCACGTGTAAACATTAATGAGCGTGTTTATCCTTAACTATAAATATTGGGATCAGGTCAGTTGTTAATGTGGATTCCAAGACGGCAGAAAGTAGTGGCTGATGGGTGATTTTATGGTTAGCAGTGGAGTAGTTCACCTTAATGATAATGCGGGCAGCCTTTTTTTATTATTGTTTTTTGCTGTGTCTGGTCTGTCATGTTGTATAAATTTTGAGGGATTTACAGTTCTGTATAAAACCACTTACCACGAACTGCGTTATGCATTTCTTATAGTATTAAAGCAGCTGTTTGAGAATACCTTTGCTGTAAAAACTACACTAAAGTTAAACACGAAGAGCAAGTTAGCTGCTTAACAGAATTCCCGTCCTTTTATTGATCCGAGCTATGTCCAAAGACAACGCGCGTCTGCCCTACACGTTAATAAATATTGTTTGTGAACTGGATGTCATGAGCCAGCTCGATCGCTCAAAAACAGCACAACAACATCCAAGTTGTTGATGCCCTCTCAGAACTGACCAAATAAAATTGCAAATGAACATACTGATTGTATTTTATTTGTTTGCATCATTAATATTTAACACAGCAGTAAATCCAACACAACTTAAAAGAAAGGAGAGCATCTCTGACAGCACGAGCCTCCTCAAATTGAAAAACTATTTGGTCAAGAGCAGTAAAGCACATTATTAACCAAGCAGGCACAGGGTATTTTGCTTTATTACAGCAGCTTAGATTCACTTGTGTACCAGTTCTCTGCGCATGGAAACCACATGTTCACAAAATGTCACTAGTAATCTTCAAAAACAGCACAAGTACTTTACGCATAGTTAATTTACACATCAACCCCCACCTTTCCCATTAATTGACTCAGAAATGTCTTCACCTAGACAATGTGGGGAAGCTATAAAAAAAGACAACAAGATGCTCGGATATATTGTGAGAAGTGTTAAATCAAGGGAAGTAATGTTAAAACTTTACAATACATTAGTAAGACCTCACCTAGAATATTGTGTTCAGTTCTGGTCACCTTGTTACAAAAAGGATATTGCTGCTCTAGAAAGAGTGCAAAGAAGAGCAACCAGAATTATCCCGGGTTTAAAAGGCATGTCGTATGCAGACAGGCTAAAAGAATTGAATCTATTCAGTCTTGAACAAAGAAGACTACACGGTGATCTGATTCATGCATTCAAAATCCTAAAAGGTATAGACAATGTCGACCCAGGGGACTTTTTTGACCTGAAAAAAGAAACAAGGACCAGGGGTCATGAATGGAGATTAGATAAAGGGGCATTCAGAACAGAAAATAGGAGGCACTTTTTTACACAGAGAATTGTGAGGGTCTGGAACCTACTCCCCAGTAATGTTTTTGAAGCTGACACCCTGCGATCCATCAAGAAGCTGCTTGATGAGATTCTGGGATCAATAAGCTACTAACATCCAAACAAGCAAGATGGGCTGAATGGCTTCCTCTCGTTTGTAAACTTTCTTATGTTCTCATGTTCTTATGATTGTTAAGACATTGCCGTATATTCCTTGTGCTTTTGCTTTGTTTACAGATCCATTGAACGGATCAGCTGTTTCGGGGGGATTTCTGTAAGCCAAAAAGATTCCTCACCTTCCCTAGACATTTATTTACCATTGCCATGCAGACGTACGCGCTACTGAGCAGGACAATTCTAGTTTTGCTGTTGTTATTGCTCGTTAATTTAATTGTGTCATTTGGCAATATTATTTTTTGGGTGGGAAAATGTTTCTGTAAAAACCTCTGGATTTTGTACTTTGTAGTCTCCTTATTTGGCTTTCCATATCAAACATAAAAAATCTCCAAAAACAAGCTAATGTTTAAACTACAACTGGTATGGGTCATGTTTGCTTTTTACACAAGCTGTTTATTTTCACTGTGGAAGGCTGCAATGATATGAAATAATTCCCACAGACAATTCAGGTCACATATTATCAGAATTACAGTTCTTATTATTTTTGCAGACGCCTTTATCCAAAGTGACTTACGGTGTTCATCAAGCAGTATAATACAATCTACTCTAATAAACAAAATGACAACGGAACAACGTCAACATCACTATAACAAATCCAGCCATAAAGAAACAGTGCACATTAAAAACTATAGAGTAAATAATAATAATAATAATAATAATAATAATAATAATAATAATAATAATAATTGTTATTATTATTATTATTCCAGTAATTATTCTCAGGCCCAATACCGTACCAATGTGACAAACTGTTTGCCAGAATTGGTGCAATGCGGTCAGGCCAGTATGACTGTATTGGTCCAGTTATGTGCAGTAATTGGACCAGTATCATTTGCACATGGGCTCTTAATTGGCCTAGTGCTGGCAATCTGAATTGACTAGGAACTGGTGCAGTATTGGCCCTTTAAGAAACACTGTTACTGAGTTTAAAATGAAGGTAATCTGAATAGGTCCAATACTGTTCCCTTACTGGCTCTATGGTATGGCAACATTGGACCCTATTGGGGCAGAATTGGTGCAACCCTGGCAGACTAATACAATTTTATGGTATACTAGGCAACTCAAAAAACAAATACAATGACTTCTCAAAATAACAGTTATTTTTATTAGCTAGGATTAAATGTTACACTGACAAAATGTATCTTGTACTTAGAACTATTGTGAACAGGACTGTATGGCAGAGAAAGATAAAGGAGAAGGAAAGGGAGAGGGGGAGGTGCAGAGAGAAGACACTACACTGGTTAGGCAGTTAGGCACTGGTGAGACACAGAAACATTTTCCCACTCAAACAATAATGTCCCCAAATGACACAATTAAATAAACAAGCAATAATAACAGCAAAACAACAAGACCAGCTAGGCAACTGCCACAGGGGATGATGGGAAGGGTAATTGTCCAGCACAGTCTATGGGAAACAGTAACAGAGAAAACAGGAGGATAAACAGTCTGAGGCAGGGAGCCGCAGGCACAGGGCTATTACTAATGAAGACAAGATGAAAATCAACTTTAAATATTGATAACTCCAAAAGGCGTAACTAAATCATAAAAGGTCTACATAACATAATTATTACATCAATTGAGTGTTCAATTTAGTAAAATCCACACATACAGGGGTCCTTAATTATATTATTGTGACGAAGTGCCCGCCCCTGTGTGTATTTTGTGTGTTATGTGTTGTATGTTGGTGCGTGTGTTAATGTTGGTGTATAGAGATTGGTACACGGCATATAAACGGGTCTGTGTTTCACGTGTATTTAAAAATGTAGATTTGTATTTAGGCACGAGGAGGGCACAAATCACTTCACGTGCTGGTTAAATGTAATATGTGAGCACGGGGTTGCACAGAATTAATTCACGTGCTGGGATTCAAGTGAATAATTAATTAGTAATTGAATCCCAGCACAACAGTATATATAGACACATTTTCATTCACTCGGGGTTGTGTGTTCGGTGAGTGGAGAATGGGATAGGAGACGGAGGTAATATTTGTAATAGTAATAGGAATAGTAGTTAAATCTGCTCACTGTGTTTTGTCTGTGTAGTCCGTTTTGTTTGTCTATTTATTTTGGCGCAAGTGCCGTGTCCTGTTTTGTGTTCAAACCTTTTATTTTCTGTCTGTTAATTATTAAATGCTGAGCGCGATCACGCGCTCAGCTTCACCAAAACCCCAAGTCTCTGTTTATTTCCTGCTTCTGGTCTGACGCCACCCACTCCGGCCGTCTTTGTGACACGTGGTGTCATCGTGGGATAACAGCGCCTCCAAGCGTCAGACCAGGAGAGGGGTTTTTGTGTTTAAAAAAAAAAAAAAAAAAAAAACAAACAAAAAAAAAAAAAACACAGGACTGTTTTCAAAAAAAAAAGGGGGAAAATGGAAGGCTGGAGAGACGGCTGCCGGGACCTGGAGGACCTCGGCTGGTGCATGGCCTGTGGGGTCTACGGACACACGGTGGCGATCTGCCCCTTCCAAGGTGAGGAGGAGGAGGAACCGGCCCAGGAGAGGAAGGTAGGGAGGAGGAGTAAGAAGAGAAGGGGGAAAGGAAAGCTGCAACAGCAACCACAACACCAGCCGGAGGAACAGCAGCCCGGGTGTTACTGCTGCGCTGAGCCTGGGCATTCCAGCACCAACTGCCCCTGGTACCCCTTCGGACAGCTACCCCAACTATGCCCCATCTGCAGAGGTGAGCACTTCGTGGCCCGCTGCCCTGTCCATCAGGAGAGGGAGGAGCAGGGGTCGCCTCAGTCTCCACCACCAGCAGGGGGAGGTAGACTGCTGCTCCCACCGCCCCAACCACAACTGCAACAGCGGCCAGAGGAGCCAGAGAACCTGTTCCCCTGGTGCACCTGGTGCGGAAAGGTGGATCACCGCTGGAGGGACTGCTCCGAGGTGCCACCGAGCTGGTGCGGGCGATGTGAGGAAGGGGGACACGACTGGTCGGGATGCCCCTATGCCAGCTCGCCAGTACCTGAGTGGGAGGAGCCTGAGCGTCCACAGCCCAAGCGGGAGGAGCCTGAGCGTCCACAGCCCAAGCGGGAGGAGCCTGAGCGTCCACAGCCCAAGCGGGAGGAGCCTGAGCGTCCACAGCCCAAGCGGGAGGAGCCTGAGCGTCCACAGCCCAAGCGGTAGGAGCCTGAGCGTCCACAGCCCAAGCGGGAGGAGCCTGAGCGTCCACAGCCCAAACGGGAGGAGCCCGAACGTCCTACGCCTGAGTGGGAGGAGCCCGAACGTCCTACGTCTGAGTGGGGGGAGCCCGAACGTCCACAGCCCAAGAGGGGGGAGTCGGTGCGTCCACAGCCCAAAAGGGAGGAGTCGGTGCGTCCACAGCCCAAAAGGGAGGAGTCGGTGCGTCCACAGCCCAAAGAGAGGGAAGTCGGGGCTTCCATAGCCCTAGGACCCAAGCTGCCAGCAGAGGGAGAATGCCTGCTGGTCCCACCTCCACCAGCAGAGGGAGAATGCCTGCTGTCCCCACCTCCACCAGCAGAGGGAGAATGCCTGCTGTCCCCATCTCCACCAGCAGAGGGAAAATGCCTGCTGTCCCCATCTCCACCAGCAGAGGAAGAATGCCTGCTGGTTTCCCCTTCCGAGGCAGAGCCGCACCAGTCCCCTGCAAGAGAGGCAGAGCAGCACCAGTCCCCTGAAAAAGGGGGAGACTACACGCTGCTCCCACCTCCGTCGCCAGGAGACTACACGCTGCTTCCACCTTCGTCGCCAGGAGACTACACGCTGCTCCCACCTTCACCGGCAGGAGCAGAGCAGCAGGAGCTGCCTCTACCTCCGCCACCTCCACCGCCAGGAGCAGAGCAGCAGGAGCTGCCTCTGCCTCCATCACCATCAGGGGGAGAGGAGCAGGAGCTGCCTCTCCCTTCACCAGAAGGACCAGGACGTGAAGCTGGCGGTCCTCAGCAGCCCTTGCATAGGCTGCTGAGGGAAGCATGGGGAAGAACCGCCCGGCCGCAGAGGTCGAGAAGAGGGCCAACACCCGCACCCCAGCTTGTCCTGACTGCCTGCCTCGCTTCGCCCAAGGATGCCTGCCTCGCTTCGCCCAAGGATGCCTGCCTCGCTTCGCCCAAGGATGCCTGCCTCGCTTCGCCCAAGGATGCCTGCCACGCTTCGCCCAAGGATGCCTGCCACGCTTCGCCCAAGGATGCCTGTCTGGCATCGCCTGGGGCTGCCTGTCGCTCCTCATCGCCTGGGGCTGCCTGTCGCTCCGCATCGCCTGGGGCTGCCTGTCGCTCCGCATCGCCTGGGGCTGCCAGCCGCTCCGCATCGCCTGGGGCTGCCAGCCGCTCCGCATCGCCTGGGGTTGCCAGCCGCTCCGCTTCGCCTGGGGTTGCCAGCCGCTCCGCTTCGCCTGGGGTTGCCAGCCGCTCCGCATCGCCTGGGGTTGCCAGCCGCTCCGCATCGCCTGGGGCTGCCAGTTGCTCCGCATCGCAGCAGGAAGTACTGTGGCCGGAACCCCACCAAGGGGAGTTGCCGGCCACGAAGAAGGTGGGGGAGGTCAGGAGGCCTGCTCCCACTGCAGCAGTTTCGCTGCCGGAGATCGTGGGGGAGGTCAGGAGACCTGCTCCCACTGCAGCAGTTTCGCTGCCGGAGATCGTGGGGGAGGTCCGGAGACCTGCTCCCACTGCAGCATTCGCTGCCGGAGATCGTGGGGGAGGTCCGGAGACCTGCTCCCACTGCAGCTTCTTCGCTGCCGGAAGTACTGTGGTCGGAGCCCCACCAAGGGGAGCTACCGGCTACGAAGAAAGGGGGAGAGGTCAGGAGACCAGCATCCCCCACAGCAATTTCGCTGCAGGCGTGGACCAGCAGGCTGTCAGCCGTGCCACTACCGGCAGGGGTGCTGACAGCATGGCCAGCCATGGGCCCACTGAAGCCTCCCTTCCCAGCCCGAGACTTTGTTCTGGACTGCTGGATTTTTAAGGGGGGAGGTGGCCATTGAGGCCATGTGTGCTTTGCACAGGGGGGGGGTATATGTGACGAAGTGCCCGCCCCTGTGTGTATTTTGTGTGTTATGTGTTGTATGTTGGTGCGTGTGTTAATGTTGGTGTATAGAGATTGGTACACGGGATATAAACGGGTCTGTGTTTCACGTGTATTTAAAAATGTAGATTTGTATTTAGGCACGAGGAGGGCACAAATCACTTCACGTGCTGGTTAAATGTAATATGTGAGCACGGGGTTGCACAGAATTAATTCACGTGCTGGGATTCAAGTGAATAATTAATTAGTAATTGAATCCCAGCACAACAGTATATATAGACACATTTTCATTCACTCGGGGTTGTGTGTTCGGTGAGTGGAGAACGGGATAGGAGACGGAGGTAATATTTGTAATAGTAATAGGAATAGTAGTTAAATCTGCTCACCGTGTTTTGTCTGTGTAGTCCGTTTTGTTTGTCTATTTATTTTGGCGCAAGTGCCGTGTCCTGTTTTGTGTTCAAACCTTTTATTTTCTGTCTGTTAATTATTAAATGCTGAGCGCGATCACGCGCTCAGCTTCACCAAAACCCCAAGTCTCTGTTTATTTCCTGCTTCTGGTCTGACGCCACCCACTCCGGCCGTCTTTGTGACAATTATTGATTAAGGCTGTTTTCACACTGGGTACACTTGTACACGGTACACTTACCAAGTGTCCTCAGCGCTTTTCAGGGGAAACGGTTTCTCTTTCACACAGTGTGCTGAGTAAAATTAGAAATGTACTGAGTGCATTTCCATCTTTTCAAGTGTACCAAGAACATTTCCCTTTTACTCTACACATCTGCAACTGTACCGAGAACACAAGAAAATCACATGATCTCCTTGAAGTGAATGTTTGGAGGTTCTACAACCATGGAGAAAATTATGGGGAAAGTCCTGTTTTTGTGTGCTGCAATACTGTGGTGTTTTATACAGAGGCAAAGGCTAGTAAGTCAACAGCATGTGAAGAAATGCTGAAAATTTCTACAGTTACAGAAGAGGCAACGGAATGCATTTCTTCTTCTCCCTGAAGTGATATCATCAACGACAATTTCAAGGTCTGTTACAATGATGGTAATACTATTGTTCCTCAGATTCTTCTGTTTTTGTTCCAACTGAGTTGTAAGTTACTTAATTGAATACTCATCTGTACCATGGCAACCTGTAGAACCGCAAAGGCAGTCAGTTTGACGGTTTTACACTTTTACTCTTGAAAGATGCGCGGTTGTCCGGTCTTGACTTATCCTAAATATATGTAGGCTACAAAATACTCTTACGACAAATGAATATAACGAAGTATGGAGTTGGCATTCAGACCAGATGGCAAAATAAAAGTTTAAACAAAATAATCCCGAACACAAAATAAAACAATACAGGTCAGGCTTGGCAATTGCTGTCACTGTTCCTGTATCTCTCTCTCTCTCTCTCTCTCTCTCTCTCTCTCTCTCTCTCTCTCTCTCTCTCTCTCTCTCTCTCTCTCTCTCTCTCTCTCTCTCTCAATTCAATTCAATTCAAATTGGCTTTATTGGCATGACAATAAAAATAATTGTGTTGCCAAAGCACATACATGGCATAACCAACTCAAATATACAGACAAAGAATTTTTCTTAATACTAACAGTATCCCTCCTCCCTCTATATTAATACAGTAAACAGAATCCCTCCCTTCCCCTCTATATCAAACAGTACCCCCTTCCCCCCTCTATATTAAACAGAATCCCCCCTCCCTCCCTCTATTAAACAGAATCCCCCTCCCTCCCTCTATTAAACAGAATCCCCCCTCCCTCAATTAAACAATACCCCCTCCCTCCCTCCCTCCCTCTTTCTATATTAAACAGAATCCCTCCCTCCCTCCCTCTATTAAACAGAATTCCCCTCCCTCCCTCTATTAAACAGAATCCCCCCTCCCTCAATTAAACAATACCCCCTCCCTTTTTTCTATATTAAACAGAATCCCTCCCTCCCTCCCTCTCTCTTTTCCCTCTCTAGTGTGACGTGTTCACGGTCTGTCCCTCAGGTTATGACAGGTCTCCACGTATTGACCAGCCAGTCTGGCTGTGTGTTTGTCTTCCCCCAGCAGGATTGACAGCTTCTGGGTATCACACATTTTTGGGAATTCTGGGACTAAATCACAGAATTTGGGGAAGAAAATGTCCCTTATGTTTTTATATTTTTCACACTGTGTCAGGAAGTGAATCTCTGTCTCGACCTCTCCTGTCTCACAGTGACCACAGTGCCTGTTCTCCCTGGCCAGCCAGGTTTGCCTCTGTCGGCCTTTTTCAATGGCCAGGTTGTGGTCACTGAGCCGGTATTTGGTCAGGATCTGCCTCTGCTTTGTGTTTCTGACAGTTACCAGGTAATCTGCCAGGGTGTAATTTCTATTTAGGGTCCGATAGCACTCTAGTTTGTTTTGTGTTTTAGTATTTGTATCCCAATGGTCCAGATAGGAGTGTTTCAGGTGTTTTATAATTTGGTTGACACTAATTGGAATTGTTTTTGCAGTGCTGTCCTGAAGCTGACTGATGTCAGTGTTGCTCAGCTTGGAGAGCTTCAGGACCAGCTGGCTGAGGGGACTCTCATGATGGAGTGAGTTTGGGTCACTAGTTTTTAGATGAATCCAGTATTTTAATGCTCTTTTTTGGATGTTAATAATCAATGGATAAAGGCCTAATTCAGCCCTGCATGCATTGTTTGGTGTTTTTCTTTGTAATCTCATGATGTTTTTACAGAACTCTGCATGCAGGGTTTCTGTGGGGTGTTTGTCCCATTTTGTGTAGTCCTGGTTGGTGATTGGGCCCCACACTTCACTGCCATAGAGAGCAATTGGCTGAATTACACTTTCAAAAATTTTGAGCCAAATTTTGACGGGGGGATTTATATTGTAGAGCCTCCTCTTTATGGCATAAAAAGCCCTGTGTGCTTTCTCCTTTAGTGCATTCACTGCCAGGTTAAAGCTCCCTGATGCACTGATGGTCAGACCCAGGTATGTGTAGCTGCTGGTGTGCTCTAGGGTGGTGTTACCTAGAGTGAAGTGGTACTTATTTCCCTGAGATCTGGCTTTCTTCTGGAATATCATGACTCTGGTCTTGTTCATGTTTACTGTCAGGGCCCAGGTCTGACAGTACTGCTCTAGCAGTGCCAGGCTCTGCTGCAGCCCCTGCTCTGTGGGTGACAGCAGGACCAGGTCATCTGCATAGAGCAGAAACTTGACTTCAGTGTCATGTAGAGTGAGGCCAGGGGCTGCAGACTGCTCCAACACTGTGGCCAGCTCATTGATATATATGTTGAACAGTGTTGGGCTCAGACTGCAGCCCTGTCTCACCCCACGCCCTTGTGTGAAGAATTCTGTTCTTTTGTTGCCAATTTTCACACCACACTTATTTTCTGAGTACATCGATTTTATGATGTCATAGACTTTACCCCCTACACCACTTTGAAGAAGTTTAAGAAATAGTCCTTTATGCCAAATTGAATCAAATGCCTTTTTAAAGTCTATAAAGCAAGCGAATATTTTTCCTTTATTAGTTTGATGGACGTGTTTATTGATTAGGGTGTGTAGGGTGTAAACATGATCAGAAGTGCGGTGTTTTGGTAGAAATCCAATCTGACTCTTACTCAGGACACTGTGTTCGGTAAGGAAGGCCAGTATCTGGGCGTTAATGATACTGCAGAACACCTTCCCCAGATTACTGCTCACACAGATGCCCCGGTAGTTATTGGGGTCGAATTTGTCTCCACTTTTATATATGGGTGTTATAAGCCCTTGGTTCCAGGTCTCAGGGAAATACCCAGCTCTCAGTACAAGATTGAGGAGTTTGAGCAGGGCCTCCTGCAGCTTGGGGCTGCTGTGTTTGAGCATCTCAGCGTTGATGCTGTCAGGTCCACTTGCTTTTTTTGATTTGAGGGCCTTGAGTTTATCATTCAGCTCCTCCACCGTGATTGGGGTGTCTAGGGGGTTCTGATTGTCCTTAATACAGGATTCTAAATTTTTTAGTTTTTCACAAATGGCATTTTGAGTTTTTTGTTCTTTGTTTTGTATTTCTTTGTAAAGGTTTTCAAAATGTTTTTTCCAAATGTTTCCATTTTGGATGGCCAATTCTTCTTTTTTTGTTGAATTTAGGTTGTTCCAGGTTTCCCAAAAATGATTTTGGTTTATTGACTCCTCAATTTCGCTGAGTTGTTTATTAATATGGTCTTGTTTTTTATTTCTTAGAGTGTGTTTGTATTGATTCAGTGCCTCACAGTATCTGAGACGTAAATCTGGGCTGTCTGGATCTTTATGTTTTTGGTTGGATAGCTGTCTCTCTCTCTCTCTCTCTCTCTCTCTCTCTCTCTCTCAACACCCACCCACAACTGACAGCGCTGCAGGTTTATATGCAGGTGACCATCTCCCGATTTAGCAACAAATTCAATCACTTAATTATTCGGGAGATGGCCACCTTCTGCACGATATGTAGGCTACAAAATACTCTTACGACAAATGAATATAACGAAGTATGGAGTTGGCATTCAGACCAGATGGCAAAATAAAAGTTTAAACAAAATAATCCCGAACACAAAATAAAACAATACAGGTCAGGCTTGGCAATTGCTGTCACTGTTCCTGTATCTCTCTCTCTCTCTCTCTCTCTCTCTCTCTCTCTCTCTCTCTCTCTCTCTCTCTCTCTCTCTCTCAATTCAATTCAATTCAAATTGGCTTTATTGGCATGACAATAAAAATAATTGTGTTGCCAAAGCACATACATGGCATAACCAACTCAAATATACAGACAAAGAATTTTTCTTAATACTAACAGTATCCCTCCTCCCTCTATATTAATACAGTAAACAGAATCCCTCCCTTCCCCTCTATATCAAACAGTACCCCCTTCCCCCCTCTATATTAAACAGAATCCCCCCTCCCTCCCTCTATTAAACAGAATCCCCCTCCCTCCCTCTATTAAACAGAATCCCCCCTCCCTCAATTAAACAATACCCCCTCCCTCCCTCCCTCCCTCTTTCTATATTAAACAGAATCCCTCCCTCCCTCCCTCTATTAAACAGAATTCCCCTCCCTCCCTCTATTAAACAGAATCCCCCCTCCCTCAATTAAACAATACCCCCTCCCTTTTTTCTATATTAAACAGAATCCCTCCCTCCCTCCCTCTCTCTTTTCCCTCTCTAGTGTGACGTGTTCACGGTCTGTCCCTCAGGTTATGACAGGTCTCCACGTATTGACCAGCCAGTCTGGCTGTGTGTTTGTCTTCCCCCAGCAGGATTGACAGCTTCTGGGTATCACACATTTTTGGGAATTCTGGGACTAAATCACAGAATTTGGGGAAGAAAATGTCCCTTATGTTTTTATATTTTTCACACTGTGTCAGGAAGTGAATCTCTGTCTCGACCTCTCCTGTCTCACAGTGACCACAGTGCCTGTTCTCCCTGGCCAGCCAGGTTTGCCTCTGTCGGCCTTTTTCAATGGCCAGGTTGTGGTCACTGAGCCGGTATTTGGTCAGGATCTGCCTCTGCTTTGTGTTTCTGACAGTTACCAGGTAATCTGCCAGGGTGTAATTTCTATTTAGGGTCCGATAGCACTCTAGTTTGTTTTGTGTTTTAGTATTTGTATCCCAATGGTCCAGATAGGAGTGTTTCAGGTGTTTTATAATTTGGTTGACACTAATTGGAATTGTTTTTGCAGTGCTGTCCTGAAGCTGACTGATGTCAGTGTTGCTCAGCTTGGAGAGCTTCAGGACCAGCTGGCTGAGGGGACTCTCATGATGGAGTGAGTTTGGGTCACTAGTTTTTAGATGAATCCAGTATTTTAATGCTCTTTTTTGGATGTTAATAATCAATGGATAAAGGCCTAATTCAGCCCTGCATGCATTGTTTGGTGTTTTTCTTTGTAATCTCATGATGTTTTTACAGAACTCTGCATGCAGGGTTTCTGTGGGGTGTTTGTCCCATTTTGTGTAGTCCTGGTTGGTGATTGGGCCCCACACTTCACTGCCATAGAGAGCAATTGGCTGAATTACACTTTCAAAAATTTTGAGCCAAATTTTGACGGGGGGATTTATATTGTAGAGCCTCCTCTTTATGGCATAAAAAGCCCTGTGTGCTTTCTCCTTTAGTGCATTCACTGCCAGGTTAAAGCTCCCTGATGCACTGATGGTCAGACCCAGGTATGTGTAGCTGCTGGTGTGCTCTAGGGTGGTGTTACCTAGAGTGAAGTGGTACTTATTTCCCTGAGATCTGGCTTTCTTCTGGAATATCATGACTCTGGTCTTGTTCATGTTTACTGTCAGGGCCCAGGTCTGACAGTACTGCTCTAGCAGTGCCAGGCTCTGCTGCAGCCCCTGCTCTGTGGGTGACAGCAGGACCAGGTCATCTGCATAGAGCAGAAACTTGACTTCAGTGTCATGTAGAGTGAGGCCAGGGGCTGCAGACTGCTCCAACACTGTGGCCAGCTCATTGATATATATGTTGAACAGTGTTGGGCTCAGACTGCAGCCCTGTCTCACCCCACGCCCTTGTGTGAAGAATTCTGTTCTTTTGTTGCCAATTTTCACACCACACTTATTTTCTGAGTACATCGATTTTATGATGTCATAGACTTTACCCCCTACACCACTTTGAAGAAGTTTAAGAAATAGTCCTTTATGCCAAATTGAATCAAATGCCTTTTTAAAGTCTATAAAGCAAGCGAATATTTTTCCTTTATTAGTTTGATGGACGTGTTTATTGATTAGGGTGTGTAGGGTGTAAACATGATCAGAAGTGCGGTGTTTTGGTAGAAATCCAATCTGACTCTTACTCAGGACACTGTGTTCGGTAAGGAAGGCCAGTATCTGGGCGTTAATGATACTGCAGAACACCTTCCCCAGATTACTGCTCACACAGATGCCCCGGTAGTTATTGGGGTCGAATTTGTCTCCACTTTTATATATGGGTGTTATAAGCCCTTGGTTCCAGGTCTCAGGGAAATACCCAGCTCTCAGTACAAGATTGAGGAGTTTGAGCAGGGCCTCCTGCAGCTTGGGGCTGCTGTGTTTGAGCATCTCAGCGTTGATGCTGTCAGGTCCACTTGCTTTTTTTGATTTGAGGGCCTTGAGTTTATCATTCAGCTCCTCCACCGTGATTGGGGTGTCTAGGGGGTTCTGATTGTCCTTAATACAGGATTCTAAATTTTTTAGTTTTTCACAAATGGCATTTTGAGTTTTTTGTTCTTTGTTTTGTATTTCTTTGTAAAGGTTTTCAAAATGTTTTTTCCAAATGTTTCCATTTTGGATGGCCAATTCTTCTTTTTTTGTTGAATTTAGGTTGTTCCAGGTTTCCCAAAAATGATTTTGGTTTATTGACTCCTCAATTTCGCTGAGTTGTTTATTAATATGGTCTTGTTTTTTATTTCTTAGAGTGTGTTTGTATTGATTCAGTGCCTCACAGTATCTGAGACGTAAATCTGGGCTGTCTGGATCTTTATGTTTTTGGTTGGATAGCTGTCTCTCTCTCTCTCTCTCTCTCTCTCTCTCTCTCAACACCCACCCACAACTGACAGCGCTGCAGGTTTATATGCAGGTGACCATCTCCCGATTTAGCAACAAATTCAATCACTTAATTATTCGGGAGATGGCCACCTTCTGCACGAGGTTTTAAATTACTCCTGGCAGAGGACGAGGGCTAATCTCTCCTCTGCCAGAACAAGTTTAAATGAAAATTAGCAAAACATACGGCTTCGCTGTCGTATTTAAATACACAAATCATAAAACAAGCAAATACAAAACAATAACCTGCACAGGGGCGGAGGGGGAGACCCAGTTCTAAAAATAAATAAACAAAATACATGTACAGGGCTCCTCGCCCTGTTACAGGGTGGTACAGTTCATGTTTTTTTTATATATAATAGATTTCAGTCATCAACGCATTTGTTATTTACATTCACTACGTTTACATGCAGGCAGTATTTGAAATACCTGAGTATTCCGGTAATTCCGCTGTTCCAAATGTCTTCTGCGTTTACATGATGTTTCTTTTCACATCACAAAACGTAATATCCACATGTGCACACAGCAATAAAAATGTCGCCTACAAAAGCAATCTGTTGTGAAGAATTAAAAATGTTTAACGTCAGAGCTGTGTAATTCCGTACATACGACGCATCAGCAGCAACTAGAAATGCTTGCGAGCTGCTTCATAATAAGAATTAAACTTTTGTATGCGAGAGTGTGAAAGGGTAGCGTTGCGGGCCCAGATGTTATCGGCAGGCAAAGAGACTCAGAGGCAAGGAAACTGCAGTTGAAGCACGGCTGCGCAGTTTAATAAATAAACAGAAAATAAAAATACAAAACAAAACACTACTGCTCACAGAGCAAAAATAAAACAGTTAAACAAAAACAAAACTTTCACAATAACCAGCTCAAGGGCCAAAACAAAAGTTTAAACAAAAACAAAACTGTTCAGGCTGGGCAGAGCCTTCCCTGAACTTGGGCTTACTGGCTTACTGGCTTACTGGCTTACTGGCTTACTGGCTTACTGGCTTACTGGCACACTGGCACCACCAAACAAAGGATTTTCTCTTTTTATACCATGTGGCTGGAGCCTAATTATCAATTATTCAATTAGCTCTAGCCACATTCTCACATGTATTTTGGCAGGGATAGGAAATTAACCCCATCCCTGCCAACCACCACCAAATCACCACACAACAATATTATTATTTACAGAGAGGTAATACTGTACAAATGAATAAGCTGCTGTAAATATCACATAGTCAGCAATCAGTTTGAGGTCATAATGTACTGTGAATAAATGTGTGTACAGTTTCTGCAGAGGCTTTCAATCTTAGGCACACAATCCGTCATAAAAGTAGGCTACTGTCAGACGACGAAGCGACACGTAGTCTAGTACTAATATAAGAGGAAGGCTTTGAATCCTGCTGGACTGCCGCAGTAAAAAAAAAAAAAAATAGTATTCTGAATAAGGTGTTTACAAGGGCTGGTATTCCGAATATGAGGCTGGTATTCCGGTTTACATATACAGAATACTGCTATTCGAAATACGGCCAGATATCAGAATACATATTTAGAATACCCTGCTTACATGGAGTGGAATTGCTATTCAGAATACGCGGTACTCCGAATATTGCCTGTAGTGAATGAAATGCAGTTCATGTGTGTAAGGAAATTTGATAGTCCATATTAATATTTGGAATGTATGGTATTTTCAATGGAGAGATACTGAGCACAGAGTTTAGGTGGGGTATTTTGGAATGCAGGGTCTGTCTCAATAAATTGCAGTTTGACTAGAGAGAGAGCAAATATGACCATGCATGGGCATTTGTGGAAAGGGTCTCTCTTCTGATCTGTTTTGGTTGCATGGGGGGATGGGAGAATCTCAGAGATAAGAGATGCAGGGGAATGTTTGTGAGGCTTGGGGACTGGCCACGTACACAGGTTTAGGTGGGGAGGGTCAAATGATGCCATTATATGGGAGTGTTCTATGTTATTAAAAAGTGATTGCAGCCATTGTCTGTGGCACAGATTCCATCCGCTGTGACCCAGAGCATTTGTCTCTGCTTTCTTCAAATAGCTCTATTCTTGTATTACACCAATAAACATATTTTTGACTTTCACTAATATTGTTTTCCAGTTGTTTATCAATTTTTCCTTACATGTGTGTTAACGTGGACTGCGCAGACACCAATTGCAAGAAATGCATAGGTAATAATAATGTAACAAGTATTAATTAATATAAAAAGTTCAACATGTAGCCCGACTACACAAGAGTGGGGGGACCCACTCAATAAATACAATTACCCAATTACTGGGCAATTACCCAGCCGCAGAGGTTCTTTTATTTGGCAATGGAACTGGGTTTAGGATCACACAAGCTAGGGAGAAACAGGATGACTGAAATCCATCCATTTTCTATACCCGCTTAACCCTAGAGGGTTGCGGTGAGAGGCCAATCCACCCAGCCAGCATGTCTTTGAACTGTGGGAGGAAACTGGAGTAGCCGGTGAAAACCCACACAAACACGGGGAGAACATGCAAACTCCACACAGACAGACCCCTGAGCCCGGAATCGAACCCTGGACCCTGGCGCTGTGAAGCAGCAGAGCAAGCACCACGCCACCGAGCCACCACATGACTGAAATGCTAAATTTAAATGGTTTTAATTTTCAGGCCTTAAAAATACACAAAGCACTATCATATTAAAAGAATGCAAAAAAGTAAAAACAATATTAAAAACCCAACACAGATATACAAAGCACTATCAGTAAAACTGTAGCATAAAATAGACAGGAGCTTTGCATATTAACATAAAACAACTAATAAAATACTGAAGAAAACACGGGGTACACAGAGCTAAAATAATTAAAAAGGGCCCGGGAGAAAAATTCAAAACATCTTGCTCGCTTTGTTGTTAGTAGCTTATTGATGCCAGAATCTCATCAAGCAGCTTCTTGAAGGATCCCAGGGTGTAAGCTTCAACAACATTACTGGGGAGGTTTAAGACACTCACAATTCTCTGTATAAAAAAGTCCCTCCTATTTTCTGTTCTGAATGCCCCTTGATCTAATCTCCATTTGTGCCCCCTGGTCCTTGTTTCTTTTTTCAGGTCGAAAAAGTCCCCTGGGTCGACACTGTCAATACCTTTTAGGATTTTGAATGCTTGAATCAGATCACCGCGTAGTTTTCTTTGTTCAAGACTGAATAGATTAAATTATTTTAGCCTGTCTGCATACAACATGGCTTTTAAACCCGGGATAATTCTGGTCGCTCTTCTTTGCACTCTTTCTAGAGCAGCAATAACCTTTTTGTAACGAGTTGACCAGAACTGAAAACAATATTCTAGGTGAGGTCTTACTAATGCATTGTAAAGTTTTAACATTACTTCCCTTGATTTAAATTCAACACTTCTCACAAAATATCCGAGCATCTTGTTGGCCTTTTTTATAGCTTCCCCACATTGTCTAGAGGAAGACATTTCTGGGTCAACATAAACTCCTAAGTCTTTTTCATAGATTCCTTCTTCAATTTCAATATCTCCCATATGATATTTATAATGCACATTTTTATTGCCTGTGTGCAGTACCTTACACTTATCTCTATTAAATGTCATTTGCCATGTGCCTGCCCAGTTCTGAATGCTGTCTAGATCATTTTGAATGACCTTTGCTGCTGCAACAGTGTTTGCCACTCCTCCTATTTTTGTGTCGTTTGCAAATTTAACAAGTTTGCTTACTATACCAGAATCTAAATCATTAATGTAGATTAGGAATAGCAGAGGACCTAATACTTATCCCTGTGGTACACCACTGGTTACCTCGCTCCATTTTGAGGTTTCTCCTCTAATCAGTACTTTCTGTTTTCTACGTGTTAACCACTCCCTAATCCATGTGCATGGTGCATATATTTCCTTGAATCCCTACTGCGTTCAGTTTGAGAATTAATCCTTTATGCAGGACTTTGTCAAAAGCTTTCTGGAAATCTAAATAAACCATGTTGTATGCTTTGCAATTATCCATTGTCGACGTTGCATCCTCAAAAAAATCAAGCAGGTTAGTTAGACACGATCTCCCTTTCCTAAAACCATGCTGACTGTTTCCCAGGATTCTGTTACCATATAGGTCATTTTCCATTTTGAATCTTATTATAGTTTACATAAGTTTACATATAATAGGATTCAGGCTTATTGGTCTGTAGTTACCTGGTTCGGTTTTGTCTCCCTTTTTGTGGATCGGTATTACGTTTACAATTTTCCAGTCTGTCGGTACAACCCCTGTGTCAAGAGACTGTTGCATGTTCTTGGTTAGCAGTTTGTAAATAACTTATTTCACTATTAATATTGAGAGGATCTCATATGGCCCAGGGGATTTGTTTACTTTAAGAGCTCCTAGTCCCTTTAACACTTCTGCCTCTGTTAGGCTAAGGTTATTTTAAACTGGATAGGAACAGGTCGACATGTGGGGCATGTTGTCCATATCCTCCCATATCATTTAATATATTTGCTATTTTTTTTTCTTCGTCTATGATTTTGCCATTTGTGTCTCTTAGACATTTAACCTCCTCTTTGAATGTTCTCTTGCTGTTATAATACTGGAAAAACATTTTGGAATTGGTTTTAGCCCCCTTAGCAATATTGATTTCTATCTCTCTCTTGGCCTTTCTAACTTCCTTTTTGACTTGTATGCAGTTCCAAGTACTCTTTTGTGTACTTTGTTTTTGGTCCCTTTTAAATGCTCTGTAAAGTGCCTTTTTCTGCTGAATATTTTTTTTATTGATTTTTTAAACCATTTTGGCCATTTTGTTTTAGACTTAGATTTGTCTACTTTTGGGATGTAATTGTTTTGCACCTCTAGTACTACATTTTTAAAAACAGCCATCCTTTTTCTGTGGATGTTTTCTCTATTTTACTCCAATCTACTTTTGTTAGTCTCAGTTTCATACCTTCATAGTTTGCTTTTCTAAAATTGTAAACCTTAGCTTTAGTCATTAGCTTAGCTTCATGGGTTGTGGTAAAATGTATTTCCATCCACGTCTGTAGGACTTTAGAAATTGATAATGTAGTGGATTCGGGTAAAAAAAAAAAAAATAGCCAGAATTGAATTGAACTGTTTACTTGGACAACTTTGTTCTTTATTATCAAAGGTAAACACAGGTCTGGTGCTGTTCCCACAGAGTGCAGTAAGAGATTAACATGGACAAATGTATAAAAGGGGAAAACAGGGTGCTGAGAATTGGCAGTTGTCAGGGAGACCGGATTCCTGTGAAGTGTTACAGCTCAGCAGCACAGTCTCAGGGTGAGAGACAGAGAAGGTGACCAGTCAGAAGATTCAGACAGGTAACTGTTAGTGGTTCTCAGTGCAGAGGAAAAACAGCGGTCAAACTGCATTTCATCTCACTGCAGCCCCCTGTGTTTGAAAGGAGAGAAACCACACAAGGTAAGATTTCTGCTGCAATCTTGCAGTAAGCATGCAGGTTCCTGAATGAGTGTTGTCAATGGTTTAAAGGCAAACACTGTTCCAGTTCACACTGTAAATGTATTACTGTCGTCAGTGGGTCTTGCTACCTGTCAGTTTGCAAAGCCAGGGGGGCGGGGGATATTTGAAACATATTTTGAAATCCTTCTCAAATGAAAAGCATGTTCATCAGAGGCTGCAGCTCTGCTGTGAACATTGTGCTTTAAAGGGATGGGGAGGACCGCATCAGCAACATGTAATTAATACGTTTCCTACTTCATGTCCTTATTAGTATTAAGATCCTGTTATGTTTTTTTTGTTTTAGCGCAATCTGGAGCTCTATTTTAATCATTTTTAAACTGTATAATAAACGGTGAGACTGCCACTTCCTACTTCTTGTCCCAAGATGACATCACTCACTAAAGTTTGCCAGTACGGTGGCCTGAAGGTAAAAACAGAACCAAATCAATAAAACACCATCGACCGTGTGATGAGATTGAATAATAATAATAATAATAATAATAATAATAATAATAATAATAATAATAATAAACAGTGTTTTTGTAATCTGCATTTCTTTATTATGTATTGTAATTAGCATGGTCATGTACAGTTAGTTACAGTATTTTGTCTTTGTTAAAGCTGAATACTGACGCTTGAGAACAAATGTTAACCTATAGGTGGGGTTCAGGGGGCGGAGCTAGGCACCAACAACCTATCATCTGCTGTCATCAATTAAACCTACCTTATTTAAACATTAGTCACCTCTACCTCGCTGTCTTGTGTTTTTTCGTTTTTGGCTTAAACCTAAGCGATTTCAAGACCCATCTACATTTGCGTACCTCAATAATGGAGTACTTACAGCAGTTGTCATCGGATTCTGAGGATTCCCAGGATTTTCTGTCATTAACAGATCATTCTCCTTCAGCTTCAATCCAGGGTCCATCCAGTCTCCGTTTTTTCTCCCCTTCTGCTATTTCAGTTACATCTGATCAGGCTCCTGATCAGGCTCTCGACCAGGTTCCAGTACAAATGTTGCCTACCGTTCCTGCCACCCAAACATCGAATCTGCGGCGATCCAAGCGTCTTCGGCCTCAGGACAACCCCTCCGGATCGATTGTTTTGGAAGGACTGGCCCATGAATAAATTGATAAAAACCCTCCTTAAAATGGTAATGCGATTCCGGCAGGGAGTGATAGAGAGTCTCTTTTCATTCTCTATTGCAATTCAGTCTCAGCAGAACCAGTCTTTCCTCCGAAAAAACATAATCAGCCGCGCCCAGCCATTCAGCGTCCTAAAACAGACAGCAGGCAGTCTATTCCGGATCTAACCACCCCCACAACTAGCACCACTAACCAGCAGCCAGCCATTGAAATCCAACATTCGCAAATATTCAACGAGATAAAATCATTTATGCAGCCTTTTTCCGATACTCTATCTTCGGTCAGTTCTCAACTGTCGGATTTAGAAAAAAGGGTGTCTGTTATGGAACAGGGAAAACAATCTACAGCGCAGTCATTAATTTCAGCATCAAATGCTGCAGCGCCGCCTACAGCTTTTTCTGGTCCAGCCCTAATTTCAGCCAGCGAAGCAGATCCTCCAATATACAACCTCGCTACCGCATCTACATACGGATCCTCCTCTCCAACTGCAGCGAGACGTCACACTATATCTCCACAAATCAGACGTGTCATTCTCGAAGGTAAGGACATTAATCTTGTTTCACTATTAATGACGACTTCGGAATTCTTGGACCAGAGAGTAGTCGATTGTGGAGAATTGGCGGTAACTCTAAAACCCAGAGATCCCAGACTGCTTAAAAATCTTACATTAGGGGAGTTTGTCCTTGCTTTCTCCATATTCAGAGATGTGTTATGCTCGGTATATCCTAACCGCAGAGCTGAATTGGAATCTTACGAATATTACATCGTGGAGCTGTCTGTCAGATACGGAGGGACTATGTTTTATGAGTATCATAAAGCATTCTCTGCAAAAGCAGCAGCGATATTGGCAGCAGATAATCACATCATCAATTGGGCAAAACCTGATCCAGATCTATTTAATAGAATTTTTGGTGGTTTAAAGGCTAATGCATGTGGGGTCTGCGCTTCAACAGCTCATTCAACAGCCCTCTGCCCTAAAGCTGCAATTGCATCAACTTCTAAAGCACCCGGTTTCGCCGCTAATTCATACAGATCTTCAGTAACTAATCCTATACATTCTTCAGCTCCCCTCGATCAATCTACAAGGAAAGACAAATACGGGCGCAGTATCAGATTTTCAGGAGGAAGACAAATCTACAACAATTTCAATACTGGCTTCTGTTCGAATAGGCAATGCAATTTTATCCACATGTGCAGCAATTGCGGTGACGCTCACGCTAATACAATCTGCCCTTTAAAACGCAAGTGACTTTCCCCGATGCTCACCGTCTTTACTCCTATAAACATCCTGGCGTTATCAAGTAAATTACAGAATCATCCTGACAGTAACTTAATTAATTACCTGATCGACGGATTAAAAAATGGTTTTTCAACCGGTCTTACTCAAATTCCTTCTTCCTCGTTCCAAAGCAAAAATCTTTATTCAGCGACTCAAGATCCACAATCAGTGCAGTCTCTCATCGAAAAAGAAATTAAAAAAGGATTTATAGTCGGTCCATTTTTAGCTCCTCCTTTTCCAATATATAGAATTAATCCTATCGGCATTGCCACGAGGAAAATGTCAGGAAAAAAGCGTCTCATTATTGATTTATCAGCACCACGGGGGTCAAGCACCAGCAGCATTAACTCATTAATTCCCCAAGATCAATTTTCCCTGCATTACATCACTATTGCAGACGCAATACATTCAATTAAATTAGCAGGTCGTGGTTCCTGGTTAGCAAAAGCAGATATATCAGACGCATTTAAAGTAATGCCAATCCATCCTTCTCTCCGTCACCTGTTTGGTATATGCGGGGAAGGGAAGTTTTATTTTGCCACTCAATTGACTTTCGGCTGCCGTAGCAGCCCGAAGATATTTGATACCCTGTCGGAAGCATTATGCTGGATCCTTCTTAATGTCTATCATGTCCCGTTCTTGCTCCACTTGCTGGACGATTTTTTAGTAATTTCTCCTCCTTCAGATGCACCAGCAGAAGCGATTTCCAATCTTAAAAGCTTATTTTCTGAAGTTGGCTTTCCGCTTTCAGAAGAAAAATCAATCTGTCCCCTTCATTCTTTGGAATTCCTTGGAATCATTCTAGATACAGAAAAGTTTGAAGCCCGCCTGCCTGAGTCTAAACTTAACCATATTCGTTTGCTCATTCAGGATTTTCAGATCAGTAAAACAATTAAAAAACGGGCACTGCTTTCATTGCTGGGTTACTTTAATTTTGCAATACGTATCATTCCACAAGGGAGGATGTTTATATCTCGGCTGCTAGCGCTGGCATCAACAGCAAAAAATCTGGACTCCTATTTAAATATCTCTTCAGAAGCTAGGAAAGATATTAAAATGTGGTCTGCGCTTATTCAGCACTGGAACGGTCTCTCTATGTTTTATGATGATTTCATTTCAGCTCCTCACGATATGGCTTTATTTACTGATGCCTCATCTCTGGGATTCGGAGGTCTATTTAATAATCAATGGTTTTGCAGTACATGGCCTGAGGAAATCGAGAACATATCTCCTCATCTAAAATCCACAGCTCTGCTAGAGATATACCCAATAGTAGCAGCTGCCCAGCTATGGGGTCATCTCTGGTCTAAGAAATCAATACTATTTTACTGTGATAATTCAACTACAGTGCATATTATAAATAAAGGACGTTCCTCCTCTGCTCTTATAATGCAATTGCTGCGGCGGCTAGTATGGATTTCAGTCTCTAATAACTTCCTAATACAAGCTCGCCACCTACCTTTTTTAATAATGCAGCTGATGCTCTTTCCCGTTTACAGATTTCCAAATTCCACAGTTTGTTGCCCTCAGCTCTGCAATATCCAGCAGCAACGCCACAGTTCAATCAGCTGATTTTCAACTAAATCCAACTATTAATAAACTTCTTAATTCAGCTCAAGATTACATGGCATCAGCACTTGCCCCATCTACCAGATCCTCGTACTCTACAGGTTGGGCATGTTATGTAACTTTTTGTTTACAAAGCAGGATTAATCCTACTCCATTCAACCAGGACTGGATCATGGCGTTCATAGTGCAAAGGACTCTCTACATCTGGCACCAGCTACAATCAGACTATATTTGTCAGGAATTCAGCATCAATTTCGCTTGATGTCCATCAATTCCCCAACTCTATTATCAATTCCAGCGGTTCGTCTCCTTTTACGAGGAATTTCCAAGTGCTCTCCGGCTCCTTCTTCTGCTCGCCTGCCTATTTCTATAGACATTCTCAGTAAATTGATTTCAATTCTCCGCCACGGCTGTTTTTCTCCATTTGATGATTTAACTATGGAAGTCATATGTCTAGCTGCATTTTTTGGATTTTTGAGATGTTCTGAATATACAGTTCCTTCTATTGCCAGCTTTCCTACCCTAGGTATCCGCTGCAGTGACCTCAAGCTCATCCCAGATTCTCATTTCATCTTATTTCTTCGCATTTCAAAAACAGATCAACTGCGGCAAGGACAATGTATTCAGCTTTCTAAGATCAACTCTCCTCTGTGTCCCTTCACTTCCATGTTGAAGTACATTGCAGAACGCAAAGCCATTTCATCCTCAGACCCTTTGTTTATCAATTCAAGCCGGGCCATTGTATCAAGGCATTGGTTTTCAACACACCTTTCCACTGTGGTATTCAGAGCAGGTCTTCCTTCGCAATTCTACACTCCTCATTCATTTAGAATAGGGGCAGCTACTTCAGCCGCAAAAGCCAACATTAACCAGCATTTAATTAAAAATATGGGGCGCTGGACTTCATCAGCAGTTGAAAGTTATATTCGTTCTTCATCATCTGAAATATCCTCCGCACATCAGTCCATTGCTAGTATGTCCGGAGTGGGGACGACCTTTCTGCCTGAGCCACCAAAGATTTCCCCCTAAGAAATAAAATTAAAGAAAGGGTTTTTTTTTCTTTCCACTGTGCAGAGGGTCTTCACATAGTCATTAGGGTACAGTCTACTAACCCCTTTGTCATGTTAAGTGTTTGTTTTCTTTTGTCTAAATGTTTTCTCTTTTTCTTCTTTCTTATGCATTGGCGGTTCTCTCTTTTTTCTTCATGTTGCGTCAGCGGGGAGCCGGGGGTCCATCTTTTGGGGGGTTAGTGATTCCACTTTCTCCAACCCTTTGTTAAGCTCCGCTTCATTTACCTCATAGAGGAGGGTTCTCCATGAGTCAGAGGGGACCCCCGGCCAAACCCTTCCATCTGCATGTATGTTTCTTTTGGGATTCTTCTTTCAGGTCTGATGCCTCTATGTGAGGGTCCCCAAGCGGTGGCATCCCTCGTGTTTGTCGGGTCTCCTCAAAGACGGTGGCCCCTCTCCTGTTTGTCGGGTCTCCTCAGTGACGGAACCCCCCTTCTATTATGTTGGGCTTTGAAGAGGCGGAACACCACGCATTATATGTTTTAACAAATACTAACTTTATGTTTTCTTTCCGGTTCGCGAGCCTCTTCGTATGTCGGGTAACCTCAGAGACGGTGCCCCTCTTGGTATGTCGGGTCACCTCCAAGACGGTGGCCCCCCTCCTGTTTGTCGGGTCTCCTCAGCGACGGAACCCCCCTACTGTATATGTTGGGTCAGGAAGAGCCGGAACCTCTTTTGTGTTATTAATACTAATTTGTTTTCTTTCCGGTTCGCGAGCCTCTTCGTATGTCGGGTAACCTCAGAGACGGTGCCCCTCTCGTATGTCGGGTCACCTCAAAGACGGTGGCCCCCCTCCTGTTTATCGTGTCTATCGATCAAGTAAATGTTGGGCCTGGAAGAGGCGGAGCCCCTCTCTCCATGTGTATATGTTTACTAACTCTGTCAATAAACACTATCAGGTGGCATAGCTCCGCCCCGTGAATGCTGTATTATTTCCTTGACTGCTTTACAGTATGAGAATTGTGAGTGAAGACAATATAGAAGACGTTTTGTGCATATAATGCATGGAAGTTGCAATATCTGATTACATATCAAATATCGTTTTCACTGTACAGTCCCAGTAATTAACTTGAACTCCAAAGTCATAGAGCGTTGTTGTCAAGTGTATTCAGTATTGAGTGTCATTAAATAACATGAAAGACAAAATACTGTAACTAACTGTAACCAAGGACAAACACATTGCAATAGGCTACATTAATAAAGAAATGCAGATTACAAATACATTGTTTATTATTATTGATAATGTTTGGTAGGTTACGCACAAATCTGAAATGTACTGTATCATGTACACACTCTGAGCATTGTAAGGATTACACATCCTTGTGTGGTGTCATTACTGTGAGACTGTCGTTTGAGCTTCAACTATAGAACGTGATGTCAAGCATCAGATTACAAATACATTGTTAATATTATTACACCGTCAATGGTGTTTTATTGATTTGGTTCTGTTTTGACCTTCAGGCCACCGTACTGTCGGTGAACGGAACAGAGTAAGGTAGCGAGTGATATCATCTCTTGGAGGAAGTCAAGAAGGTTGAGAAAGGGGCAGTCTCACAGGGTTCATTATACAGTTGTAAAATGATTAAAATAATGCTCCAGATTGTGGAAAAGCAAATAAAAACAGCACAGGATCTTAATACTAATAAGGAAATAAAGTTGTAATTATTAAAATTTACATTTTGATGATCCGGTCCTGATCATCCCTTTGAGAGGCTTAGAGCATGTCTTGGGACTGCCACTGATCTGTCTGCTCTTGTGCGGGTGACATCTAGACATACCTGTATATTTTGAAGTATAAATCTGGTGGTCCAAGCTATTCCTTCCATATGAAGAGCTCCATTCCAAAACTCGATAAACACCAATTTTACACTTTTTCAACTATCGCTATAGATGTACTCCCTAAGGATAGCCCTTTCAGGTAACATTAATATTTTAGATCAAAATGCGTTACATGCCATGTAATCCTCATATGAAAAACAGCTTTCTTTCCAAAACCCAATATCAGACATTTCCATTTTTTACCAAAACCCGACATATTCAATTGGCTATCACTGATCTACCGTAAAACTTCAAATAATTGCCAGGTCTCAATCACAGGTCTCCAATATGCTCTGCTTGCACATATTGTAATAGGCAGGTCGACCAAACGTTTGTCAACACATCAAGTTCCAGTTCAAAGTTCTGCAATGCAATTTTGAACTCACATTTTTCTAAACATCTTTTAATATTCACAACATGTGGCAAAAAAATAAGTCATCATCTGTTTTATAGAACAACATTTTCTCCAGTATATCTAAAATATTAAAAAATATATTATTTTTTGTAGTCTTATTTAATAGAGCTACTATTGCTGGGATGATAGCTGCCAAGTTTTCAGTTGATCAGTTGATTTGACAAATTTTGTTATGGCCGCCTTGGATTACAGAAAAACACAATTTTTTCTAATATTTAATTTCTATTGTCACTCGGATGATGACTACGAAGGTTGGAGTCATTTGGCTGAACGGTTTTCAGAAAGAATCATTAACGTTTTGCTGGCATTTTTGGTTCATTTCGTGGTGGCCATTTTGATCGTAAAATTGATCATATTGCAGCAAATATATATTTTTTTTTTCAAACTTAATACAGGTTAGGCTGCAGATGGTATCTGCAAAACTTCAAGTCAAACGCTCCACAGGTACCCAAGAAGAAGATTTCGAAGTCTTTGGATTTTGCACTGTGCCTATTCTGGCATCACCCCGTATATGTTTGTATCATCTTGAAAACAACACTAAGCAAGCTTCTGAATACACTGGACTGTCAGTTTCTTGATCTCTTGGCTTCTGTTTCATGTGGCTGAATCAATAAATATAAACACCACACTAACCTGTTTTAGTAGTCATTATGATTTCAATATATTTATATGGGGAAAATTACAAAAAGAATGATTGTATAAAAATGATTTGCTGTGCCTTGGCATTAAAATCTCTCTCTTTTTTGCCCCTCCTGTGTTTCCTATCCTCACAGTACAAAGTCATGGCATCAAATAGACGCTGGGGATGTCTTCTGATCTTCCTGGCCCTTCACTTCCTGGCACAGCTGAATGGGTGCCACTGTGCCAACATTAAAGTGACGGTGCTTAGAGGCTCGGGGCTGCGTCCAGATTCTTATTCCCCAGCCGACGGGTTTGTGAGGGTCTATTACAACAAGAAGGACTACGGTCGGACACAGATCATCCAAGACAGCGGCAACCCTGCATGGAATCAGAACTTTTTCATTAATAATGTGTCATCTGGGCAGATGCTGGAATTAAAGGTTTATGACAATGACCTTACGTTTAACGACCTCCTGGGAACCTGCATTTCTTATCCCAGAGTCTCATCCTCCACAATAAGCTGTTCTTTGAATAAAGGTGGCACTATTACATACAGCTACAGTGTCTCTTAAGAGCTACACAGCTCTCTCAGTGTAAACCAAACCTTAAACTCCTGCCCCTTCCCCTCCAGAGTCTGCAACTCTACTCCTGGAGAGCCACAGTCCTGCTTGTTTCACAGGGAGCTTTCAAGTCAGTGAAGGAGACCTGTAAAACATATTAAACTGTACTAATGACAGAAATTATTGATCCAGGATAATGATAATCCAAGATACTGTGGCTTTCCAGGACTAGGTGTCAGAACCCTAGGATAAATATAATATTTGATGAATATTTTAAGACCAACAGTCAGGTACACACTTCTGAGGGAAGAGGACAAAGAATACGTTAATAATTTATTCCAAATCATTCAGAGGATTTGTGGGAAAATAAATCATTAAATTAATTAGTTTTAACATGGACCCAACACCACCAGGAAAAGCGGATCAGTGATAATGGATGGAGTTTTAATTCATATTCTTAATTTTAAAAAGGGGTCAGTGGTCTTAATAGAACACATACTTGACCATCAATTTAAAAAAGTAAAAAATAAAATGAAGACAAATGAAGGAAACCCTTTTTAGAGGGTATAAATGCACAATGCATGAATGAACATGGCAGGAGTTTGGATTTGGGGATTTTCTCTACAAGGAGTTTTCTGTCACGATTCTCTTCTTGCTTAGCTTCTGATCTGATTTTCTCTCTAACTTTGATTTTGAATAACTGGGTAGCCTGTTTTCAATAACTGTCTGTGTGCTTGGTCAGGCAGGGGTTATTGAATACAAGTGAAATAAGTAAAATAAGCCAAATTTGCTTACTTTAGCATATCATGTCATTAGAAGATTAATCAATACTTTCTTTTATCTTTTAATGAATACTCTGAATCCTTGCTTGCAAAGGAAGGGCAACAGTCTGGCATTTTGTCTGCATTCTGCTTATCAAACCGCAATAAACTTTTGCATTCAAACATTGTTGTCTGTCTTTGGAGTTCACATATCTCTCAATGTATATGCAATGCCATTTTTATAGTCTGCTGACTTTTCACTTTATTTTGCATTATGTTTCAAAATTGTACAAAATCAGACACACTGTGAGATCCTGAATGAAACTCGATCTAGTGCTCTGCATGCCACTGCCACCAGTGTTAATTTAGTTGTTAACAAAAATGTTATCCACTAACATTCTTTATAACAAGCTTTATATTTTAATTGATGATAAATATGATTGTATGAAAATAATTAATAATGACAATGACTATGTTGACCCTTCAAAATGTTTAGAATGTTGGACTAAAAAGAGAACAAATATGACTAAAAAGTAGATGAAAATGAATGAGTGATGGTCTCATAGGGCAGCTCACAGGGTGATGGTTTCAGATGGCAGCTCCTACTTTTTTGCTGTGGTAACCATGGGTTACTTTATTGTGGTTACTTTATAAATTACCATACTTAGTATATTTTTATTCATATTAACCATAGTGCCATGGTGGTTTACCTGCAGTTGCTACATTTACCATGCATAAACCATGGTTTGTCAATAGTTACTGTGGTTAACATACAGTGCTTCATTTGTGGCGGAGCTCGCCAGAGCTCAGCTCCGGTACCTCTCAATTTGAGACTGTCCGCACTCCGGGACCTCTAAGCACAGCTCCGGTACCTCTCAATTTGAGACTGTCCGCGCTCCGTGACCTCTAAGCACAGCTCCGGTACCTCTCAATTTGAGACTGTCCACACTCCGGGACCTCTAAGCACAGCTCCGGTACCTCTGATTGAGACTGTCCGCACTCCGGGACCTCTAAGCACAGCTCCGGTACCTCTCAATTTGAGACTGTCCGCACTTCGGGATCTCTAAGCACAACTCCGGTACCCAGGGCTGCCAACACACACGCTCTGGCCGTGAGACTCACACATTTGAGCATATTCTCACGCTCACACGCATTGGTAAAAAAGTGTCACGCAATTTTTGGGGTCAGTTTCTAACACTCTTCTTGGAAGACACTGTAACTGAATGGCTGCACGTGTAATGTTTTTATTTATTACTGCTGAAAAGTCAGAGTGTCGCACTTCATCTGCCGGAATGAACCAACTTGCTAACCAGTCAGGGGTTCGCGGGAAGAATTGTAACAGTCCATCACAAGTCCTCCACGTGCTTAAGCAGCGGCGAGCAGGAAATGCGACAGAGACAGCAGTGAGGTGCAGTTACAAACCCCGCTACAGCTTGAGAGGTAGGAAAACGGTTACACACATTTTTTTTTTTTATCTTCTTAAGATTTGTGCTTATCTGATAATCCGTGATTATTTATGATGCTAATAATTATGCGTTGCTTTGAAGTTCATAGATATAGCTAGTATCGTTCGCTGCTATTATAAAATCAGATTAATGACATCAATTGTAATTTTAACAAAAAACTTTATTATAGTTTATTTATATTATTCGTGGTTAAGTTCAAATTGCTTTGATGATGGTCTGTCTGCTTTGAATTCTTTTTGACAGATAAACTGTTATATATAAATATATATATATATATATATATATATATATATATATATATATATATATATATATATATATATATATAAGCATTCTGGAGCTCGATGTTGAATGATTTATAAATATGCAAATATCCGTTACTGAAATTATAGACCAGGAGTATTATTATTAATATGATTGTTGTTGTTATTATTTATTAATTTGTCAGACACCATTTTCAAATAGAAACTAAATAACTGTCTAAATAAAAACTGTCTAAATGAATAACTTTGAACTGTCTAAATAACGAATTGCCACACTCCAGTGTTTGATCTCTTAACTGAGCACTAGACACCGATACAAAAAAAGCGTGTTTTTTTTTTTTTTTTTTACAGATGAGTAAATCAAACAAGCCAAACCATGCAAAGGGCTGTAGAAGACAGCAACAACCCAAAGTGTGTCCACCAGGATCAAAGCAAAAAGTACCAGAGAGCCAAAAACTGACAGCCTTCTTTGGCCCAGGAAGGCTTGACACACCACTGTCACCAGAACCTGGTCATGCTGATGTACCTGCTGAAAAGGCAGCCAGGATAGAGTGTGTAGGGGAAGATTCAGCTGATGGGACAGAACCAGATGACTCTACAAAAAAGTCTGTGCCAGCCAAGAAGTCAAATTCTTCTGGAAAATCAAGAACCAAATGTGGGGCAGCCACTTATAAATCCAAATTCAAGCCCGGGTGGACAACAGAATGGCCCTTTATTAAGAAGGGACTCACGCAGCATCATTTTTGGTGCGAGATTTGCAGAACTGAGAGCAATCGCAGCAAATTACCAAATTTACAGTGAACACAGCTCCAAAGGTGGATAACATGACACAACTTGAGGCGAAGGTATGAATGAATAACTTCTTTAACATTTTGTTTTTCCAAAATTATTTTCTTGTACAGAAGATATTGGCAAACACATTTGACTGGTACTTTTCCCATTTGTTACACTGGAAGACTAACCACAGAAACAGCTTTTTGTTCTGACTGTAAAAGTATTCTTTTTTTATACTTTGTTTTCAGGCACGACGAGCTGAGATCAAAGTTGCTGTGACGATGGTAAATCACAATGTCCCCCTTGCAGTTGCTGACCACTTCAGCCCACTGATGAAAGAGTGTTTTAAGGATTCAGATGTGGCACAGAGATATGGTGCTGCAAGGACCAAGACTACTTGTATTATCAACAGGGCTATAGCACCATACCTTCATGATGAGCTGGTCAAAAGGATGAGAAACAGGCCATACACCTTGTCAACTGATGGATCAAATGATACAGGTACATCTCATTTTAGAGAAAAGAAGGACTTTTAATGATTTTCATTAATCCTAGTATTTGATTAACTGAAGCACAATAACTGTGATGTTTGTGTTTATCCACAGTTTTTTTTTTTTTATCAATTCATTTTTTTTAGGAAGGGAAAAGATGAACCCATTGACTGTGAAGCTGTTTGATGTAGACAGGGTGGAACACATGTTCCTAGATATGTGCATCACAACTGGCACTAATGCTGCCACAGCAGAGACCATTTTTGAAAAAATGGACAGTGTCCTCAAGAAGGATAACATCCCATGGCAAAACTGTGTAGGTCTGTCAGTGGACAATGCCAATGTGAACATGGGTGTCTGTAACTCTATCAAATCAAGGATATTAAGCATAAACCCAACTGTTTATGTCCATGGTTGTCCTTGCCACATAGTTCACAACAATGCCAGTGCTTCTGGTCTCATTATATTGAGGTTAGTACCGACACTTTATACTGATGATATGCATTAAGTTTCAATTCCTTCAAGTTTCACTGTATCATTTAGAGGATTCAAATTGGTGTAAACAATCTAGTTAGAACCTGATAATTATAGAGTGATAATTTTCTGATAAACAAAAATAATTATGCACAAGAAAAAACAATAATTTAAAAAGATAAGTAGATAGAAAACTTTGGCTTAAATTATAAATGCTGAAATTAAATTTCCTATTTCAGTTGTCAGACTTTGATGTCGAGGATATTGGATACTGGTTCAAAGCGAGCACAAAGAGAAAATGTAGACGGCATGGTAAGAGTTTTTCATAATATAATAAGCCTTTTTGAAATGATAACAATAAATCATGAAAAGTCAGTCTATACCAGTAAACAGTTTCAGGCAATAGAAAAATGTTTTTTACTAGTTTTTTAAAATGCCACTATCACAGCATTTTTTTTTTTTTTTTTCAGAATTCTGTGTGTTTTGTGATACTGAGTACATGGCTGTCATAGACCGTGTTTCGACACGGTGGCTGAGTCTGGAGACGGCAGTAGTCCGCATTCTACGGCTGTATCGAGCACTTGTCAGCTACTTCAAGTCTAACAGTGAGTACTGATTAGGCTTGCCACCCGTTCTAGTTTTGCCTGGATTGTTCTCTTTTTAAGGCTGCTGTCCCGGGAAATCTCTAAGACTTCCTGGGACATTAAATATTAAATATATTTAAAAGTATACTTTTTTTTGTACAAAATGACTCTGGTGGCAGGTGACAACCCTAGCTCATCCACTTAGATATTTAAAATGCCAGTTGCATCTTGCTATAATGCTTGATATATCTTTGTCTCTGTCATTTACAGTTGAGAAACAAGCCCACTTTAAGAGGCTTAGAAAGCATTTTGAGGATCCAATGACAGAGGTACACCTCTTATTCTACCAGGCCACACTGCCTGTCTTCACAGAGTTTAATTTACTCTTTCAGCACCAAGAGCCATCTGTGTATCTTCTCCATGGACAGGTACAGTGCCTTGCGAAAGTATTCGGCCCCCTTGAACTTTGCGACCTTTTGCCACATTTCAGGCTTCAAACATAAAGATATGAAACTGTAATTTTTTGTGAAGAATCAACAACAAGTGGGACACAATCATGAAGTGGAACGAAATTTATTGGATATTTCAAACTTTTTTAACAAATAAAAAACTGAAAAATTGGGCGTGCAAAATTATTCAGCCCCCTTAAGTTAATACTTTGTAGCGCCACCTTTTGCTGCGATTACAGCTGTAAGTCGCTTGGGGTATGTCTCTATCAGTTTTGCACATCGAGAGACTGAAATTTTTGCCCATTCCTCCTTGCAAAACAGCTCGAGCTCAGTGAGGTTGGATGGAGAGCATTTGTGAACAGCAGTTTTCAGTTCTTTCCACAGATTCTCGATTGGATTCAGGTCTGGACTTTGACTTGGCCATTCTAACACCTGGATATGTTTATTTGTGAACCATTCCATTGTAGATTTTGCTTTATGTTTTGGATCATTGTCTTGTTGGAAGACAAATCTCCGTCCCAGTCTCAGGTCTTTTGCAGACTCCATCAGGTTTTCTTCCAGAATGGTCCTGTATTTGGCTCCATCCATCTTCCCATCAATTTTAACCATCTTCCCTGTCCCTGCTGAAGAAAAGCAGGCCCAAACCATGATGCTGCCACCACCATGTTTGACAGTGGGGATGGTGTGTTCAGGGTGATGAGCTGTGTTGCTTTTACGCCAAACATAACGTTTTGCATTGTTGCCAAAAAGTTCGATTTTGGTTTCATCTGACCAGAGCACCTTCTTCCACATGTTTGGTGTGTCTCCCAGGTGGCTTGTGGCAAACTGTAAACGACACTTTTTATGGATATCTTTAAGAAATGGCTTTCTTCTTGCCACTCTTCCATAAAGGCCAGATTTGTGCAGTATACGACTGATTGTTGTCCTACGGACAGAGTCTCCCACCTCAGCTGTAGATCTCTGCAGTTCATCCAGAGTGATCATGGGCCTCTTGGCTGCATCTCTGATCAGTCTTCTCCTTGTATGAGCTGAAAGTTTAGAGGGACGGCCAGGTCTTGGTAGATTTGCAGTGGTCTGATACTCCTTCCATTTCAATATTATCGCTTGCACAGTGCTCCTTGGGATGTTTAAAGCTTGGGAAATCTTTTTGTATCCAAATCCGGCTTTAAACTTCTCCACAACAGTATCTCGGACCTGCCTGGTGTGTTCCTTGTTCTTCATGATGCTCTCTGCGCTTTAAACGGACCTCTGAGACTATCACAGTGCAGGTGCATTTATACGGAGACTTGATTACACACAGGTGGATTCTATTTATCATCATTAGTCATTTAGGTCAACATTGGATCATTCAGAGATCCTCACTGAACTTCTGGAGAGAGTTTGCTGCATTGAAAGTAAAGGGGCTGAATAATTTTGCACGCCCAATTTTTCAGTTTTTTATTTGTTAAAAAAGTTTGAAATATCCAATAAATTTCGTTCCACTTCATGATTGTGTCCCACTTGTTGTTGATTCTTCACAAAAAATTACAGTTTCATATCTTTATGTTTGAAGCCTGAAATGTGGCAAAAGGTCGCAAAGTTCAAGGGGGCCGAATACTTTCGCAAGGCACTGTAAATATATAATATTCTTCACTTCTTTCCACAACATTATAATTAAAGTTGTATAATTAAATAATGATTTGTTTTGAACATTTTACCATTGTATTATTATTAATATAATTTGTGATTTTTTTTTTCAGATGAGGTCTTATGTTAAGAAACTCATGTCCAAGTTTGTTACCACAACTGCAATAAAAAATGCTGATGTGTGTGAAGTTGAGTATAAAGACAAACAGAACCAGGTGGCAGGTATGTGCTAAAAATAGAAATCTATGTAAAAATAATTTTAAAGATGTGGAATTCAAAGGCAGGTATTAAAAATATATGAAAAGATTAATTTCTAGGAATGTTTACTGTTGATGTTAATTACTCTTTTGGGTAATCTTAAACTTTGTAAAACAATGTCAAACTGAATCTGACTATAACAAAATAAAAACTTGCATTGCATAAAGCAATAAACACTAAAGGGAACAATATATTTATTCTAAGTTTTGTTATTAACTAGATCACAAGCTTAATGTTGGCTGGACAACAAGAACAACCCTCAACCGTCTGCATGAAGCTGGTGAGATCAGTCAGTACCAGGTAGACAACTTCCACAAGGCTGTGAGGGCATTCTTTGTTGCAGCTGTTGACTATGCCTTTAAGAAGCTGCCCTTCAAGGAGCCAGTCCTTGAACATTCACAGTTCATTGACTTTCAACAGAAGATGGACTGTGATGTGAATGATGCCCTATACTTTGTGTACAGGTATGCTTCTTAGATTCATGGTAATGTATTTACTAAAGATAGCAACACAGGAAACAGATACAATGTTTTAAAAAAAAATGATAAAACATGTGAAAGAAACTGAAAAGTAAAGGGTTTTTAATTATATAATGTTTTTCAATCTAAATATTTCAGGTTTAGTCATCTGCTTCCGTATGGAGATCCCAAAGAACAGGACAAGTTGAGTGATGAGTTCCTGGACTATCAATTTATGGAGGAAACGGACATTCCCAGAAGCATTTGGGAGCAGGCGGTGAGCAGAGTCAGTGAGCAGGAGGTGTGCCACAGGATGGATAAGGTGTGGGCACACATGGCCACAATCAAGAGTCCAGTAACAGGAATGCCTAAGCTACCCATGCTGAGCAAGGTGGCACAACTAATTCTAACCCTGCCACACTCTAATGCTGATGCAGAAAGAGTTTTTTCAATGATTGGACTAAACAAGACTGACACATGGAATGCTCTGGCCTTGGAAGGCACACTGTCCTCTATAATGACAATAAAGATGTCTGGTATGGAGCCCAACTGCTTCAAGTATGAGCCCCCAGCAGAAGTAATCAAGGCCTCCAAGTCAGCTGCTTCCAGCTACAACCGTGAACGTGCAGCAGCTTCAAATGCTGGCTCAGAATGCACCTAAGGTAATGATTTTCCATCTTTTAAAAAAAAAATGTCTATTTGTTTTGCAACTAAGTCACTCACAGCACTTCACCGCGCGCTAAAATTGTACTTTTTCAAAAGTCTCACTCAAACAGTTTCCTAAAAGTTGGCAGCCCTGGGTACCTCTCATTGAGACTGTCTGCGCTCCGGGACCTCTAAGCACAGCTCCGGTACCTCTCAATTTGAGACTGTCCGCGCTTCGGGATCTCTAAGCACAGCTCCAGTACCTCTCATTGAGACTGTCCGCACTCCGGGACCTCTACGCACAGCTCCGGTACACCTCATTGAGACTGTCCATGCTCCAGGACCTCTGAGCTCAGCTCCGGTACCTCTCATTGAGACTGTCCGCACTCCGGGACCTCTACGCACAGCTCCGGTACCTCTCATTGAGACTGTCCATGCTCCAGGACCTCTGAGCTCAGCTCCGGTACCTCTCATTGAGACTGTCCGCGCTCCGGGACCTCTAAGCACAGCTCTGGTACCTCTCATTGAGACTGTCCTCGCTCTGGGACCTCTAAGCACAGCTCCGGTACCTCTCATTGAGACTGTCCGCGCTTCGGGATCTCTAAGCATAGCTCCGGTACCTCTCATTGAGACTGTCTGCGCTCCGGGACCTCTAAGCACAGCTCCGGTACCTCTCAATTTGAGACGGTCCGCGCTTCAGGATCTCTAAGCACAGCTCCGGTACCTCTCATTGAGACTGTCCGCGCTCCGGGACCTCTAAGCACAGCTCTGGTACCTCTCATTGAGACTGTCCGCGCTAGGGGACCTCTAAGCACAGCTCCGGTACCTCTCAATTTGACATTGTCCACGCTCCGGGACCTCTAAGCACAGCTCCGGTACCTCTCAATTTGACATTGTCCACGCTCCGGGACCTCTAAGCACAGCTCCGGTACCTCTCATTGAGACTGTCCGCGCTCCGGGACCTCTACGCACAGCTCCGGTACCTCTCATTGAGACTGTCCGTGCTCCAGGACCCCTGAGCTCAGCTCCGGTACCTCTCGTTGAGACTGTCCACGCTCCGTGACCTCTAAGCACATCTCCGGTACCTCTCATTGAGACTGTCCGCGCTCCGGGACCTCTGAGCTCAGCTCCGGTACCTCTCATTGAGACTGTCTGCGCTCCGGAACTCTAAGCACAGATCCGGTACCTCTCATTGAGACTGTCCGCACTCCGGGACCTCTAAGCACAGCTCCGGTACCTCTCATTGAGACTGTCCGGGCTCCGGGACCTCTAAGCTCAGCTCCGGTACCTCTCAATTTGAGACTGTCCGCGCTCCAGGACCACTAAGCTCAGCTCCGGTACCTCTCATTGAGACTGTGTGCGCTCCGGGACCTATACGGTCAGCTCCGGTACCTCTCATTGAGACTGTCCGCGCTCCGGTACATCTCATTGAGACTGTCCGGTCTCCAGGACCTCTGAGCTCAGCTCCGGTACCTCTCATTGAGACTGTCCGCACTCCGGGACCTCTACGCACATCTCTGGTACCTCTCATTGAGACTGTCCATGCTCCAGGACCTCTGAGCTCAGCTCCGGTACCTCTCATTGAGTCTGTCCGCACTCCGGGACCTCTACGCACAGCTGCGGTACCTCTCATTGAGACTGTCCATGCTCCAGGACCTCTAAGCACAGCTCCGGTACCTCTCATTGAGACTGTCCGCACTCCGGGACCTCTACGCACAGCTCCGGTACCTCTCATTGAGACTGTCCATGCTTCAGGACCTCTGAGCTCAGCTCCGGTACCTCTCATTGAGACTGTCCGCGCTCCGGGACCTCTAAGCACAGCTCTGGTACCTCTCATTCAGACTGTCCGCGCTCCGGGACCTCTAAGCACAGATCCGGTACCTCTCATTGAGACTGTCCGCACTCCGGGACCTCTACGCACAGCTCCGGTACCTCTCATTGAGACTGTCCATGCTTCAGGACCTCTGAGCTCAGCTCCGGTACCTCTCATTGAGACTGTCCGCGCTCCGGGACCTCTGAGCTCAGCTCCGGTACCTCTCATTGAGACTGTCTGCGCTCCGGAACTCTAAGCACAGATCCGGTACCTCTCATTGAGACTGTCCGCACTCCGGGACCTCTAAGCACAGCTCCGGTACCTCTCATTGAGACTGTCCGGGCTCCGGGACCTCTAAGCTCAGCTCCGGTACCTCTCAATTTGAGACTGTCCGCGCTCCAGGACCACTAAGCTCAGCTCCGGTACCTCTCATTGAGACTGTGTGCGCTCCGGGACCTATACGGTCAGCTCCGGTACCTCTCATTGAGACTGTCCGCGCTCCGGTACATCTCATTGAGACTGTCCGGTCTCCAGGACCTCTGAGCTCAGCTCCGGTACCTCTCATTGAGACTGTCCGCACTCCGGGACCTCTACGCACATCTCTGGTACCTCTCATTGAGACTGTCCATGCTCCAGGACCTCTGAGCTCAGCTCCGGTACCTCTCATTGAGTCTGTCCGCACTCCGGGACCTCTACGCACAGCTGCGGTACCTCTCATTGAGACTGTCCATGCTCCAGGACCTCTAAGCACAGCTCCGGTACCTCTCATTGAGACTGTCCGCACTCCGGGACCTCTACGCACAGCTCCGGTACCTCTCATTGAGACTGTCCATGCTTCAGGACCTCTGAGCTCAGCTCCGGTACCTCTCATTGAGACTGTCCGCGCTCCGGGACCTCTAAGCACAGCTCTGGTACCTCTCATTCAGACTGTCCGCGCTCCGGGACCTCTAAGCACAGCTCCGGTACCTCTCATTGAGACTGTCCGCGTTTTGGGATCTCTAAGCACAGCTTCGGTACCTCTCATTGAGACTGTCTGCGCTCCGGGACCTCTAAGCACAGCTCCGGTACCTCTCAATTTGAGACTGTCCGCGCTTCAGGATCTCTAAGCACAGCTCCGGTACCTCTCATTGAGACTGTCTGCGCTCCGGGACCTCTACACACAGCTCCGGTACCTCTCATTGAGACTATCCGTGCTCCGGGACCTCTGAGCTCAGCTCCGGTACCTCTCGTTGAGACTGTCCGCGCTCCGGGACCTCTAAGCACAGCTCTGGTACCTCTCATTGAGACTGTCCGCGCTAGGGGACCTCTAAGCACAGCTCCGGTACCTCTCAATTTGAGACTGTCTGCGCTCCGGGACCTCTAAGCACAGCTCCGGTACCTCTCAATTTGACATTGTCCATGCTCCGGGACCTCTACGCACAGCTCCGGTACCTCTCAATTTGACATTGTCCACGCTCCGGGACCTCTAAGCTCAGCTCCGATACCTCACAATTTAAGACTGTCCGCGCTTCGGGATCTCTAAGCACAGCTCCGGTACCTCTCATTGAGACTGTGTGCGCTCCGGGACCTCTAAGCACAGCTCCGGTACCTCTCAATTTGAGACTGTCCGCGCTTCAGGATCTCTAAGCACAGCTCCGGTACCTCTCATTGAGACTGTCCGCGCTCCGGGACCTCTACGCACAGCTCCGGTACCTCTCATTGAGACTGTCCGCGCTAGGGGACCTCTAAGCACAGCTCCGGTACCTCTCAATTTGAGACTGTCTGCGCTCCGGGACCTCTAAGCACAGCTCCGGTACCTCTCAATTTGACATTGTCCACGCTCCAGGACCTCTAAGCACAGCTCCGGTACCTCTCAATTTGACATTGTCCACGCTCCAGGACCTCTAAGCACAACTCCGGTACCTCTCATTGAGACTGTCCGCACTCCGGGACCTCTGAGCTCAGCTCCGGTACCTCTCATTGAGACTGTCCGCGCTCCGGGACCTCTGAGCTCAGCTCTGGTACCTCTCATTGAGACTGTCCGCACTCTGGGACCTCTACGCTCAGCTCCGGTACCTCTCATTGAGACTGTCCGCGCTCCGGTACCTCTCATTGAGACTGTCCGCGCTCCAGGACCTCTAAGCACATCTCCGGTACCTCTCATTGAGACTGTCCGCGCTCCGGGACCTCTGAGCTCAGCTCCGGTACCTCTCATTGAGACTGTCCGCGCTCCGGGACCTCTGAGCTCAGCTCCGGTACCTCTCATTGAGACTGTCCGTGCTCTGGAACCTCTAAGCACATCTCCGGTACCTCTCATTGAGACTGTCCGCGATCCGGGACCTCTAAGCACATCTCCGGTACCTCTCATTGAGACTGTCCGCGCTCCGGGAACTTCTGTGCTTTATTTTGGGACTACCACCCCGGTTTGGTTCCCTTGTTTTTGCCCACTCAATACCATTGGTGGAAGAGAGTGAGGTCAGTTTGAATTTTTGTTGCTTTTTGATATTTTTGTTAAAAGGAAAATAAAATATATTCTTTGCAACACTACCCTGCCTCTAGCGACCAATTACTGCACACCATCAACCTGTGACACACCCCTTGTTGGTTTTCATAGCCAATACGATCCATGTTGATCGGGGAAGAAAACAGAAGATCTTTTTTAATTCCCTCTATCACTGGATCCTTGGCCTGGGCATCTATGTTCTCCGTCAATAATGTGGTTTTGTTTGATATGACCAAGCATTGACTTGGAGCTTGATCTGATGAGAGAGGTACCCTAGAGAGAGCATCTGGTACTACATTTAGACTGCCCTTTCTATACAGAACTTTGAACTGAAATTGCTGAAGTCCATCAAGTGAGCCAAGAGGAGGTTTTCAGTGAATTGAAAACCCAGGATAAGGCAGCATGGTCGGTGACTACTTCAAACTAAGTGCCTTCCAAATAGTGTTTCCATTTTTTCACAGCCCATACTACTGCAAGGCATTCTTCCTCAGAAGTAGAATGTGTTCAGCCCCTTGCAATATTCGAGAAGCAAAAGCAATCACCTTTTCACCCTCTTTAGTTTTTTGTGCCAGAACAGCCCCGAGCCCGACCCTCACTGGCATCAGTATACACAAGGAAAGGTAAGTTTACATCTGGTTGGGAGAGTACAGGAGGTGCCATCAAGGCTGCTTTCAGCTTGTCCAGGCTCTCCTGACATTCTGTCGTCCAGTTCCACTGGATGCCCTTCTTCTTCAGGCAGTTCAAGGGAACAGCGATTTCTGACAGTCTTGAAACAAACTTATGGTATTTCTTTAAGTTAAGAGATAAGTTAACCTCATGGAGTTTTTGGAAGATGGTTTGGAGATCTTGAAGGTGAATTTTCTTGTCTACAATGATGTACACAATGATGTCATCTATGTATACAAACCAGCTTTTTACTCGTAGTTCCTTCAAAACCTTCTCCATCAACTTCTGGAATGTGGCGACTGCGTTTTTCAGACCAAAAGGCATGACATTAAACTGGAATAATCCAAGCAGGGTTGTAAAAGCATCTTTCTCCTTAGTGCTTTCTTCCATGGCCACCTGCCAAAAGCCAGACTTCAAATCCAATGTGCTGAACACTGTAGCCCCATGGAGGGATTCTAAAATGTCATGTACGTTAAGCATTGGATATGCGTCCAGTTGAGTCTTTAAGTTGATTCCTCAGTAAACAATACAAAAGCGATAGGTGCTGTTGGTTTTCTTTGTACCACCGGAGCCGACCAGGACGAATAGGACGGTTGAGTGACTCCATCCTTGATCATTTGCTTCACATGTTGTTCAATCAAGGATTTTCGAAGTGGAGGCACTCTGTAAGCTGGACTGGAATAGCATCAGTAGTTTGGATACAATGCTTAGTTACCTTAGTTTTCCCCAAAAGGGAACCTGAGACTGTGGGCCAAGAATTCAGAAGAGTGATCAGTTCTGGATTTTCTTTAAAACCCTCCATATTGGTCATCTCTGGATTTGCAAAAGTTCTGATCACTGGGGTTGGCATTTTTATGTACAGCAGCACCTGTGAATGGGATTTTTTAATGGTATGCTGCAATGGCCATGTGAACTCCTTTGGACGCCGGTCAAGAAAAGGAAAAAATTTATAACCTTCTTGCTGCCTTACTAGATAATTATAATCCTCCAGATTAATATGGGTCTTTGTCTTGGTTAAAAAATCCAAACCTAAAATTAGGGGGAAAGCGAGATTGTCAACTTGTCTATTAAAGAACTGCTTCATTGACACTTCAATACAAAAAGCGGGCATTCCAGGTTTCCCAGGATGCTTAGAACACATCAATGTGATCTTGAAACAAATTCAATCAGCTAAAAAGGAGAGGAAGGAGCTCCATGTGACATTCCTGGATTTGGCTAATGCATATGGTTCCGTACCACATGAACTTCTTTGGGCAGCATTTGATTTTTTCAGTGTACCGATGACAATAACAAATTTAGTGAAAGCCTACTTTGGAGATTTGCAATTTAGTTTTTCAACTTCAGAATTCAGCACTACATCGCAATGCCTAGAAGTTGGAATAATGGCAGCATGCACCATTTCTCCACTGGCTTCACTGGAAGTAATCATTAGGGCATCAAAATGAGTAGTGGGAGGAGAGCGCTTGGCTTCTGGAATGCGACTACCACCAATTCGAGCAAACATGGATGACATGACAACCATGACTACAACAGTAGCCTGCACTAATCGGTTATTGGGCAAATTAACCAATAACATTGAATGGGCATGAATGCAATTGAAGCCCACTAAATCAAGGAGCATCTCTATAATTAAAGGTAAAGTAATAGATAAAACGTTCTTCATTAATGGTGAGGCAATACCAACAGTGTCTCAGAAGCCAGTGAAGAGTCTTGGGAGATGGTACGACAGGGATCTAAAGGACACAGTTCGTGTGGGAGAAGTTAGACAACAAGCAGTGGAAGGGTTGAAGAGCATAGACAGCAGTGCTTTACCAGGCAATCTAAAACTCTGGTGCTTTCAGTTTGGTCTACTGCCGAGGTTGCTGTGGCCACTGACTGTGTACGAGGTTTCTTTGACAACAGTAGAGAAGCTGGAAGCTTTAATCAGTTCATACATCAGGAAATGGTTGGGAGTTCCACGCTGCCTCAGCAGAGTGGGACTTTATGGTAAAGGAATACTGCAACTACCAGTCTCTGCTCTAACCGAGGAGTTTAAGTGCGCCAAGGTCAGACTGGAAATGACATTAGTAGAGTCACGCGATAAATGCGTAAGGGAGGCAGCACCTGTGTTGAAAACTGGAAGAAAGTGGGCGGCAAAGAAAGCTGTGGAAGATGCAAAGGCTGCCCTTCAAATTGGTGATATCATGGGGGAAGTTCAGCATGGAAGAGGGGGTCTTGGTCTCAGTTCAGCTCCTCCTACATGGCACAAGGCAGCCCCAGCTCAAAGGAGGAAGCTGGTAGTCAACGAGGTGCAAAAGCAGGAGAAGAGGATGAGGTGCATAAAGGCCATTTCCCAGGCCAAGCAGGGAGAATGGATGAGATGGGAGAGTGTGGAACAACGCAAGATTGGCTGGCAAGACCTATGGTCAATGGAACAGAGCAGGATCAGTTTCCTCATCAGGTCAACATATGATGTTCTGCCATCACCACAGAACCTAAACCTCTGTGTAGGAGGGGATTTCTCATGTCCTTTGTGTTCATCACCTGCAACATTAAGGTGCATTTTGACAGGAACTAAGGTGGCTCTTAGCCAAGGACGGTTTACTTGGCGCCATGACCAGGTGCTGCGATGTTTGGCCTTAGCATTGGAAGACAAGCGTAACATGACCAATAAGTTGCCACCTTTTCCATCAAAACATTACACACAAAAGACAACATTCCTCTGCCCAGGAGAGCAACCACCAAGAAAAGGTGTTAAAACCAATCCTCGCCCAGGACAACTGGAAGCTGCTAGAGACTGGAAAATGCTGGCAGATGTTGGTCAACGGCTTATTTTTCCACCTGAGATTGCCACCACTAACCTTCGACCCGATATTGTCTTGTGGTCTGGATCAGCACGTCTTGTTCACCTGGTAGAGTTAACAGTGCCATGGGAGGATGCTGTAGATGAGGCATATGAGAGGAAGAAACTGTGGTATGCTCAACTATCCACTGAAGCGGAACAGCAAGGATGGAGAGTCCGGGTTTACCCAGTGGAGGTGGGTTGCCTAGGATTTGTGGCACACTCTACAACCCGGTTTCTCAGAGAAGTCGGATTCAGTGGCCAAGAGTTGCGTCACACAGTGAAGAACTTATCTGTAGCAGGAGCAGCAACTGGCTGTGGTTGAGACGGAAAGATTCTGGCTGGGGAAGCACAATAGAAAGAAAGAAACGCTGATGTACGGGTAAGTAAGCTGGGCTGAGTTGAGTGGGGGGGACGGAGGGGGGTGATGCTGGGACGCCAGAATCACTGTCGAGCCCTCTTGAGGTGTCTTGGGCTAGTCGACGAAACACCGAGGATAGAAGGTGCCCACTTGAAGACCCCAGAGATGTACCCTACTTAGCTCAATCCAGACGGTTGTCATGCTGATGCGCTGGTTAGACCGCACTGTGGTTGATCCCCGGAGCCAGCATCGCAGCCGTTGTGTGTGCTGATGCGCTAGGGAGGCAATAAGCTGATCCCTGGAGCCAGCATTACACTTCAGCCATCAACACCAGACAGAAGGACATCTACATCATCATATGGAAGGAAGCGCAAATGGATGGAGACACAGATGGATCACATTAGTTAACTGTAAAGCTATGTCTTAGTTGGTGCTTATCTTGGCGAGAGCCGAGTTCAAATCAGCATGAAGTTTTAACATGTACTCTCGTGTAATGGAAATCATGTATCTATGGACCAGTAATCATCATGCCATAGGGAGGACAATCGAGTCTTCCCAATGGCCCCGTGTGACTTTCCGTCAGCCAACACAAAGGTCTGGTCTGGGCATGGCAGTAGCTTTACGTGTGGAAGGTTACACTTCTGCCAAAGCTGTATGAGAGTAAAGGTGCACCCAGTATCCAACAATGCTTCTCCTTTAATTCCTCTGACTTCAACTGGAACCATCAATAAAGACCTAGAGCCACTGAAGCGTTTTTGGGGTTTAGAACGAAAATGCTGTACAACACTAATCTCAGCTGTTGACTTTGATGAACCCCCTTTTGTGGTCACCTTTTTTGCCCCCTTCTCAGAACTTGCTTGATTAACCTTGGTCCAGTACTCCTCCTGCGCAGCCCAATCTCTTTCAACCATGGTGCCAATTCTTACAATTTCCTCAACAGTTTTTACAGATCCTCTCGCACAGCTAGCCAGTTTAGGATTAGTTTAGCCAGTTTTACAATTTCTCAGAATCCTACGTACCACTTCAGGTTCAGCAGGTTTAGGCTTCCATTTTAAACATAAAGCTCTAAAATTATATGCAAAATCTCTTATGCCTTGGCCTGGAATCTGCACCATATTTCTGAGATGATCCTCCACCTCAGACAAATAATCAGTGGGCAGGAAGGCAGAAAAATCTCCCGGAAATGCTTCAAGCTATGGATATTTCCCTTTTCAGCCAACCACCAACTCATAGCTGAGCCTTTCAATACTTCTGATAAAGTAGCCATGACCTCTTGATCCTCCATAGGATGGAGAGCTAAAAAAAAGTTTTCACACTGCTCTAAAAAACCTAATACATCACTTATTTTCTGAACTTCCAAATTCAGGAAAGACTAATCGTATGGGTGGCTTAACAGCAACACCAGATTGTAAAGAAATCCCTACCGTGGAATCATTGGTGGGTAGGTTACTGTGATAAGACACAGAGGCTGGATTAGTTGCCATTCTAGGAGTGCTAGTGGGTCTTGCATATTGCCTGAGTTTCTTTTTCCATTGCTCATCTCTTCGCAAAAAAGTTAACTACTTTCTGTTCTAGCTGTTCTACAGCTGCTTCCATATCCTTTTGCATCCTTTCCAAACGCTGGTCAATATAGCGTCTAAATGACTCCTCTGCGTATACCACTTTCCTGAGCCATTTGACCTTCACTTTCCATCACATCTATGCGAGTATTTATCTGAGAAATTAAGTCTTTTAAGGACTGAGTGTCCCCGGATTTGGTTTACAAAATATGGTCACCTTACCTGCTTTACACAACATGGCATATCTAGATTACATGGAATGAAGGTAGTGTTTTTTTACTTTTGCAGATAATACACGGGCATAAGCACTCATACCCTTAATTGAGAAAAAAAAAACAGCCTTTACCGATATTTAACTTTTTGAGGCACTGTATCCACACAGCAGTTTAAAACGCATGGTTTCAGTAGAACATTTTAAGATGTTAGAAAATCACATGATTTATATCACATAAGGAGTTGTGGCTCGTGGGTGCTGGAGTCAAAGTTAAGTTCAAATTTGATTCTGAAAGTGGTCCAAAATGGCTCCGAATGCATCTGAGATCATGTAGAACCCCACAGCTTTTGGGGGTCTAGGCAGCCCCCAAACCCCCGGCCTAAGGTTGGTTTCAGTCAAAATGGTCAATGGACACTTTCACCCATGTTAAAACTACCGAACGGATTTTCAGGGTCTATACCAAAAAGAAATTATCTGTGACACGGACACCAAGCGTGCCAAATACCTTCCCAATCGGTTTTGAAACAGCCGAGAAAACATACCCCTCAAAATCGGGTTTATATAAGAAACGTCGCTCTATAATATACATCATGAACCCCTAATAACGGGGGGGTGGGGGTCATTCATTCCAATAGGATTCATAAGTGCTCTCCACCTCCAACTCTCTCTCACACACTGAGACACGCACACCTTTGAGACGTATGCACACCGAGAGACACCCATTGAGACAGGCACACACACCGAGAGACACACAGTACACTGTCACTCGCACTGAGACAGACACACACACTGAGAGACACACACTGAGACTAGCACACACCGAGAGACACACAGTACACTGTCACTCACACTGAGACATGCACACATTTGAGATGTGTGCACACTGAGACATGCACACACACCGAGAGACACACTGTTACTCACACTGAGACACACAAACACTGAGGCACTGGGAGACACAGTACACTGAGACACACATACATACTGAGAGACAAACACATACTGAGAGACACATACAGTACACTGACACACAAACACACACACTGAGACACACATACAGTACACTGACACACAAACACACACACTGAGACACACATACAGTACACTGAGACACATACAGTACACTGAGAAACACTCAGACATACTGAGAGGCACACACAAGCTAGTATCAACTCCACAGATTGAAATGTGAAAGGCTGTTCTGGTCCATTAACTTTGACACTAACTCTCTAGCGTCCCCTAGCCTGTCACCAAACACAGAAGCACAGAAAATCTAACGTAGAACACAAAACACTGGAGACACAGAATACAATATATATAGAACACAGTGTGACAAGACCTCTGATGTGCAGGACTCATTGGTTGGGGTGGAAAAGATGGATACTGACACAGCTATCGGGAATCTCATTTGCTTTATTTGTTAGGTCACACATGACCTGTTACTCTCCTCCTGTGTGCATGTCTCAGTGTGTGTCTCTCCTGTAACCCAGGGATTCTCAAATTTTTTTTGTTGACTGAACCTTTTTCAAATGCAATATTAATCACGGACCCCCAACTGAGAAACTGTTTGACAAAATCTGTCAGGAGCGTAAACATATCTGAGATTCCACTGCTCAGTCTAGTTTTCCAAATCTCTGCTTTCTTCTGAAATGCTGCAATCTTGTCACCCACCTCAAGTATGGTTGTAATACCCCCTTGTGTGGACAGGTTCAGCACATTCAACAAGTTAAAAATGTCTGCAAGGTATCCAAGCATTGTGATCCATATCGTGTCAGAAAAGTTTGCGGCAAGAATGGGATTGTGCACAGAAAGAAAACCCAGCAGCTCATTGCGAAGCTCAAAAACTCATTCCAAGACTAATAGATAACCAACACACTTCCGTATGAAACAATAATTTGTCATGTTCTGCACCCATTTCTGAACACAGCTTTGCAAACAGGCATGAATTCAACAGTCTGGACTTAACATTCACAGCTGTCACAGTTGCATTTAGTACAGCATGTAATTCGGGTTCCATTCTCTTCGATGAAGGGCCTGGTGATGCAACATGCAGTGTGTTATGAGTACCTGTGGGTTTATGGCTCGTATTCGTGCTACAGCACCACTCCTATTGCCTGTCATAGCGGCAGCACCGTCTGTGCAAACAGCAACACACTTCTGCCAATTCATCCAATAATTTGAAGATTTCCTCACCTATTGTTCATTCTGGTAACTCCTGACCAAAATTTCCCCTAGCCAAACATAACGAACATAAACTAATAATTGTGCTGCATTACCCACATCAGCTGTCTCATCAAGCTGAATTGCAAACTGCTCACATGTATGTAGCCTTTCAGTTAGATTGGCATTTTATATCATTTGAAAGCTCTTTAATTCTCCTACTGTGTCGTTAGAAAGTGGTATGCCCTTCAGGTTCTTCGCTGCATCTTCGCTTACCGTCACTTTGCACATTTCTACAGCAGCTGGAAGAATCAGTTCTTCTCCAATAGTATGGGATTTTTTTACTTTTTGCAATCCGAAGAGCTGTTAAGAAGGATGCTTTCAGAGCCTTTTCCGGAACCGACATTATGTTTGTCATTTGAGTTTTCTGTTTATTGTATTCTTCTTTCTTTCGTTTAAAAGTCTCTGGATTTATCTTTATACTCCGGGTGCCTTGTCGTGAGGTGTCGTTTCAGCTTTGCAGGTTTCATTGCTTTGTTAGATAGGATTTGTAAGCATACAACGCATTGTGGTCAGCCATCCCTAAATTCCATAAAACCAGAATCAATATAACTTTCATCAAACTTTCTGTTCTTCATCTGCTTCTTGCTACTGGACTCGGCACTGTCCGTGGCTTCAGCACAACTAGCAGGACTACTATGAAGACGTCTTAAATACATATCCATTTTCAATGTATTTTGCTCACACACTGTAACAATATCTTCCACTTCCATCCGCCAAAGACGTCTCAGAAGACCGAACGTCACTTCTGATTCGCTATCACAAAGCAGTTCCTTCTATTTTTACGTTTTTTTTTACGTTATCGCGGTGCTATGGAGTCATATTGTCATCCTAAATGTGATTATTATGTGGTTGTTCATGCACCATGGAATACTATGTTGTGCAAACAGAAAGCGTAATTTTGTCCGTTTTACTCAGACATATCGACTCTTTAAAAAAAAAAAGGTTTTAAGAAAGAGTTCGTAATATTTTGCGGGCCCCCTAAGCATTGTCTGCGGACCCCAGTTTTAGAACCGCTGCTCTAACCCCCAACCCCCCCCCCCCCCCCCCCCCCCAATAGGATAATCAGCAACTCGTATACCCCCGAACTCACAGAGTGTCGCGAGAGTTGCGTATTACATTGCTATTTCTTAAAGGTACAGTGCCCCGATCTAATACACAGGGATCATCACATATTCCCCCCAGTGAGAAAAAGTGCTGTCTCCAGCCCGTAAAAAGGCAAAGGAACAAACAACAATTCCATACATAGAAAGTGTACCTAAACTCCATACAATGTTGATATCATGTATACATACAGATACCGGCACAGTGACATTGAAATAGAGAAGGAAAATAAATAGATTCTCATTACATAAGCAGGTATGGAGCTCAGTGTTCTACGTCAAGTCTGCCGTGTGTGAAAAGTGTCTGTCCAGCGAGTGGTGGACCACTGGGCAGGAACACGTGGGTCAGCATTAGGATGTAAATTGTAGGAACGTTTAGCTTGTTCAAGAGGTTCAGAGGAACCATCTAAAGGATCAGGACGTACAGTGACCTGTAGTGAAGCGTCTTGTGTGATACAGAAAGCAACACACTGTGTAATGTGTCGTCAGCCACACCATACTCAGGGCAGAAAATGTCAGATACTCTGACAGAAACACTATGTATTCAATATTCAAAAACCACAGTAATATTATCTCAAGAGAAAACAGTATAACCATAAAGCAGTTTAGCAGTTTAGCAGCATGATGTTCTTCTTTTAACAATCACCATTAATTGCGAACATAACAGTACTAGCAATATTACCATTTGAAATATGCATTGGCATGAAAAACAATTAAATGCAATGTACACAAGTTACATGTCAACATAGTATTCAGATGTACTTTTCTGTCCAGGCAGCACAATGTTCACAAGGAGCCGTGGAAATAGCAGGATCGCAGTCCATTTAGGCAAACACATCTGAAGAGGCTGAACAGGTTCATAATTGTTCGTATACAGCAGACACATCCACGATGTCAGGGATAGTTTAACAGTCACTGTCGCATCCCCATACGTTTAAAACACAAAAACCACACTGTCAAATTCGCACATACTCTTTTTATTTTTTTATATATATATATATATATATATATATATATATATATATATATATATATATATATATATATATATATATATATATAATATTAAAAGCCCACTCTTAAACTCAGGGGAGACGTTTAGGAGGACATAAAGATATTTCGGACTCCTGTAAGTGGATCGTTCGTGCACTGGGCTTGCAATGTATCCAGATGACTTTTAATAATCAAGAAATTCACACAGACTCATTCGATTTGAAGTCTTAACGAATCAGAGTAGTATTAGTACTCCTTCGGTTTATTAACTGCTAGAAAAATGGATTGAGTAGTTACAGACTACGTCGAATCCCATCTGACAGGCAATCTGGGAGGTCCAGTGCCTTAACAGGTGTAATAGCATTAATACTTCAATACGTTTATGGGTACAACATGTTTTGCCCTAAGGCTACGCATGCATAAAACTAAAGACGCCCACCGCTAAGTCCTAAAACATCCAATATATCATTCTCATAGACTAAAACATAAGTCATATACCTTATAGCAATGCATCAATATAAGAGAGATATAGATTCCAAATAGTTCTTACTTCCCAAAAATATATATGGAAGTGTAGAATATACTGTAAGGACAGGAACTTAAAAGGCAAAGACTTCTGAACACAACACCAACAGCAATCAGCTCGATCAGAAATCTTCAGAGCATGGATCACACAACTTGTAGTTAGCAAGTTGGTGACACTTGACTAAGATTTTATCTCGGTTTTTATAGAGTTTTTGCTTCGCTTTTTACGTCAGAAGTCTCAATTAAGTCTTAAACATTAATCAGCCTTAACAGCTCATGTCCTTCAAGTGAATAACATTTTTAAAACACCCTTCATAAGATTAATTAGCCATCATCCCCTAGTCCACCTCTCCTACATTTCCAAAATATGTAAGGTGAACTTTTGAACTGATGTTATTCTTTCTTGGTACCAGAGAGTTCCTGAACACAGCATGCATGTGAATACAGTACATGTATATGAAGGATACATAGAAAGATGTGTTTAATATGTAACACCTACTTTGGTGTAATTATCCAAATCCTAAGTCAAAAAATATATAGATGTCTGTGACGGGGGACTGCCCCGTCTTTATGAACATGGTTGGGACTGGCAGGGAGGGGGTTAAAATTCCTCCCTGCCAGGAAAACATGTGAGAATGTGGCTGGAGCCCTAATTGAATAATTAGCAATTATTGATTAATTGGGCTCCAGCCACAGGGAATAAAAGCCAGGGGAGAGGCCCTGGCTGAGGAGAGTTGTAGAGAGAGTTCTGGAAGGAGAAGGAGCTAGTGTTTTGTGTGTGCTGTTTTTCTGTGTTTGAATCCAGTGAAGGCAACGCCCAGCCTGGAAATCTTATTTTGTAAGTTTCGTTTTGTGTTTATTTTGTGTCTTAAAAACCTTTTTGTTTGGCCCTCGTGCCGGTTTATTTTGTATTTTTGTTTATTAAAAACTTTATTTTTGAACTTTATACTGTCTCTGAGTCTCAAACCTCGGTCAATCCTGTCACAATGTCCTTTTTAACATCAAAAGACATTCTCCTTATTTGGTTGGCTTCATTACATGCATAGATGTGGTTTAACAATTAACTAAAATATATTGGATAGGGGCTGGTAGAAGGCTCATAGCAAACTTCTTAAGCAGGCAACTAGATATTCAAGCATTCTCACTTAAATTCAGTCTATCAGGAACGTAATCAAAATATAACAGTCTCATTTTAGCCATTCAGTGCTTTAAACTAAAAGTGACACCTCTCTGTTTTTTACAAAAATCCTGTTCAGGCAAGTTCTGAACCACCTGCTTCTCTATCAAGGTCATCCATCATTGATAGAAGCCTCTTTTGTAAGCATCTTCTCAGATGTGTGGCATACAATGGTCCTATGCTATGGCCCCTCTCATTTGTTCCAAGAGATATTTCTTATATGTAATAGATAACTCATTATATAAACCTTGGATTCCAAACCCCCAAACACCACCATCCGCCTGGTACTATAAACAAGCAAGGGTTACCAAGATTAATTACCTTCTCTTTAGCAGATCCTAGTATATATCTTACACAGACTGGTACTATTATGGTTTGACTGAAGTTTTCACTTCAAGTCAATTTCTGCACTATATTCTCTTAGTTTCAAACTCTTACAGTTCTTCTGTTAAAATAAAACATTTACACTTATAGTCTGTTTGAATTATTCTAGAATACTTGTGTTTAGCTTAAACACTGCTTTCAGATCTAGCTTACTTCTCAAGGAACCGACTAGAGGGGAGGCATGCCTTGATTTAGTCTTTTCAAATAACGAAGACAGAATAACGAAAACAGAGGTCAGAGAGCCATTGGCAAACTCAGACCACAACATGGTCTCATTTGAAGTATTTTTAAAAACCCCAAAAGTAATGACTAAATATAATGCTTACAATTTTAGAAAAGCAAACTATGAAGGTATGAAACAGAGACTAACAGAAGTAGATTGGAGTAAAATAGAGAAAACATCCAGAGAAAAAGAATGACTGTTTTTTAAAAATGTAGTACTAGAGGCGCAAAACAATTACATCCCAAAAGTAGACAAATCTAAATCTAAAACAAAATGGTTTAATAGATCAATTAAAAAAAATATTCTGAGACTTTACAGAGCATTTAAAGAGGGACCAAGAACCAAGTACACAGAAAGAGAACTTCGAACTGCAAACACAAGTCAAAAAGGAAGTTAGAAAGGCCAAGAGAGAGATAGAAATCAATATTGCTAATGGGGCTAAAACCAATTCCAAAATGTTTTTCCAATATTATAACAGCAAGAGAACATTCAAAGAGGAGGTTAAATGTCTAAGAGACACAAATGGCAAAATCATAGATGAAGAAAAAAAAATAGTAAATATATTAAATGATTACTTTTCACAGGTTTTTACAAAGGAGGACACGGACAACATGCCCCACATGTCGACCTGTTCCTATCCAATTTTAAATAAATTTAGCATAACAGAGGCAGAAGTGTTAAAGGGACTAGGAGCTCTTAAAATAAACAAATCCCCTGGGCCGGATGAGATCCTCCCAATAGTACTCAAAGAAATGAAAGAAGTTATTTACAAATCGCTAACCAAGATCATGCAACAGTCTCTTGACACAGGGGTTGTACCGACAGACTGGAAAATTGCAAACGTAATACCGATCCACAAAAAGGGAGACAAAACCGAACCAGGTAACTACAGACCAATAAGCCTGAATTCTATTATATGCAAACTTATGGAAACTATAATAAGATCTAAAATGGAAAATTACCTATATGGTAACAATATCCTGGAAGACAGTCAGCATGGTTTTAGGAAAGGGAGATCGTGTCTAACTAACCTGCTTGATTTTTTTTGAGGATACAACATCGACAATGGATAATTGCAAAGCATACGACATGGTTTATTTAGATTTCCAGAAAGCTTTTGACAAAGTCCAGCATAAAAGATTAATTCTCAAACTGAATGCAGTAGGGATTCAAGGAAATGCAAGTACATGGATTAGGGAGTGGTTAACATGTAGAAAACAGAAAGTACTGATTAGGAGAAAACTCAAAAAGGAGTGAGGTAACCAGTGGTGTACTACAGGGATCAGTATTAGGTCCTCTGCTATTCCTAATCTACATTAATGATTTAGATTCTGGTATAGTAAGCAAACTTGTTAAATTTGCAGACGCCACAAAAATAGGAGGAGTGGCAGTAGGAAAGGTCATTCAAAATGATCTAGACAGCATTCAGAACTGGGCAGACACATGGCAAATGACATTTAATAGAGAAAAGTGTAAAGTATTGCATGCAGGCAATAAAAAGGTGCATTATAAATATCATATGGGAGATACTGAAATTGAAGAAGGGAACAATGAAAAAGACCTAGGAGTTCATGTTGACTCAGAAATGTCTTCATCTAGACAATGTGGGGAAGGTATAAAAAAAGGCCAACAAGATGCTCGGATATATTGTGAGAAGTGTTGAATTTAAATCAAGGGAAGTAATGTTAAAACTTTACAATGCATTAGTAAGACCTCACCTAGAATATTGTGTTCAGTTCTGGTCACCTCGTTACAAAAAGGATATTGTTGCTCTAGAAAGAGTGCAAAGAAGAGCAACCAGAATTATCACGGGTTTAAAAGGCATGTCGTAGCAGACAGGCTAAATGAATTGAATCTATTCAGTCTTGAACAAAGAAGACTACGCAGTGATCTGATTCAAGTATTCAAAATCCTAAAAGGTATAGACAATGTCGACCCAGGGGACTTTTTTGACCTGAAAAAAGAAACAAGGACCAGGGGTCACAAATGGAGATTAGATAAAGGAGCATTCAGAGCAGAAAATATGAGGCACTTTTTTACACAGAGAATTGTGAGGGTCTGGAACCAACTCCCCAGTAATGTTGTTGAAGCTGACACCCAGGGATCCTTCAAGAAGCTGCTTGATGAGATTCTGGGATCAATAAGCTACTAACAACCAAACGAGCAAGACGGGCTGAATGGCCTCCTCTCGTTTGTAAACTTTCTTATGTTTTTTATGTTCTATGTTCTTTCTGCTCAAGGTTATAATAGACTAAACAAGAATGTAGAATGCTCTAGCATAACTATAGGTTAATACAAAGTATATTGTAACTTTTTGTATAAACAGTGTGTTTTAACAATGTGTTTCGTATTTCTGCTGGCTTTATATTCTTTAAAACACAGTACCGTTATTACAACATTTTAACACACATACAGTTTCACAAATGTTCAATTCCCAAAGATCAGCCTGCTTCCAGTAGCTGTCACAGTTTTGGATCAGTTTCTGCTCTCAGTGAGTTTGTCAAAACCACCACAGGTGTGTATTTAAAAGCCTGATACCTGCAAAAACTTAAATCTTGTTAGCAGAGCTTCCATCTCTACATTCTCATTCCCATCATCAGTGGGAAGACTTCAAATAAATTAAACTGTTTCTATCAAAGAGACATCCATCTCTGCCGCATAAACCTTTCACTCAGAAAAGGTGATCGCACCTTGTACAAAGGAAGACAGGTTTTAGATTCATTTGTGACAACACACACAAAAAAGAATCCTCAGGAATGGTGAAGCAAGTCTTTTGGATTTTTCTTTTAAAATACAAGGAGTTTCACAAACGCTAGTGTAGCAGTGATAAGTAGGGCCCTGTGTTTTACACGACCTGCTTTCTTAGGCTGCACTTCATTCCTCCCACCGCAAGGTGGTCATGTAGTCTGCTTAATTAAACCACTTATTGATTAATAATCTCAATTAGTCATTCTAATCAACACGCCAATATGCGTGAATAGGCAGCAGCAGCAGCTACGGACATTTACTTAGTCATGCATCCCTTTATTACTAATACTTCTTATTCAGTTTTATTTTTTAGAATGTGTAAATAAGTCATTTAAATGTTTCAGTTTACTAGTAGGAACACATAATTTGTCAACAAAATATTTTAAAAAAACAGCACTGATTCCCAGAACAATTTATATAAAATACTGCAATCATAACATCAATGAGGCCAGCCAGGAGGGAGTTGCAGTAGTCTAGGTGGGAGAGTACCAGGGCCTGGACCAGGAACTGGGTGGCGTAGTTGGTGAGGAAGGGTCAGATTCTTCGTATGTTGCTCAGGAAGAATCAGCAAGTGCATGCCAGAGTGGAGATGTGCTGGGAATAAGAGAGGCAGGGGTCCAGGGTGACTCCGAGGTTCTTAGCTGAGGAGGAGGGAGAGAGTGTGGTAGATTCCAGAGGAACGGAGATAGAGAGATCAGAATAGGAGGAGGAGGGAAAGAAAAGGAGGTCAAATTTAGGAGGTTGAGTTTGAGGTGATGCAAGTGCATCCAGGAGGAGATAGCAGACAGACAGGTAGAGATATGGGAGGGGATGGTGGAGTCAGAGGGGGGGGGAAGGAGAGGAAAATCTGAGCATCATCAGCATAGAAATGGTATGAGAAACCATAGGATGCGATGAGGGGGCTCAGGGAGCGGGTGTAGAGAGAGAACAGGAGAGGACCTAAGACTGACCCTTGGGGGACTCCTGTTGAGAGAGGGCGAGGTGTGGAGGTTGCTCCACGCCAGGTTACCTGGTAAGTGCGGTTGGAGAGGTAGGAGGAGAACGAGGCCAGTGCAGTGCCAGAGATTCCCAGGTCAGCGAGAGAGGATAGTAGAATTGAGTGATCGATAGTGTCAAAGGCAGCAGAGAGGTTGAGGAGAATTAGGACAGAGGAGAGAGAGGCAGCACGGGTAGAGTTTAGTGAGTTAGTGACAGACAGGAGGGTGGTTTCAGTGGAGTGAGCAGAGCGGAAGCCAGATTGGAGAGGGTCGAGCAGAGAGTGGTTGGACAGGAAAGCAGAGTGCTGGCGGTGTACAGCCCACTCGAGGGTTTTGGAGAGGAAGGGTAGGAGAGAGACAGGACGGTACCTCTGGAGGGAGGTGGGGTCAAAGGTAGGTTTTTTGAGGAAGGGAGTGATAGAGGCTTGTTTGAAGGCAGAGGGAAAGAGACCAGAAAGGAGAGAGGTGTTGGCATGGCATCAGAGCTTTGGGGCAGCTTCATCACAAATAGCATTGCCCTATAAGCCTGGACCTAACATCACCGTGGATGAGCAGCTATTTCCCCACAAAGGCACGCTGTCGCTGGACACAGTACGTGGCCAACAAACCAGACAAGTTTGGCATTAAATTCTGGCTTGCAGCTGATGTGGATTCCAAATACCTTGTAAATTGTTTCCCCTACCTGGGAAAGCACGAAACGCGCCCTGCTGGTGAGAGACTAGGAGACAGTGTTGTGCTGATGCTGATGGAGCCGTACTTGGGCAAAGGACAAAATGTCACAACTGACAATTTTTTTACTTCTCTCCATTTGGCCAGGGAGTTGAAGAAAAAAAAAACCTTGGTAGGGACTGTGAACAAGGCAAGACGAGAGTTACCACCAACAGCTCAAGCCGTGTGAGCCCCTCTGCACTCCACTACACTCCTCAAGCCGTGTGAGCCCCCCTGCACTCCACTACACTCCTCAAGCCGTGTGAGCCCCCCTGCACTCCACTACACTCCTCAAGCCGTGCGAGCCCCCATGCACTCCGCTACACTCCTGAAGCCGCGCGAGCCCCCCTGCACTCCACAACACTCCTCAAGCCGTGTGAGCCCCCCTGCACTCCACTACACTCCTTAAGCCGTGTGAGCCCCCTGCACTCCACTACACTCCTCAAGAGGTGCGAGCCCCCCCTGCACTCCACTACACTCCTCAAGAGGTGCGAGCCCCCCCTGCACTCCACTACACTCCTCAAGCCGCGCGAGCCCCCCTGCACTCCACTCCACTCCTCAAGCCGTGTGAGCCCCCCTGCACTCCACTACACTCCTTAAGCCGTGTGAGCCCCCCTGCACTCCACTCCACTCCTCAAGCCGCGTGAGCCCCCCTGCACTCCACTCCACTCCTCAAGCCGTGCGAGCCCCCCTGCACTCCACTACACTCCTCAAGCCGTGCGAGCCCACCTGCACTCCACTCCACTCCACAGGCAGAATGACAGTGCCACCCTGAGTGTGTACAGGTGTAAAAAAAAAACCCGCTTATTTTAAACTCTCTGCACAAATCAGTGACCATCGGGACTGATGCTAAACGAAAGCCAGAGACGGTTGCATTTTACAACGCAACGAAGTACGGTGTGGATGTACTGGATCAAATGGCACGGCTGTATTCTGTCAAAGGTGGTACTCGCAGATGGCCAACGCTTTGTTTTTGTACAAGGAGTGCACCGGCAACACAATCACTCGGAGGGACTTCATTTTGCAGCTAGCCCTGGAGCTACGGCAAAAACATTTTCATAAGAGACACTAAAGCCGGCTGGCAAATGCCTCTCAACCTTCAGCCAGTGCTGCGCCCACTGGCACACGGAATAAAAGACAATGCCAGGTTTCTAAATGCAATAAAAGCAGAATGTCTGTGCCTGTTGTGAAAAGGCAGTCTGTGGTAAATGCACTGGTACAGTTGAAAAGCGTGTTTTCTGCGTAGATATTACTTAGAAAGCTGTTTCACTCAAAGTGTTTTCACGTTGCATAAGTTATGTTATATTTTTGTTTTATGCTAATTTTATAACTAGTTATTTATGTTTTATAATTGTATATGTGCATACAGCTTTCTACACCTGTTTACACAGAAGTTTATTACGTAAAGTTTTTTTTATTACAGTTTTTCATGTTTATGTATATGTGCTCTTTTTGAACAAAAATAATAAAAAAGTTTAATTTTCAATTTAAATACAGTGTTTCGGCTCTGAAAATGTTACATATGATGTTCATAAATGATGTTCATATTAAGTTGTATCCAATTGTTTGTTTTTCATTTTCATATCGAAGCTATTTTAAAATGCAGCCGTACATTTTGCGGGTGCGGCGGTTGTATGTAGTCCGAAATCTCAGCGGTTCTAGTGGTAAGAATGATATCCAAAAACAATACACAGGGACTCACAGAACAATGGTAAAGAGTGATATCCAAAAACAATACACAGGGACTCACAATACAATGGTAAAGAGTGATATCCAAAAACAATACACAGGGACTCACAATACAATGGTAAAGAGTGATATCCAAAAACAATACACAGGGACTCACAATACAATGGTAAAGAGTGATATCCAAAAACAATACACAGGGACTCACAGAACAATGGTAAAGAGTGATATCCAAAAACAATACACAGGGACTCACAATACAATGGTAAAGAGTGATATCCAAAAACAATACACAGGGACTCACAGAACAATGGTAAAGAGTGATATCCAAAAACAATACACAGGGACTCACAATACAATGGTAAAGAGTGATATCCAAAAACAATACACAGGGACTCACAATACAATGGTAAAGAGTGATATCCAAAAACAATACACAGGGACTCACAATACAATGGTAAAGAGTGATATCCAAAAACAATACACAGGGACTCACAATACAATGGTAAAGAGTGATATCCAAAAACAATACACAGGGACTCACAGTACAATGATTAAACTTGTTTTTTCAGATGAGTGATTTAAAGAAAGTGTTTTACTAGTTTTGTGAAGCTGTACCCCTTCAAAACCCTGAATGCTGCTCGGAGTCGGGACACCACTTGCACATTTACATGAGTTTTACTTTTCTTTTTTGTTAACAGCCGATTCAGAATTGAGCTCCTGGATTCTGAATACCCCGATATTTACATGCCTGGAATTGAGCTCCTGGATTCTGAATACCCCGATATTTACATGCCTGGAATTGAGCTCCTGGATTCTGAATACCCCGATATTTATATGCCTGGAATTGAGCTCCTGGATTCTGAATACCCCGATATTTATATGCCTGGAATTGAGCTCCTGGATTCTGAATACCCCGATATTTACATGCCTGGAATTGAGCTCCTGGATTCTGAATACCCCGATATTTACATGCTTTTTATTGCATAATGTAAACTAGAAGCTTTTTATTGCATAAAAAGGCAAGTTAGTCAAGATGTTTTTTTTTTTTTTTTTAACATTTATAAAGGCACAAGTAGTTTACATTCTTAACATTTTTTCATTTAAAATTGCATTGTATATTGTTTATAGAACCACATATATAGTTTACATAACCACTACAGCAGTATATTTGAATGGAGAATAAAAAGGACAAATAACTGAAATCAATAATATGTCTGCACATACACAATGCAGTGACTTAAAATATACAATTACAAGACAAAGAAAAGGCTGCCCATGGACAAGTACTCTTAAACACAAACAAATCTAAACCTGCTACAATGTTGAATTTAAAATAGCACTGAGAAATTCAATTCTGTACTTTGAAGATCTTCTTCTTGTTGGCCAAAGTTGTCTTCTTAATTTCTTGGCAGGTTCCTGCTCACTCTGGTTATTGCACCTTTAATTCTGAAAAACATTGAATATCATGATAATATTTACATCTTTTTAAGCAATTTAATTGTGTTCACTGAATCCTCTAATTTGAGTTTTATTTTGTTAATCTGAAATCACAGTGTTTATGTTTACAATGACTTTTAGGAAGCCCTAGCGGTATGCACTCTTCCCATGATGCACTATTTTGTTACACAACTTATTTATTTGTTATGAAGTCCATGATTAAAAGTGGTACTGTACAACCAAAAAACCTTGTAAACTTGGCATAAAGACTCAGCTCAGCTTTCATTCATGTCGCTTCTTTTTGTTTTGGCCTCTCAATCATTAGGGACACATAGGCACGCGGAGAGGCCAAAGCGGGGAGACGACCATTTTAGAGCCTGGAGGAAGGGCTACCCTCAGCCATGGATTTTCTAAAGTTTCCTCCTACCATCAAAAATTTACAAATAAAGTAGGGTTTTTCCTTACCTGAGCACAGAGTGGTTCGATTTAGTATGGGGGGGGCGTGGTCAGGCTGGAGAGGCTAGGCTCGTCCCTTGGTGCAGTCATGCCCTGTGTTCATTTGCTTACTTTCATTATCATTTCATATTGACAATGTGCTGTACAGCTGTTGTTTATTCATTCATTTAAATCATTGTACCACTCATGGCTCGGCGGCTTTGTCTTTAGGGGAGGGTGGCCCATAGCCACTCTCTATCTGAGACACCGGGATTGCATGATATCGTTTGTGTATTCGCCTGGTCAGCCAACATTGCGGGTAGCTGTCGAGCTCCCAGAGACAGGGCCCCGGTCCAAATCTATTCACCATGGCTGTTGTGTAGCTATTCAAATCTTGGTCATTGTAGCCACTCATGGTTTGGCGGCTTTGTCTTTTGGGGGAAGGTGGACCATAGCCACTTTTCTATCCGCGCCACCATGATTGCATGATGACGTTTGTGTATTCACCTGGTCGGCCAGCAATGCGGGTAGCAGTCGTGCACCCTGGACAAGGCCTCCGGCCAAATTTATTATCGTTATTAAATCATGTTTTATATTTTAGTGTTCCACATTTTCGTTTTTCATCTTTAAAAAAAAAATCCAGGAGTTTATTTTACATATATTAAAATAGGGATTGTGGGAGGGTGCGGGTATTCACTGACACGGGAGACAGAAATGGTATTTGATAACACCACACAGGTGCTCGGTTTTATTATTATTTTTTTCTTTCGTGCTCTGGTGCACTGATTTCTTTGAGCCCGTAGAGGGCGCTTGTGGTCCGTGGTCTGGCTACCAGCTATGGTATCCAGAACCAACGGAGAATACCACGGCAGGGTACTCAGGTACAGTCCGGCACTCGCAGGTGCTCACAAATTATAAAAAAACGAAAAGGCAAAAAGAAACAGGGAAAATAAAACACAGTAAGGAAAAACTACAAAATAAATATGCTGCACTTCGCAGCGTGAATCTCCCCAGTCGCCGCTACCCGTACGACCCGGGACTCCGTCCTACACTCTGCTGTCTCCGACTCACACACGTTACTGGGGCTGCCCAACGATCCCCCACTTTTCCCTTTCTTTCTTTAAAAGTATTTTCTTTGATCTCTTGTCTTTTTTCTTTCCGGGCTTGTGTTAGCCTCCCGTCCCTCAGTATTCAAAACGAGACCGCTGTTCTCGCAGTTCCAGTTTAAAGGGGCGGATCTGAGGAAACAACAGAGTGTTACTTTATAGGTTAACAATCCCATTAAAGTCCGCCTCCCAGCCACTCAGAGAGGGGAAAAGCACACACACCCTCTTTCCCACCTCTCCGTGTCACCGCCATGACTGGCAGGCAGACCCCACGGGACTGCCGCCCTCTTCCTGCAGCATCGTGCATGCGTCAGACGGCCAGTCCAGGTCTCTCCCTGTTACATATCCTCCCCCTCAGAATGGCACCACCGGTCCATTCGAAATCCTACACCCCCATGCCTTCCCGAGAGAAAAAATCAGCATTTAGATGGAGCTTTCCTGCTCGGTGGACAACCCTGAAGGCATAGGGCTGCAGGGCCAAGTACCACCGCGTGATTCTGGCATTGTTATTTTTCATCCGGTGAAGCCATGCCAAGGGGGCATGATCTGTCACCAGGGTGAAGTGTCGCCCCAGGAGGTAGTACCGGAGTGACTCGACTGCCCATTTTACTGCGAGACACTCCTTCTCGATGGTACTATAGTTCTTTTCACGGGGAAGGAGCTTCCTGCTGATATACAGGACCGGGTGCTCGCTTCCCCGCACCTCCTGAGACAACACTGCCCCGAGACCTGTCTCTGACGCATCCGTCTGCAGGGTGAACCTCTTGCTGAAATCAGGACTGCACAGCACTGGCTTGCTACACAGCCTCCGCTTCAGAGCGAGAAAGGCCCTCTGGCACGGCTCCGTCCACTGAACCGTATTTGGGGCAGCCTTCCGGGTGAGGTCTGTCAAGGGCGTAGCGAGCGTGGCGAAGCTCGGAATGAACTTCCTATAATAGCCCGCTAGTCCCAAGAAAGAGCGCACCTGGGTTTTGGTCGTAGGGACCGGCCAGTCAGCCAAGGCTTTCACCTTAGCAATCAGCGGTCTGATCTGGCCGCCCCCTACTCGATACCCCAAATACTCCGACTCACTCTTCCCAATGGCACATTTCTTTGGGTTAGCAGTGAGCCCAGCCTCCCGCAAGGATTGCAATACCGCCGCTACCTTACACAGATGACTCGGCCAATCCTCACTGTGGATAACCACGTCATCTATGTAAGCAGCGGCGTACTGCTGATGGGGCCGCAAAATGCGATCCATCATCCGCTGGAAAGTGGCTGGTGCTCCGTGCAACCCAAAGGGCATGGTCCTAAATTGGTATAACCCGAAGGGAGTCGAAAACGCCGTCCTCTCTCTGCCAGTACCCCTTCGTTAAATCCAGTGTCGTCATAAAATGAGCCGTGCCTAGACGCTCCAGCAATTCATCTACCCGGGGCATGGGATAAGCGTCAAACCTCGATTTCTCATTAACTCGCCTGAAGTCAATACAAAATCGTGTGGACCCGTCTGGCTTATCCACTAAAACAATCGGACTGTTCCAGTCACTTTGGGACTCCTCTATTACCCCCAGTCTGAGCATTTCGTCAATTTCCGTTTTTATTACCTGTCTTTTGCGCTCAGGTATGCGGTACGGCCTCTGGCGAACTAGCGCCCCCGGCTCAGTCTCAATGTGATGGTGGGCTACTCGAGTCTGCCCCGGGACAGGAGAAAACACATCAGGAAATTCCGTCACAAGTGCCCGAGCCTGACATTTCTGTGTTGGTGTCAGATTTTCTGCAATCTGTACCGACCCTGTTTTCGCCACCACAGAAAGATCAGGTCCCAGGTCTGTGACGTCATCTGCCTGCGCCACTACCAATGCCTCCGATTGCATCCAGGGCTTCAAGAGGTTTATATGATAAATGTGTTTCTCTCTCCGTCGCTCCGGCTGGCAGATCTCATAGTCCACCTCCCCAATCCGGCGTGTAACTTCAAAGGGTCCTTGCCACTTAGCCAGAAGTTTCGACTCAGAACTGGGTAATAATAGAAGTACTTTATCCCCCGGCTGAAATGTGCGCAACCGGGCTCCTCGGTTGTATTGCGTCTCCTGTCTGTGCTGAGCCTGCTGCAAATTGTCATGCGCCCATTTCCCCACAGACTCAAGACGTTTGCGCAGGTCCAACACATACCGGACTGTATTAGTCGAATTATCCTGCTGTTCCTCCCACATCTCTCTGACCAGATCGAGCACACCCCGGGGTCTCCGACCATACAGCAGCTCGAATGGCGAAAAACCCGTGGAAGCCTGGGGTACCTCTCTGATCGCAAAGAGAAGGGGAGGAATCAGCTGGTCCCAGTAACGCACATCACTATTAATAAATCTGCGCAACATGTTCTTAAGGGTTTTATTAAAGCGCTCCACAAGACCATCGGTCTGAGGATGAAACACCGAGGTCCTAATGGTCTTAATCCCCAAAAGTTTACATGTTCCGCGGATTAGTCGGGACATAAAGTTGGTGCCTTGGTCGGTTAGTATTTCTTTGGGAATCCCCACTCGGGAAAAGACCTTCACAAGCTCGTTGGCAACAGATTTGGCTGAGGCAGAGCGAAGGGGAATGGCCTCGGGATAACGCGTGGCGTAATCCAGAATGACCAATAGGTGTGTGTATCCCGCCGCACTCCTCTCCAGCGGCCCAACCAAATCCATTCCAATACGCTCAAACGGAGCTTCCACTAGTGGCAACGGCACCAATGGGGCTCGTGGGACGGCTCTAGGACTAGCCTTCTGACACTCCCCACAACGTTCGCAAAAACGTCTGACGTCACCATCCAGCCCCATCCAGTAGAACCGTGACACAAGCCTTGCTTTAGTCTTATCCCTGCCTAAATGCCCAGACAAAGGAATAGCGTGAGCCAGCCGCAGTAAATCCTCCTTAAAGGGATGAGGAATCAGCAATTGGTGACGCACTTCCCCGGTCTGGGGCAATTTGTCAACACGGTACAGGAGGTCTCGAGCGATTTCAAAGTGAGGGTACGTGGCGGCGCGTCTGGGCTCGACCACCCGACCATTAACCACCGCTGCTTGGTCAAAGAGCCTGCCCAGCACGTCGTCACGCCCTTGCTCGAGTCGGAAGTCACGGGAACGAGCTAAAAAATCAGCTCCCATGGCTTCCAGCTCGGGATCAGGTCGGTCCTGAGCGGAGGCAGCCGAACCAGACCCCTGCGCTGGCTCCGCGGTCTCCCCCCCAGACTCTTCACCAATCGCCCCCACCTGAAACTTCTCAAGCCCCTTCCACTGCCAGCCCTCATTCTTAGCAGCCCGGCGCTCCCGTTTAGTTTTACGGGGTTTAAATTTATGACAAAACCACTCCGGGTCGCGAAAGGGAAAGATCTCTCCAATTACTTCCTCTTTCTTAGCCAATAGCGAGGACGGGGCCGTCAGGGCAGCCAACCAACTCTTGAACTGCCCACAGTCCCGTCCCAGAACTACCGGTACCGGCAATCGAGGACACAACCCCACCTGCACCTGTGTCATCTGCTGGCCAATTTTCACCGTTATGCTAACCTTAGGATAAGAGCGTACATCCCCATGAATACATTTAATATGCACCCGACCCAATATTTGTTTATGCCCCGGTGAGATTAGGCTATCCTGTATTAGGGACTGACCACACCCTGAATCCAGGAGCGCCTGGGTTTGTGTACCATCCACGGTTACAGGAATAACAAAACCCGTCTGCTGGAGTGACTGAGGTAATTGAACATGCTTACCTGGTCGGCTGAGGTCACACTCCATCACGGGGCAGTCCCGCGCGATGTGGCCCACCTCCCTGCACGTCCAACACCTTGGTGGGCTGGTTTCTCGCCCCGACGCTTCAACAAGGGGTGGAAACACTGGAGCCATCAAAGGGGCTCGACGGTAAGGTGGCCGTGCAAGACCCCGGTCCGACACCGCGGCAGCCCGTGGGTAACCCCACCCTGCCCCAGTTCCCGGGCCGGGAGCTCCCGCTGACACCCCCCGTCCAAATACCTGTCTACCCCTTCCCCCCAGTCCCTTCGCCCTCTCCGGGGCCAGTGGAGGGGGTGATACAGCAATTGTGCTCCTTCCAGGCAGTCTTGCTGGCGTTGGCTCTGCTGCCTGGTACTGTTCTGCCAACTCGACCGCCCGATCTAGAGTGGCAGGTGCCTGCCGTTGCACCCACAGCCGAGGTGCTGGTGCCAAGCACTCCAGGAAGCGCTCCACCACGATCACCTCCACTAACCTGGCTTTGGTGCTCGCGTCCGGGTTCAGCCAGCCCATGGCGTAATCCTTTAAACGATGCGCGATAGTTCTGGGATGCTCCTCTGCTGAGAACCGTTCCTCCCGGAACTTTCGCCGGTACCCCTCTGGGGTGGCCCCCACGCGGTTAAGGATGGCCGCTTTCAGCGCGGGGTAGTCCATCATCCTCTCAGGGGATAGGGTTCTCGCTGCTGCCTGTGCCTCTCCCGTCAGCTGGGGCAAGAGGTAGCTGGCCCACTGTGCCTGAGCCCACCCGGCCGAGGTCGCCATGGCCTCAAACACCTCCAAGTAGGCTTCGGGTTTATCCTCGGCTGTCATCTTGGTGGGTCTCTGTAACCTGGGGTCAGGACCGGCCGGTCGAGCAGCCCCCTGCACCGCAGCAGTTAGGGTCTGGCGCAGGAGGTCCATCATGGCCGCAAACTGGACGGCATCCATTCCTTCTCCGTTGGTGGGTGCACTGCTTTGTTTGGGCAGTGCCAGTGAATCCCACTTCTGACACCACGTGTGGGAGGGTGCGGGTATTCACTGACACGGGAGACAGAAATGGTATTTGATAACACCACACAGGTGCTCGGTTTTATTATTATTTTTTTCTTTCGTGCTCTGGTGCACTGATTTCTTTGAGCCCGTAGAGGGCGCTTGTGGTCCGTGGTCTGGCTACCAGCTATGGTATCCAGAACCAACGGAGAATACCACGGCAGGGTACTCAGGTACAGTCCGGCACTCGCAGGTGCTCACAAATTATAAAAAAACGAAAAGGCAAAAAGAAACAGGGAAAATAAAACACAGTAAGGAAAAACTACAAAATAAATATGCTGCACTTCGCAGCGTGAATCTCCCCAGTCGCCGCTACCCGTACGACCCGGGACTCCGTCCTACACTCTGCTGTCTCCGACTCACACACGTTACTGGGGCTGCCCAACGATCCCCCACTTTTCCCTTTCTTTCTTTAAAAGTATTTTCTTTGATCTCTTGTCTTTTTTCTTTCCGGGCTTGTGTTAGCCTCCCGTCCCTCAGTATTCAAAACGAGACCGCTGTTCTCGCAGTTCCAGTTTAAAGGGGCGGATCTGAGGAAACAACAGAGTGTTACTTTATAGGTTAACAATCCCATTAAAGTCCGCCTCCCAGCCACTCAGAGAGGGGAAAAGCACACACACCCTCTTTCCCACCTCTCCGTGTCACCGCCATGACTGGCAGGCAGACCCCACGGGACTGCCGCCCTCTTCCTGCAGCATCGTGCATGCGTCAGACGGCCAGTCCAGGTCTCTCCCTGTTACAGGGATAAATAAAATAGGGATGAATTTTATTTTATTTTATTTTTTGCGGTAAAAAATTGTTTTTAATTGAAACATTGGTAAAAATCGGGAGGGGGGGGGGGGGTGCGACAGTACTGATGGACAGACAGGACTGTCGCACAAAGTCACCGATACATACCTCTGCAATAAACAGTGGCTGTCCAGCAAAGCACAGGGCTCTGACAAACTCATTAACACAGTTATTCTGCGCTCTCATTTTATTAAAGCGTGTGTAAAAGCCAGATAAACATTAAATGATCAATTATTGAATTGTTCCTACATCCTGACAATTACTTATCAGGTATCTTTAGGGTTGCCACCTGTCCCTGTTTTTCCTATATCGTCCCGGTTTTGAGAAAGCTGTTCCGGTATTTCAATATGTCTTAAAGGTCACAGTTTTTAAACATATCCCGGTTTTTAATCTTATGCTTCCACATCCAGGTACATTACTACAGCAACATTGCAATACCATGACCATAAACTGAGCACAGTTAGATGAATCAGGATACAGTGTTACTACAATAGATGCATAGTATTAATTGGTTGTCAATACTATAGCAGTAATGTTATCAATGTTTCTTATTGGATGAATATAGGATTTCTGAAGTTTAAACTTTTAACAACTCTGCTTCTGTTTAGAGGACCCGTTTTATGTAAATTGGATTATTAACACATAAAAGTTCTGTGAATTGTGTGACAGAGCTCACCTGGTTGAATTGACTGCCATTTAAACTTTTAAGTGAAGGTATTGCCTTACACATGTGCAGTGGACCAACGATGGCTTTGTCTGCACTCAGAAAATACATTTAGTAAACAAAGACAGGGCTATAGCCTTAAGGTGAAGAATCAGGAATTTACTTTATTTTGAACTAAAGGTAAATAAATAAAAATACAGATAAAATGTGAGTGATTTTATATAATAGGATAGGTGACAGTCTACTAGGTATTATTTTAATGTATCTTGACTTTGCTGTCATCGATTTACATCTTTACTTAAATAGACATGAATGACAGATATTGCATCCTATCCAAAAGCAATAGAATCCCATTGTACAATTAACAGTGCATTTTAAAATCCCAGTCAGCATAAAAGTAATGGATACATTTGTAACCCTCAGCACTAAAGGGCTTATTTGTGTGTTTATTAAGGAATTCTTTTTAATTGTGTTTTTCTTTTTTTTCACCTCTCCATCTGTCCCTAATCAAAAACAGCACTGGACTGTGTTCATACAGCATTACAAAGTGCATAGACCTAACCTGAATCTGGCACACATACGCTTTATGAATATAGTCATTGGTAAGTTATCAGTATTTGTCTTGTTATATAAAATTAACTTCAACAGGAAAAGAACGGCACACTACTCAAGCATTTAATCTTGTGAAAATTGTGAAAAACAAACCTTTCAACTGGAACTCCTAATTCACATAAATTAACAAAGACGTGAAAGTGTTCAAGAACATGCTCGTACTGTGGAGGGAAAACAAGAGAAAATAAAGCTGTAATCAAAATTATTGTATATATATATATTATATATATATATATATATATATATATATATATATATATATATATATATATACTGTATATGTATATATATATATATATATATATATATATATATATATATATATATATATATATATATATATATACTGTATATGTATATATATATATTTGAGTTTTCACAGTACATCTTAATTGACATTCTACATAGGCATTGCAGCTTAGGCAGGGAACTGTGGTGTCTGCCCAGGAACCCAAATGTGAAATAGCTAGCCTGCCTTTACTACTGTGGAGTGTAAAAATAAGTACAAAAATAAATGAAACGAAATATCAAAATAAATCTGACTTAACATATTATATGATGCTACCAAAGTACACACTCTAAAAGCAGGATGACATCATGTTTGTGGTCATTACTCTAAATGACCTGTTAGGGTGCAAGTTTGTAACACAGAGGCCATAGAACTGGAAGAGCAGTCATTTTTTTACAGTTGTGCGTGAACAGAGATGGCTACATGACAAAAGGCTTCACTCAGATGTCCCTATCAAGACTTGTCAAATAAAGGTATTGTGTGCTTTTTCACTATAGTGAGTTTAATTAGCCAATCATTAACATTTGGTATGGGGATCTTTAAAAACAGTTGTGCATCCTGATGGAGTTAAGGGAGAATTTTTTTTTTTCATATTTCAAAGTGAATTACAGGACAGGTGTATCACTGCTGTATCAAGATGCCTGTTTGCTGGATATTCTGTTCAGCCTCTCACCACATCCTACCCAAATAAATTATACAAATCAAACTGTTAACTGAACACACACACACATATGTAGGGTATAAACCATGACGGGCCATGCGGTTCCCATTATATATACCACGCCTGGGGTGGTGCATTTTATCCAACTTCACAAAAAAAAGTCTGTTTATATGGGCATGGTCATAAGCTCTGTTTGCCCAATTTGCTCTCAGGGTGCACAATTCTGGAATTGACAGCCCATTAAAGTACACACAGTGCTAAGTATTTTTCAAGCATGCTTTTATCATCAAGTTTATAATGTACCTTTGCATCATGCCAGTCATAACAGCAGGTTCTGAAGTGCTCTGAGACAACCTTCAGTTCATGCACTCGGGTTAGGGTGTACCTCACATTCAAAGATCTTTCCACAAGACTCTCTGATGTACAAGACTTAACAATGTGAACCACTGTTTTTTTAACATCTTTCCTTCTCTAAAAAATAAAATAAAACAATCAGAAACTTTTAGATTTCTTCACAATCAAGGCAGTGAATGGAATTTTTGGAGGTGGACCCAGACCTAGCTTTAATATTAAACGCCATTCTCATCTTAGTCCAAATATATCAAAAAGGAGCTGTAAGGAACAGCATGCTATGTATGTGCAAGTCAAACTACATGGTGCAGTGTACAAAATGCAATATCAAGTGTGCTTATAGTACACAGGCACAGACTGTAAACATTTTTTTAGCAAGCGACTATGCTTGTCAGTATAAAAATCAATGTCAATCAGTGTAAAAACTCCAACAGCAATTCACAATGCCAACTAAATACAACAAATAAAATAAAAGAGGGCAGCATTTTTATCAATGTTTAAAAACTGAAGTGTAGAGTCTCTATGAAAGTAAAACACAGTACTATGATCTGTACTATGATCTGTACTATGATCTGTACTACGAGCTGTACTAATCTGTTCTATGATCTATACTATGAGCTGTACTAATCTGTACTATGATCTGTACTATGAGCTGTACTAATCTGTTCTATGACCTGTACTATGAGCTGTACTAATCTGTTCTATGATCTGTACTAATCTGTACTATGAGCTGTACTAATCTGTACTATGAGCTGTACTAATCTGTACTATGAGCTGTACTAATCTGTTCTATGATCTGTACTAATCTGTACTATGAGCTGTACTAATCTGTACTATGATCTGTACTATGAGCTGTACTAATCTGTACTATGAGCTGTACTATGAGCTGTACTAATCTATTCTATGAGCTGTACTATGATCTGTACTATGAGCTGTACTAATCTGTACTATGAGCTGTACCATGATCTGTACTAAACTGTACTATGAGCTGTACTAATCTGTACTATGAGCTGTACTAATATGTTCTATGATCTGTACTAATCTGTACTATGAGCTGTACTAATCTGTTCTATGATCTGTACTAATCTGTACTATGAGCTGTACTAATCTGTACTATGATCTGTACTATGAGCTGTACTAATCTGTACTATGATCTGTACTATGAGCTGTACTAATCTGTACTATGAGCTGTACCATGATCTGTACTAATCTGTACTATGAGCTGTACTAATCTGTACTATGAGCTGTACTAATCTGTACTATGATCTGTACTATGAGCTGTACTAATCTGTACTATGATCTGTACTATGAGCTGTACTAATCTGTACTATGAGCTGTACTATGAGCTGTACTAATCTGTACTATGAGCTGTACTAATCTGTACTATGATCTGTACCATGATCTGTACTAATCTGTACTATGAGCTGTACTATGAGCTGTACTATGAGCTGTACTATGAGCTGTACTAATCTGTACTATGAGCTGTACTATGATCTGTACTATGAGCTGTACTAATCTGTACTATGAGCTGTACTAATCTGTTCTATGATCTATACCATGATCTGTACTAATCTGTACTATGAGCTGTACTAATCTGTACTATGAGCTGTACTAATCTGTACTATGAGCTGTACTAATCTGTACTATGATCTGTACTATGAGCTGTACTATGAGCTGTACTAATCTGTACTATGAGCTGTACTAATCTGTACTATGAGCTGTACTAATCTGTACTATGATCTGTACTATGAGCTGTACTAATCTGTTCTATGATCTGTACTATGAGCTGTACTAATCTGTTCTATGAGCTGTACTATGATCTGTACTATGAGCTGTACTAATCTGTACTATGAGCTGTACTAATCTGTACTATGATCTGTACTATGAGCTGTACTATGAGCTGTACTAATCTGTACTATGAGCTGTACTAATCTGTTCTATGATCTGTACTATGAGCTGTACTAATCTGTTCTATGATCTGTACTAATCTGTACTATGAGCTGTACTAATCTGTACTATGAGCTGTACTAATCTGTACTATGATCTGTACTATGAGCTGTACTAATCTGTACTATGAGCTGTACTATGAGCTGTACTAATCTATTCTATGAGCTGTACTATGATCTGTACTATGAGCTGTACTAATCTGTACTATGAGCTGTACCATGATCTGTACTAATCTGTACTATGAGCTGTACTAATCTGTACTATGAGCTGTACTAATATGTTCTATGATCTGTACTATGAGCTATACTATGAGCTGTACTAATCTGTTCTATGATCTGTACTAATCTGTACTATGAGCTGTACTAATCTGTACTATGATCTGTACTATGAGCTGTACTATGAGCTGTACTAATCTGTTCTATGAGCTGTACTATGAGCTGTACTAATCTGTACTATGATCTGTACTATGAGCTGTACTAATCTGTACTATGAGCTGTACCATGATCTGTACTAATCTGTACTATGAGCTATACTAATCTGTACTATGATCTGTACTATGAGCTGTACTAATCTGTACTATGAGCTGTACCATGATCTGTACTAATCTGTACTATGAGTTGTACTAATCTGTACTATGAGCTGTACTATGAGCTGTACTATGAGCTGTACTAATCTGTACTATAAGCTGTACTATGATCTGTACTATGAGCTGTACTAATCTGTACTATGAGCTGTACTAATCTGTTCTATGATCTATACCATGATCTGTACTAATCTGTACTATGAGCTGTACTAATCTGTACTATGAGCTGTACTAATCTGTACTATGATCTGTACCATGATCTGTACTAATCTGTACTATGAGCTGTACTAATCTGTTCTATGATCTGTACTAATCTGTTCTATGATCTATACCATGATCTGTACTAATCTGTACTGTGAGCTGTACTAATCTGTACTATGAGCTGTACTAATCTGTACTATGATCTGTACCATGATCTGTACTAATCTGTACTATGAGCTGTACTAATCTGTTCTATGATCTGTACTAATCTGTACTATGATCTGTACTATGAGCTGTACTAATCTGTACTATGAGCTGTACTAATATGTTCTATGATCTGTACTAATATGTTCTATGATCTGTACTAATCTGTACTATGATCTGTACTAATCTGTTCTATGATCTGTACTAATCTGTACTATGATCTGTACTAATCTGTTCTATGATCTGTACTAATCTGTACTATGAGCTGTACTATGATCTGTACTATGAGCTGTACTAATCTGTTCTATTATCTGTACTAATCTGTACTATGAGCTGTACTAATCTGTACTATGATCTGTACTATGAGCTGTACTAATCTGTACTATGATCTGTACTATGATTTGTTTACCTGAAGTAGTTCATCATATTGTTTTTGAAGATGTGCTTTTTTCTTTTGGTTTTTTGTTGCAGAAATCCTGTTTTCTTGGAGTATCAGCGATACATTAAAACTGGGAGTAATATGGGTCAGTGCTGAATTTTTTCCTGAAAGAGACTCAGCACTGCTGCATGAAACTGATTTTCCCAAAAACTCACTGATTTTCATCGATGAAAGGTCCTGCAAGACAAATGGTTTAAATATTGTATACAGTCCTACATCACATACATGTCACATGAAAGGTCCTGCAAGACAAATGGTTTAATACATGTTTAAATATTGTATACAGTCCTACATCACACACATGTCACATGAAAGGTCCTGCAAGACAAATGGTTTAATACATGTTTAAATATTGCATACAGTCCTACATCACACACATGTCACATGAAAGGTCCTGCAAGACAAATGGTTTAATACATGTTTAAATATTGTATACAGTCCTACATCACACACATGTCACATGAAAGGTCCTGCAAGACAAATGGTTTAATACATGTTTAAATATTGTAAACAGCCCTACATCACACACATGTCACATGAAAGTCAAGTATTAATCGGAGTACCAGGGCAGCAATCCAAAGGTATCTCATATTTGTTTAATGGAAATTGATGTCTGAAGTTACACTGTTTTTAGACTACTGCCCTATTATTTAAAAGTAATCATGGAGAGTAGATGTTGTGTAAAAGTGTAAAGGTCCATTCACATCAAGCACATTGTGTCAAAGCATCTGCATTTTAGAATACTTTACATCTTAAGGAGGCTTTCACACATGCTGCATAGTGTAAAACAGACAGGGCCTAACATTGACTGTGTTCTTATTTATCTGTGGCTGTAAATGTACTTATTTAACCAATACGTCACTGTGACAGAAATATAATGAGTTCTGGTTGTAAATCTCCCTCTCGACCTGTGAGGGCGCCAAGTAGCGAAAGGGAAAGGCTTTGGACTGGTTGGCCTGACAGTTCATTTCCTGGGTCGGGAAGTCGGTCAGACTGGAAGAAGGCGAGACTCTGTTGCAGGAACGTATTGACCTGGAAGGTAAACGAGGTAGCAGCTGCAGGCAATAGAGTCAGCTGTAATCGTTTACCAAAGGGTCATGCATGATCGCATAAAGGGGCCGGCGAACTGTAAATCTTTTCCTTCGTTTTTGGTTTCGAAATAGACCCATGATTTCCATTACACGAGAGTAGATGTTAAAACTTCATGCTGCTTTGAACTCAGCTCTTGCCAAGATAAGCACCAACGAAGACGTAGCTTTACAGTAAACTAATATGATCCATAGGTGTCTCCATCCATTTGCGCTTCCTTCCATATGATGATGTAGATATTCTTCTGTCAGGTGTTGATGGCTGAAGTGTAATGCTGGCTCCAGGGATCAGTTATTTTGCCTCCCTGGCGCATCAGCACACACAACGGCTGCGATGCTGGCTACGGGGATCAACCACAGTGCGGTCTAACCAGCGCATCAGCATGACAACCGTCTGGATTGAGCTAAGTAGGGTACATCTCTGGGGTCTTCAAGTGGCCACCTTCCATCCTCGGTGTTTCGTCGACTAGCCCACGACACCTCAAGAGGGCTCGACGGTGATTCTGGCATCCCAGAATCATCCCCCTCCGTCCCCCACTCAACTCAGCCCAGCTTACCTGTACATCAGCGTTTCTTTCTTTCTATTGTGCTTGAGATCCCCAGCCAGAATCTTTCCGTCTCAACCACAGGCAGTTGCTGCTCCTCTCTGCTGCTTCAGATAAGTTCTTCACTGTGTGACGCAACTCTTGGCCACTGAATCCGACGTCTTTTAGAAACCGGGTTGTAGAGTGTGCCACAAATCCTCGACAACCCACCTCCACTGGGTAAACCCGGACACTCACAGCATGGTTTTAGGAAAGGGAGATCGTGTCTAACTAACCTAATTGACTTTTTGGAGGATGTAACATCGACAATGGATAATTGCAAAGCATACGACATGGTTTATTTAAATTTCCAGAAAGCTTTTGACAAAGTCCCGCATAAAAGATTAATTCTCAAACTGAACGCAATAGGGATTCAAGGAAATGCATGCACATGGATTAGGGAGTGGTTAACATGAAGAAAACAGAAAGTACTGATTAGAGGAGAAACCTCAAAATGGAGCGAGGTAACCAGTGGTGTACCACAGGGATCAGTATTAGGTCCTCTGCTATTCCTAATCTACATTAATGATTCAGATTCTGGTATAGTAAGCAAACTTGTTAAATTTGCAGATGACACAAAAATAGGAGTGGCAAACACTGTTGCAGCAGCAAAGGTCATTCAAAATGATCTAGACAGTATTCAGAACTGGGCAGACACATGGCAAATGACATTTAATAGAGGAAAGTGTAAAGTACTGCACGCTGGCAATAAAAAGGTGCATTATAAATATCAGATGCGAGATACTGAAATTGAAGAAGGAATTTATGAAAAAGCCCTAGGAATTTATGTTGACTTGGAAATGTCTTCATCTCGACAATGTGGGCAAGCTATATAAAAGACTAACAAGATGCTCGGATATATTGTGAGAATTGTTGTATTTAAATCAAGGGAAGTAATGTTAAAACTTTACAATGCATTACTATTACCTCACCTAGAATATTGTGTTCAGTTCTGGTCATCTCGTTATAAAAAGGATATTGCTGCTTTAGAAAGAGTGCAAAGAAGAGCAACCAGAATTATCCCGGGTTTAAAAGGCATGTCGTATGCAGACAGGCTAAAAGAATTGAATCTATTCAGTCTTGAACAAAGAAGACTACGCAGTGATCTGATTCAAGCATTCAAAATCCTAAAAGGTATGGACAATGTCGACCCGGGGGACTTCTTTGACTTGAAAAAAGAAACAAGGACCAGGGGTCACAAATGGAGATTAGATAAAGGGGCATTCAGAACAGAAAATAGGAGGCACTTTTTTACACAGAGAATTGTGAGGGTCTGGAACCAACTCCCCAGTAATGTTGTTGAAGCTGACACCCTGGGATCCTTCAAAAAGCTGCTTTATGAGATTCTGGGATCAATAAGCTACTAACAACCAAACGAGAAAGATGGGCCGAATAGCCTCATTTCGTTTGTAAACTTTCTTATGTTCTTATGTAAAGCAGCTAGACGTGGATACCTGTTGTATTTTCTTGCTAAAGCAGCTAGATGTGGATACCTGTTGTATTTTCTTGCTAAAGCAGCTAGATGTGGATACCTGTTGTATTTTCTTGCTAAAGCAGCTAGGCGTGGATACCTGTTGTATTTTCTTGCTGAAGCAGCTAGGCGTGGATACCTGTTGTATTTTCTTGCTAAAGCAGCTAGACGTGGATACCTGTCTTTATTTTCTTGCTAAAGCAGCTAGACGTGGATACCTGTCTTTATTTTCTTGCTAAAGCAGCTAGACGTGGATACCTGTTGTATTTTCTTGCTGAAGCAGCTAGGCGTGGATACCTGTTGTATTTTCTTGCTAAAGCAGCTAGACGTGGATACCTGTCTTTATTTTCTTGCTAAAGCAGCTAGACGTGGATACCTGTCTTTATTTTCTTGCTAAAGCAGCTAGGCATGGATACCTGTCTTTATTTTCTTGCTAAAGCAGCTAGATGTGGATACCTGTCTTTATTTTCTTGCTAAAGCAGCTAGACGTGGATACCTGTCTTTATTTTCTTGCTAAAGCAGCTAGACGTGGATACCTGTCTTTATTTTCTTGCTAAAGCAGCTAGACGTGGATACCTGTCTTTATTTTCTTGCTAAAGCAGCTAGACGTGGATACCTGTCTTTATTTTCTTGCTAAAGCAGCTAGACGTGGATACCTGTCTTTATTTTCTTGCTAAAGCAGCTAGACGTGGATACCTGTCTTTATTTTCTTGCTAAAGCAGCTAGACATGGATACCTGTCATTATTTTCTTGCTAAAGCAGCTAGATGTGGATACCTGTCTTTATTTTCTTACTAAAGCAGCTAGACGTGGATACCTGCTGTAATGGTAGTGGTCTGCTTGTAGCAGCAGCAGCAGCATGAGTTTCAGAATAGACCAAGGCTGAAAGATGCTTTTTTGCATCATCCCTTACTTTAGCCTATAGAAAACGCACATGTTTGAAACGTGGGTCCAGTGATGGGAATTGTTTCTGCAAGTGTTTGATGGTCTGATTGAAATCTTGTTTTCAGATGCTTGTCAAGCTCACTTTTAAAAGCTCTGAGAGCTCCCATGTCATTGTCTGTTGGGTTTTCATCAAAGTCATAATAATTGGGTAAATGAATGACAGACCAACATGCTTTTCCATACACATGATAGTGGCTGTAATATGGGGTGGTAGTTGCTCAATCACTCCCACCGAGGGACATCATTTGCTATAGGGCAGGGGGGGCAGACCTTGGTTTGCCCCCCCCAGATGATATATATTTTGCATTATGTGTTCCACTCTTTGACCCCCCCCAGATGATATATATTTTGCATTATGTGTTCCACTCTTTGACCCCCCCCAGATGATATATATTTTGCATTATGTGTTCCACTCTTTGACCCTCCCCAGATGATATATATTTTGCATTATGTGTTCCACTCTTTGAGCCCCCCAGATGATATATATTTTGCATTATGTGTTCCACTCTTTGACCCCCCCAGATGATATATATTTTGCATTATGTGTTCCACTCTTTGACCCCCCCAGATGATATATATTTTGCATTATGTGTTCCACTCTTTGAGCCCCCCAGATGATATATATTTTGCATTATGTGTTCCACTCTTTGAGCCCCCCAGATGATATATATTTTGCATTATGTGTTCCACTCTTTGACCCCCCCAGATGATATATACAGGAACCAGGGACTGAGGCAGATAGGTTCCTGCTTCAAGTAATTTTTAAATTAACTACATTTGGTAACTTTAAGGTGGTGTTTTGAATTGGCTGAGTTAGTGTGTGATTAGTACCAGGTGAGTGGTGAAATTGAATAGAAGTTGATTTGCTATTTGATTGGTTTCCACACAGTTTGGTTGTTTCTTTTGCCACGCAGTTGTTATTTATATTAGGCAGCCTACTTCCGCGCCAGCAAACAGAAGAGCCTCAACAAAAGAGCCGGGAGTCTAGCTGTGGGAGTCCAGCGAGGGGAGGCCTGCGCTGAGACGCTGTTCGAATAGATCCAAACCTATCAGCGCTCTGGAAGATGCCGTCTACTCATCAGGTTTGTACCCTCCACCCCACCGCTCCCACTGTGCCTGTTTGTCTTGCCTGTCCTGCTATGACTGTCTCTCACATCCCTGTTCTGTCCTCTCGCCCTCATCCTCTGCCCTCTCTCCGCCGCGGCTCTTCCAACCCCTCTAACTTCATCCCTCTGCCTCTCCCCCCCCTGCCGCACACTCTCTGGTGCACTCTGGAACTGTCACTCTTCTGCTAATAAAGCTGATTTCATCTCTGCCTTTGCCTCCCACCTCTCTCTCGATTTCCTTGCTCTCACTGAAACCTGGCTGTCCCCTGATAACACTGTAACTCCTGCTGCCCTGTCCTCTCTCTAAGTCCTGTCCCATACCCTGCGTCTCACTGGACGTGGAGGTGGGACTGGTCTTCTCCTCTCTCCCTCCTTACTCTTTTCTGTCCCCCCCGACCTCTCCTCACTCTCTGTTAATACCTTTGAATTTCATGCAGTCCAACTAACCTATCCCTGTCAACTCCTGCTAATTGTACTGTACCGTCCCCCTGGGCCTCTCGCTCACTTTCTAGATGAACTCGACTATCTACTCTCCTCCCTCCCCTCTCTACCCCAACTGTCCTGTTAGGTGACTTCAATATCCATCTCTCCAACCCCAGCTACTCTGCCAGATTCCTCCCTCTCCTTCACTCCTTTGACTTCTGTCTCTCTCCATCCCCTCCTACCCACAAAGCTGGCCGTCAACTGGACCTCACCTTCTCCACCCTCTCTGTCACCCCCTGGACTTCTCTGATCACTATTTCATCTCTTTTTCTCTGTCTCTCCCCTCTCTCCCTGCTCCTCCTACCCCCACTGTCACATCTCGCCGTAACCTTCGCTCTCTCTCCACCTGTGTCCTTGCCTCCACTGCTCTCTCTCACCTCCCTCCTATTGACTCCTTCTCACAACTCTCCATAGACTCTACTACCTCCACCCTCTTCTCCTCCCTCACCTCCTCCCTCGACTCTGTCTCCTCACCTCCCAAACTGACCACCCCTCCCCTCCCCAACCCTGGCTCTCCTCTGTGCTCCGCTCAGCAAGAATCACACTGAGATCTGCTGAAAAGAACTGGAAGAGAACCAAACTCCCTGCTGCCTTAGACCTTTACCACACTCTCCTCTCTTCCTTCTCCTCTACTCTCTCCTCTGCTAAATGTACTTATTTCCAATCTGTAATCCAAGCCTCCACTAACAACCCACGTAAACTATTCTCTACCTTATCCTCCCTCCTAAACCCTCCCCCCTCCTCCTCCCTTCCCTATTTCCTCTGATGACTTTGCCTCCTTCTCTTCTAAAATCTCAGATATCTGCAAACTCTTTAACACCTCTCCCTCCCCTGCACCCCCTCCAGCTCCAACCCCTACACCCACTGCATCCCCTACTAACTCACCCTCCTTCTCCACCTTCTCGCCCCTCTCAGACTCTGACCTCTCCTCCTTGCTCCAGGGTCACAAACCCACCACGTGTGCCCTGGACCCCCTCCCCACTCACTCCCTTCATCTCCTCCCTTCTCAACACCTCTCTCCTTTCTGGTCTCTTTCCCTCTGCCTTCAAACAAGCCTCTATCACTCCCCTCCTCAAAAAACCTACCCTCGACCCCACCTCCCTCCAGAGCTACCGTCCTGTCTCCCTCCTAACCTTCCTCTCCAAAACCCTCGAGCTGGCTGCACACCGCCAACTCTCTGCTTTCTTGTCCAACCACTCTCTGCTCGACCCTCTCCAATCTGGCTTCTGCTCTGCTTACTCCACTGACACCGCCCTCCTGTCTGTCACCAACTCACTAAACTCTACCCAAGCTGCCTCTCTCTCCTCTGTCCTAATTCTCCTCGACCTCTCTGCTGCCTTTGACACTGTCGATCACTCTATTCTTCTATCCTCTCTGGCTGACCTTGGAAACTCTGGCACTGCTCTGGCCAGGTTCTCCTCCTACCTCTCCAACCGCACTTACCAGGTAACCTGGCGTGGAGCAACCTCCACACCTTGCCCTCTCTCAACAGGAGTCCCCCAAGGGTCAGTCTTGGGTCCTCTCCTGTTCTCACTCTACACCCGCTCCCTGGGCCCCCTCATCGCATCCCATTTCTATTCTGATGATGCTCAGATTTTCCTCTCCTTCCCCACCTCTGACTCCACCATCCCCTCCCGTATCTCTACCTGTCTGTCTCCTCCTGGATGCACTCGCATCACCTCAAACTCAACCTCTCTAAATCTGACCTCCTTTTCTTTACCTCCTCCTCCCCCTCCTCTGATCTCTCTATCTCTGTTCCTCTGGAATCTATCACACTCTCTCCCTCTTCCTCTGCTAAGAACCTCGGAGTCACCCTGGGCCCCTGCCTCTCTTATTCCCAGCACATCTCCACTCTGGCACGCACTTGCCGATTCTTCCTGAGCAACATCCGAAGAATCCGACCCTTCCTCACCAACTACGCCACCCAGCTCCTGGTCCAGGCCTTGGTACTCTCCCGCCTAGACTACTGCAACTCCCTCCTCTGGCCTCCCTGCGTCCACCACCCGTCCGCTCCAGCTCATCCAGAACTCCGCTGTTCGCCTGGTGTTCTCTCTGCCTCGCTTCTCCCATGCAACTCCACTGGCTCCCGATCACCGCTCACATCCAGTTCAAGACTCTTGTACTAGCCTACAGATGCCTTGATCAGACTGCACCCAGCTACCTCCAGACCCTCATCTCTCCCTACACCCCCACTCGACCGCTCCGCTCCGCCTGCACTAGAAGACTGGCTCTACCTCCTCTACGCTCCCCTGCCTCCTGAGCCCGCTCCTTCTCCACCCTCGCCCCGCAGTGGTGGAATGACCTTCCTACAGATGTCAGGACTGCCCAGTCCCTGACCACATTCCGGCGCCTCCTCAAGACACACCTCTTCAGAAAGCACCTGTAGAACTCCTCTGTTTTTCCCCTGGGACACATATCATCCTTCCTTAAATGTGCATTACTTGCTCTTATCTGCCCCCTATTTTACTACATGTAATCCTGTACTTCAGAGTACTGTAATCTGCCAAGTGTTTAATCTGTAGTATTTTGTATTTAATTATATCCTGATGTAACTATCACTGACACTTATCTGCTGTATTATTGAATTGTATTTTGTCACACTTGTACTTGCTTGAACCAAAGTCATTGTATTCATCATTGTATTTATCTTGCTCTTTAATTGTATAATTACTTGCACTGTGATTCTTGAAATGTAATTGTTGACGACTGTAAGTTGCCCTGGATAAGGGTGTCTGCTAAAAAATAAGTAATAATAATAATAATAATATATTTTGCATTATGTGCAAAATATATATATTTTGCATTATGTGTTCCACTCTTTGACCCCCCCCCCCCCTACCCCCCCCCCCACCCCCACCCCGACACTGCAGGCTATAATTCTTTTCTAAACTAACCCAGAATGAAGTCTGCGATGGTTGCTATGTGAAGTAATTGCTCACACTCTCAACAAGGTGTCGGCGGGCAGTCATAGACCTTTGATTGATAGTTCATCGTTGTCCAGTGATTGTTTCGACAGCACAAGATTATGTTTATGTGGATTCACAAATACCTTATTCCCATATTGCTTAGGATCGCATCGATGACCACCTTTTTGAATTTGCATCTTCATATTCTTCTCTATATAAACAAACTGGTCCTGTAGAGTGACATTTTCAAGGTCACACTAAATTTGAGAAAAGAAAAACAAAGATAGACAATACTTTAATAAACAGGAAAAAGACGGTAAACATCGGTATGAGCAACATACTATAAAACTTTAACGAAGGATAATAAATGTATAAAGAACATTTTTTATAAGTTAATATTTGCAATTTACCCTGTCTCATGTTTGTGATATATACAACAAATAGCAAATGTATTTGGCTGAATCTCCAAATTATCCAGTGTTGTAAAAAAAAACTAGGAATCGCTTGTTGTTTATAACTGCGTGTTTTGTGTGTAAACTGTGTGTAAACGGAATGTTTACTTATAGTAATATAATTAACTGAACCTTCACATTTTCACGTGGAATTCATAAAAGATATCTTCTAGTTTTTAGCTCCTAATCATTTTTTTCCTCTTCTCAAAGGCTGTGGTAATTTAGACATGTGCTATATGAAGGGAATTAATTCAAACACAGTGTCAGCAAGGAAAGAGCTACACGATGTAAAACAGCTCAGAACTGACCAGCTTACAGTAAAATAATGCTGGCATTGTCATTCTTTACCAAACATAGAAAACCAGACATTTTCAGTATTTAAGAAAACCTCCACCTTAATTTATGAAACTAAGGAATGGTGTTTAACATGCAGAGTAGAAAACAGTAAGTATTAAACACAATCCTATGCAACGCATTTAAAGTGAACCTTAAAAATGACATGGGTCAGGTGACAGATGATTAAAGAACAGACAGACAATTGTAATCCAGGTGCAAAGGTTTGTTTTATTTGTTTTTGTCCAGTGCCTGACGGTGAAACAAACAGTAAACAATAATGAAGGTAAGTAATACAGCAGCGTGTATTACTTAATTTATAATCCCCGGGTTTGCCCCGCAAATAATAGTCCTGTTTTTATTATACACCCACACAAAACACAAAACACACAGGTCAGGAGGGAGATTTACAACCAAGAATCATTGTCTTTCTGCTAAACAATGCTAAACAATCAAGCTAAACAATGACAAAATTACAGTCGTTGTTCTTTGTCACATTACAGAGCTTAACCCTTTGCGGTCCATTTATTCAGCGCGTCTCAGGCGCGTCAGGTCCAATTTATTTTCACACCCGCAGTTTATTTTAGAAGCGCTGTTTAAAAGTATTTTTTTTCACAGTAAAACAGGTTTAAAAGGCACTGCATATGAACAGGACACTCAGTACTGCATCTCCAGCACCGCCCCACCCCTTGTTCGCTGTATTTTCACATTCACATACCTCTTCATAGTAGTGCATACCGATAAATCATCCCCTGATCACTCGTTTTATCACCAAACTCCTCAATAATGCAATCCAAGTCATTATTTTTTTACTATAACATCTCAAATAAGCTCTGCAAATGTCTGTGATATTCTTTGAGTGCTGGATGCTGTCACGGGTGATCCCGAACCAGTTATTATGTGTAGTAAGACATTGGATCCCTTTGCATGGAGAATTTCAGTGGCTAGAGTTCGATTGATTCAGATTCAGTTGTATTAAGTCTGGCCACTGATGATGTAGAGCCAAACAGATGCTGGGTGCCCGCTGATATGAAGAACAGTGAGTTTTGGCCTCCTACTATGTTCTGGATGGATGGCATACCTTGTAAAATGTCTCTATGTGAACAAAATGAAATGTATGAAAGAAACATGTACAGGTCCAGAATGATTGTGAAGGGTACAGAGCTAACCCTGACTCATGAAATGGGAAAACATCCTCTGTTATGTGCGCCTGTGACAGGTACAGAGGTGACTCACCCCTGACAGGGCCCAAGCCATGTCCAGCCTGCAGTCACCTAGTCAAACACTGTCAATTCTTGTTTGAGTGTAAGGATGCTGTGGGGATATCTTTCTCTCACTTGAATGTACATTCAAGGGATGTAAAAAGAGTTGAATGCATGGACTGTGAACGCGGTCACCTGGTAAAATGGGCACATCTGGGCAAATTGGAATGTGAGGAAGGTGTCCCTATTAAGCGTGTACAAGTGTCTTGTAGGTATAAAGTCCGGACCATGGCAGCCCACACTTGTGACGCGAGACGCTGCATTAAAGGGCCTGTGGTGGTCTTTGCAGAACCCACTCGAGTGGAACCTGACACAGACTTTGAAACCTGCTGGGAACATGCGGATCTGCTGGACATGGACTGGATGATTTAGAAATGACATGTATTGATAAAATGATATGTAATGTAACTAGAAGTAGCGCTTACTAATCTTTAGTCTGTAAAAGATATTGTGAAAATACTGTGTATGTTTTCTGTGTAACCTCATATAGTAAAAATGAGTGCTGCCTGGTATACTAGCTAGCCTCAGGCAGTCCCTTATCAAGATAGGCACGGCTCCAGAATTGAGTGCCAAGTCTCTGTTGAACACATTTCAGTTTGAATGTAAAATGTTGCTGTACTAAGTAGATATGTGTTAATATGTTTGCTTTAAATAGTATAAACTGTTGTGATAACAAGGGCTAGGGGTTTCTTAAAAGAAAAGGGAGAACTATAAGGACCTGAAAGAGTCAGTACACTGCCTTTTAAATAATGAAAAGAATATGGTTAGAAAGTCTTAGTTGATAAAGAGTAAAGAATACTTAAATCTAGCCCAGAGCTGAAAATAATGCAGAAAATAAAATGTTATTTTTCAAATAACAATGAAAAGTAACTTTGAAAGCAAAAGATAGGTTTTAGAAAAGTAAACTCTATGTAACCTGTATTCCTGAATTTTTTATAAACCTGTCTTTGGAAAAGTCATTGCTTGGTACAAAGAGGTATTCTTGGCATGAAAAGCAGGGCTAGAATTAATGAGGAGAAATACCTTCTCGTCTTAGAGGAAGGGAAGTTAGAATAGAAATGGACCTATTCCAAAATATATTAAAATTAATTAGTTGCCTGGCAGAAAGAAGCACGTAAGGTACAGGTGTAGAAATATTATTATTTATGTCTTAGCAGACACCCTTATCCAGGGCGACTTACAATTGTTACAAGATATCACATTATACATTATTTCACATTATACAAATATCACATTATTTTACATACAATTACCCATTTATACAGTTGTTATTTTTTTTTTACTGGAGCAATCTAGGTAAAGTACCTTGCTCAAGGGTACAACAGCAGTGTCCCCGACTGGGGATTGAACCCACAACTCTCCGGTCAAGAGTCCAGAGCCCTAACCCCTACTCCGCACTGCTGCCCTAGGGAAAGGGAAAGTTACTAAAAACATTTATCAATGCTAAAATTGGCAAAGGAAGAGAGGTCTCAAGCGAACTGGTTTTAGCCAGCTTGTGTACAGTCGGAAAATAAAGTCATCTGAAGTTCAGCTAAGTTCAGGCTGCTAGGAGAGAGAAACTACAGCCTTATAATTTAAATAGAAACAATTAGATTTTCCCTGGGGAGAAACTCTATACTAAAAAGACATAGGATGGAAGTTCCCTATAATATCTGCTAAACACACACCTGTAGGGAAAGAAGGAAACTAATTTGAAAAGATGATATGATATGAGGGCATGTATTTTTAGAAGCCAGGCTCATATAATCAATTATAACTATTAAAACTATAACTGTTATATTATAATACAACTGTTGGTGTTGTATATATTCAAACAACACTCTTTTCTTTGTAATGCAAATATAAAAAGTAGTGATTCAAAGTAGCAAGGATCTTGTGAACTCTGCTTCACCTAACTTTCAGATGAAGGAGGGGGTCAGAAATGAGTAGATGAGATCATGGGCCAGTGTTATGGTTGTTGGCATATGACTCCAATTAAAGTCTGAAAAGGTGGTCGGAGATTTTAGAGATTACTATTTGCCAAAAAGATAAGAGCTGTCTATATAGATTGATGATTGGATTTAATTGGGGCTTCTCATTGCTTTCAATGGGGCAAAAATCTTATAAAAACCCATGGCAAATCATACTGAAACCACCACTACCACTTCTCAGCCTGGCAGGGTGACGTGGTCCTTCCTCTGCAGACTTCCGTACAGAACTAATTGCTCTTTGATCAGAACTTAGAATTATCTGCCTTTTGAAGACAGTTCTTTTCTTTTTGTTCAAACCACACTTCCTTGTTACTGGAAGGTAAGGGAATATTTAATTATTATATCTCACATGTATTGAATGCATTGCTATAAGGTATGGAAACTATGTTTTAGTATTAAGAGGGTAATGTATTGAATGTGCTAAAATATAGCAGTGGGTGCTGTCAACTTTTTGCTCAGCCAGCCTGAGGGCTGCACATAATACATATAACTGTATTATTGTATTGAAGTATTAATGCTAAGCTTGTAATACCTCTAGACTAGTTGTTATTACCTGATGGGATTTTGGTGATATTCTTGATTAAACAAAGGTTGTATGGACACGCTGCTCATCCAGTGCTCGAACAAAAACCACTAGGAGTTTTAACCATCTCTGTCCTCCTAAACGTCTCCCCTGAGTTTATGAGTGTGTGCAGAGCAGATAATAAAATAAAAGAGAACGTGAAAAGTGAAAACGTGACAGTTGGAGCCCGTAACGTGGGGCGAGCGAAATAAACAATAAAACAATAAACCTAATCTAGAAAACACTAATAAAAACAATCGACCAATAATAATTAAAATAGTTTAACATTTTAAAACGAATATTAAAATAGTTTAAACATTTTAATTCCATAACGTAGTTTTGTAAGGTAAATTACATATGGGTATTTAAAATCCAGAAACCCGAAGTCATGCCACGCCTAAAGAGGCGGTGACCTCAAACTCATGCACAAATATTCCGCTAAAATAAAGTCTAGCAAATAAAACAAAATAGGACGTTGAATGGGCTATCATAAATAGTTAAAAATCGGGCTACTCTAATGGAGGGTGACGAGCATACAATAGAGGATCTTATGAACTTAAATAACGATGTGGAAGAGAGGGCTCACGCGGTTGTAAACAGATTATCCCAGAGTATAGCCAACATAACCATGAATCTTAACGAGGAACAATTGCGCCCAGATGTAGAAGCTGCTTTGGGCGAAGGAGAAAGAAATGAGATGGAGTCTCAGTCCTCCTCCTCTGAATCAGAAATGAGGGAAGAGACTGTTAACAAAAAACCAGGTGCGTGGAAGAGAACTGTTGCTTTTTTTAACAGATCTAGAGAAAGAAAGAAAAATTGTGTAACCCAAGAAGTAAGTCAGCTGAAACAGCTGCAAACAGAGAACACTCAGCAAGTCCGCCTAGAGAGGCGGCAATAAGCAGAGAAAGAGGGAGAGCACCAGCTCCACCAACTCATTTATATAACTTGAGATCAGGTCCTAAAGGCACAGAAAACAGGCACAGAAAGGAGCTAAATCCAAGAAAACTCAGAATGCTGAATACCTTAGACCCCCAAAGTATAATCCATCAGCAACCACAGGTGTTGGAGCCATGGCAAAGGAAGTGGAGGAATTAAACAGGGTTTTAAGTCAGACCATGAGTCAAGCAAAAGAAGTGCCGTGTGAAGGTCAGCTTGTAAACCCTCACCTGAGCCCAACATACGCTCAAATGCATGGTCCCCTTGCTGCCCCCTTGCGCCTCATCTCATTGGGAACAGGGGGGCTAAGCTTGGAAATATACCATGGTAACGCAATAATAAACCCAGCTAATGAAGACCTTGCACATGGAGGGGGAGTAGCACGAGCATTGTCTAATGCAGGCGGGCAAGTAATTCAGAAAGAAAGTTATGACTGGATTAAAATAAATGGCAAAGTTAAAAGGGGAAGAACTGCTGTAACTCTAGCTGGACTGTTGCCTGCTATGCATATTATCCATGTAGTTGGTTGATGCCCCTCACCAGTGCAGGAATATTTTCACCAGGAAATCAGAATAATGAACTCTGTATGGAGGAAATAGCAAGAGCTTGCTTCCTATGGGCAGGAAAACATCAGAGCAAAATAGTTAAAACAATCAAACTGATTCATAATGAAAGACGTGTTGCAGTGCAATGGGCAGAAACTTGTTCCCGAGTTCAGAAAGAAACAGTGCTGGAACAAGGAAGAGTGTTAATCACTCACCAACCCAGACAGGTACAGAATAGCACTCCAAATCCTCAACCACCTCCTCTGACTGCCGGTACTTCTTTTGATCTCGTTTCTCACTGTCGCCAATTAGAAAATCAAATAAGAGAATTGGGACAGTGTGTAAATCGGAATCAATTGCCCCCTGTGGAACTGTCTCCCATACCAGAAACAACATCCCAAACAGTTTCCAATAGTTTTGAATACGCTGAAGCTCCAATACTACAGAGACCTACAGTAACCCCGGATCAGAAACCAGGCAGCTCTATTACAAACAACCCTCCAAAGAAAGCTTGGCTGATGAGGGAACTAAGGTCGACAATAGGAGAAATTAGTGAAAATAGTCACTTGCCGGCTGCAGGTCAAGAAACTGATGAAACAGACTCTGATGAGGAAATGCAACAAGAAGTGCAACAAAGAGTTTCACTCCGAGCTCTAACTCAATATGATGAGGAACAAAGAACTCCACTCCGGGTCTTAACTTACCCCTATATTGATTGCATTGTTAGAGCAACCTGCAATGGTATTAGTATGGAAGAAGGTATGAAGTTACTAGAAGACCTAGTATACTTGTTTAAAGATGGAGAGAGACATGCAGGTGACCCGGACCTGACCAACCTTAAACAGCAGATTGCTCAACTCAACACCACTGCAAGCCAACTAGTAGGGCGGAATGCAATCTTAATTGAGGAAAGGGAGGGATAGGGTTAAATTAGCTGAAACGCAAACTCAATTGCTGCGCAGTCAGCAAATGTTAGGGGAAGCGAGTGGTCTTATTCATATGGTGGCAGAGCAAAATGAAGATGAAGAAATGGCAGACGATGAGGTTGTATCACAAACCTCCTCGCAAGAAGCCAGAGGTGAGCACCCAGGTGTAAGTACCATTGCTCCTAAGCGAAACCCTCTCTTGCGTCCAGAGATCTTAGACCCTGTTCGGGGTACAAACGATTATTTGTCAAGCATGATTGGCAATGCTGCTGCCACTGCAGGATATCAGGCTAGGATCGAGGATGCAGTACATAGAGATCCTAATACAGGTAGGGCTTTGCCTCTTAGATTTAATGATCAAACGCCTGAGGAATCAGAAACGCTCCTGCCCAGACGTTTTGCTAATCTTACTGTGAGCCCTGAAACACACCCGATATTGGAAAATGCTCCCTCCCCTAGCAAAGGACAAGTAAATGTGGAAATGGTTAAACTACTTAAAAGCACCATGAGTGCTCCAGCGAAAGGGGACCTCTCCGGGTGGCTTACTCAGTTGAAAAACTTGATCGGAACCATGGATCCCATAGACCAGCATACTGGGCGGTTTTATTTGATGGGAATAAAAGGACTGCTTCCAACAGGCGCCTGCTTACCTAAAAAAGTCAGCCTGCAGGAAATGGTGAACGAACTAATAAAAACAACCGGTAGACGTATAACTGTAATACATAGAATTGATGAAGCCAAGAACCTCTCTCGCGAAGGTCTCGGACATCTGGTAGATTATATTTCTAGGTACATCCCAGAACAGCAATGTCTAGACATATTGATGGATTGCATAAATGCCCATTATGAAGCCACTCCTCTCCCATCTTTACTGCTGGCCAAAATGAATACAGAAGACCCAATCAAAGTACAAATGGAGCAGGCAAAAACTGCTATAAATCAATACATTAGATCCAAGGGTGTCAAAATCGCTAAACCCAATAAGGCTGTCCATCCCCTTGGTGCTGAAGGAAGAGCCCCCAGAAAACAAACTAACCCACATAGAGTACAAACTGAAACAGAAAGGAGTAATCAGTCTCCTCAGCGGTCAGTTCCCCCACCCCAAGAACCATACCATGATCCCCGACCCGGTCCAAGTGGTCACCAGGTCCACCCGGACGCACCGCCTTTTCAACACCAGGGGCCGCAGGGTTACTCTGGGGGAAGAAGGGGTTACGGAGGTAACTTCTGGGGCAATCGAGGAAGGGCTAATTTTAACCCTCCTCAATGACAGTTCAACCAGTCAGGACAGCGCTAGAACGGGGGCAACCCCCTAGCGCAACCCTATGCTGAAGTACACGTCAATGGACAGATCTTAATGGCTCTCCTAGACTCGGGAGCCCAAGTCTCCATGATGTGTGATAGCATTGATATAGGGGGGGAGCCAATTGATGAATCTGTTGTATTGACGGGCATAGGTCAAGGAGTAGTACGAGCTACAGACTATAGAAAAGTAGTTGTAAAACACAAAGAAAATGAATCCGTGTGTAATATATTGCTAGTTGAAAAGGAAGCAATGAACGTGCAAAAAATGATAATAGGATTTTCTGACTGACAAATTAGGAATAAAATTAGTAACTGTAAATAATACAAAAATCGATGCGTCAGAAAAATTGACGGAACAACTTGACAAAACTACAGCAGAAAATAAAACTGAGTTAAGTAAGATACTTAATGATTTTAAAGCTCATTTTGCAAAAGACAAAAATGCAGCCGGACGGTATTTGGGAAAGCCAGCTGTAATAGAAGGAGGAGTACATCCCTGGCAGCGACAATATCCCATAAAGTACGAAGCAAAGGCCAGTATAAAAATTACAATTGATGAACTGTTGAAACAAGGTGTTTTGGAACCATGCCATTCTCTCACTAACACACCTATACTTGCTGTAAAGAAGCCCGACAGCTCCTGGAGGCTGGTATTGGATTATAGAGCACTCAATCAAGTAACTAAACCTTGGAAAGCTCAGTCTTTTCATGTGTCTGGTATGCTAGAAAATGTGAAGCGGCAAAAATTCAAAACCCCACTAGATCTAGCTAATGGTTTCTGGTCTATACCTGTTAAGGAGGAAGATAGGTTCAAAACAGCCTTTACATTTCAGGGTAAGCAGTATCAATGGGTCGGTCTCCCACAAGGGTATTGCAACTCACCCGTAATATTCCAAGAAGCGGTCCAGACTACGCTTGAAAATATACCTGAGGTAATTAATTACATTGATGACATTTACTTTTCGCATGATGATGATGCAGAGCATTTAGAATGCCTCAGAGAAGTCTTAGGAGCCTTAACAGAGAAAGGGTTTCTAATTAATATAAAAAAATCTCAAATTTGCAGAGGACAAGTAGAATTCCTTGGAATGGAAATCAAGGATCAGGGTATGAATCTGAGTACAGCTTACAAAGAGAAAGTTAGCAGTATCCCTTCCCCAAAAACAGTAAAGCAACTCCAGGCCGTGATGGGGTTGTTTAATTATGTGAGAAATACTGTACCAGGATACTCGGTCCTGGCAGCCCCATTGTATCAAAAGATTTCCCAGGGTAACGCTGAGGGAAAATGGGTCTCGTGGACAGAGGAAGACGAACTTAGGCTAACACAGCTTAAAACGCTAATACAAGAGGCGCAGGATATTACCACTCAGGTGAGTGGTAAGCCCTTGGAAGCCCACTTCCACATCGGTGAACAAGCTGCTGTAGTGGTAGTGAGAAGTAAAGGGGATGAAATGCCAATAAAAAATTTGGGTTTCAATTTCACATGCACAGAAAAGCAGTTTTGTTATGAAGAAAAAATGCTGACTGCCCTCACTAGAGTAGCACCGTTTCTGTTCAACCTAGCTCAGGATGATCTTATTGAAGTTTTCAGTGACATCCCAGGGCTAGCGACCCTAACAAGGGCATCACTGGTAGACATGAAATCACTTAAATTAAGGTGGGATAGATGGGTTACTTTGCTAGCTGACCCTAGAATAGTCTTTACCACCGTCTCTGGGCTAGCCTCTAACCTCAGAAGTAAATTCCATCATCTTCCCCCGTTTGAAGAATGGGAGGAACAAACTACCCCAGTAGGACAGCCGTTTGTGCCTGACTGGTTAATCTTCTCAGACGGATCCTGCCAAAAAGTTGAAGGCAATCCAGTTTGCGGTATAGGCGTATCCGTCGGGAAAGACAAAAATGGAATTTATGAAGAAATGCAACACCACTCTGAAGTGGTATCAGGTTGATCTGCTCAAATAGCAGAAGTAAAAGCCCTATTAAAGGGACTTCAAATGGCTCAAAATCTGGGGACGCCCAGCGAGACCATATTATTGATTACAGACTCTTGCTACTACACCCAAGCATTCAATATTCACTCTCTAGCATGGAAAGAGAATGGTTACTCTGACCATAGGGGTAAGCCTATAGCACATGCCAATATATGGAAGGAGATTGAAGCATTGCGGAGTAATAGAGTCAGTGTTCAGCATACAGCAGGTCACCAGAGGGGGAAGGACATAACCATAGTAGGGAACAATCGTGCCGATGAATTGGTGCAAGGAACAGTACAAGGCCATCAAAATTTGACCTTCCAAGCATCAGCAGCGAAGCTGATTAATCTGTTTGCTGACAGCCAGCTGTTGTCTGAATTTCCGCCGGACAGGTACAGATACCAGCTGGAACAGGGGATCCTATACCGACTGTTTAAAACAAGCAAAAAGATAGTACCCCCTAAAGCAAGCCGACAGGCCATATTAATGGCAGCTCACCAATGAGTAGGTGCACTACATAATGCACTTTAGGGAACTCTACATCAGTTACGAGATTACTGGTGGCCTGAACTGCATTCTGAAACTGTGGAGATCTGCAAAGGATGTTTGCCCTGCCTACAAAACAATCAGAAAACTAAAGGGACAGGGGGACCCATGCTTAGTCTGAAAGGGGACAGCCCCTGGCAAAAAGTAATGATGGATTTTGTGGGACCACTCCCTAAGAGTGCAAAAGGAAACAAATACCTGTTCGTGCTGGTGTATGCCTTTACAGGTTATAATATAGTAAAAGCCACCAAAAATTGCCGAGCCAGTACAGTAGCCAAGATTTTGATGGAAGATATACTTCCAATCTGGGGACTCCCGGAGACTTTGTTCTCAGACAGGGGAACTAGTTTCACAGGAGAGATCTGTAGGGAGTTGTGCAGAGAATTGGGGATCGAGCAGAAATTGATATTTCCTTATCATCCTGATTCTAACAGGATTGTTGAATGAAAAAATGGGGTAATAAAGAAAGCCCTCAAAAAGTGAGGCTCCCGAGTGGCGCATCCAGTAAAAGCACTCGCTAGAGTGCAGGATGCGCTGTATAGCCTGGATGTCGCCGGTTCGAGTCCAGGCTATTTCACAGCTGACCGTGGATGGAAGCTCCCAGAGGGCGGTGCTCAATTGGCCGGGGGGAGGGAGGGTTAGGTCGGCCAGGGTGTCCTCGGCTCACTGCGCATAAGCGACCCCTGTAGTCTAGCCGGGCGCCTGCGGGCTTGCCTGTAAGCTGCCCAGAGCCGCGTTGTCCTCCGACGCTGTAGCTCTGAGGCGGCTGCACGGTGAGTCTGCAGAGTGTAAAGAAGCGGGCGGCTGACGGCACACGCTTCGGAGGACAGCGTGTGTTCATGTTCGCCCCTCCCGAGTCAGCGCAGGGGTGGTAGCGGTGAGCTGAGCCTAAAAATAATTGGGCATTTCAAATTGGGGAGAAAATAATAAAAACGAATTGGCAACGACTAAATTAAAAAAAAAAAAAAGTGTTTGACCTCCCCTACAGATGCAAAATGGGCACTTACCTACCGTGGGTACAAATGGGTATTAACAACTATTTAAGGCATGAAGGGTATACCGCTTTCTTTCTGATGTTTGGGAGAGAAATGTCCACTCCCTTGAACCCCACGGTGAGTAACCCTGACCCAAACTTAGCTGAGCTATCCCAGCTACAGCCTTCTGATTCCAACCCCACAGAAGGAGGCTGCTTGCACGAGGGGGATTGGGTATGCTGGAAAAAATACCATAAGGATCCCAAGCCCCTGGCAGTGTATTGGCATCCTCCTACTCAAATACTTAGAATGCTAAATAGAAATACTGCGGTAATTCTACACAAGGGCAATGAGAAATCCGTCTTTCAGCTAAAAAAGGTACCAAAGCCATGGGCAAGATACGAGTTCTCCTAGCAAAAGCTGAAAGAAGAACCACCAGAGTGAATTGCCTAGTAATACTATTAATTTTCTTACTTTGCACTCTCACAGCCCTTATAGCGACAGTCATTTGCTTATCATTAACCCTAGACAGGAATATAGTAAAAAGCTACCAAGAATTAGGAAATAACAGACACAAGCGATCACTCAATGAATCTGAGGGACTAGGAGCTGAAGTCTTAATTAGGAATAGGAAGGCGTTAGTAATAACCTCTGGGTCACAGACCAAGACCATTAAATATGAGTTTACAAGTCAGGACTTTGCACAAAGATGGGCACAAATGCCCTTGTCGAAAGAAGAGTCAGAAATAGTAATGAGGGCCATTGAAGATGTGATGAAGGGAGTGGAACTTGATGTGACAGACAAGGGAGTAAAACTACCCAGGGAACCATTGCATGAGTATATTAGGTGTGCGGATGCAAGAAACTGCTGGATAGGTGTACGAAAAAACCAGACTGTTTTATGGTGTCAAATGCCAAAAGGGGTACGGGCAGGAGCTATTGTACTGAGATCATGGAACAACTGCATGAATATGAGTGAACTTGAGGAATGCTCGTATTGGAATCCTACGGATGGCTTAGTACGAGTCATTACAGGAAATGGACAATGTTTGAGAGGAAAAAGGAGCGTGGAAAATACTGACAGGCCGGAGAGCACACAGAGAGATACCACTCTGGGGGGCTTCCTAGCTACGGAGTATGCCACAGCTACCGGTTCTTTCTCACCTGGAAAAACTACAACTACCAGCGCTGACTCTACAACTGAATCAAGTACAGTTCCCTCTAGCCCGCCTGGCTTTCCTACCGGCACTTTCTCGAATCCAACACCTACAGTTAGTACCATTTCAAACATATTGTACACTATTCCCACTCCTTTGACCACTGAACAGATGGTTTGCTCTGACATACTGACTGATAATGTCCTTGATGCTACATATGTATGGATTGGTCACTCAGCTAGTTGGAGCAGTAAATCATGGCATTATTTGAAATTAATAACATGGGCCTATCCCAAATGTAGAGAAAATAATTTAGGTGGAGTGCAGGTAGTCAACCCTGCTACCATACAATAATTGGGCCAGAATTATACAGTAAAGGCTGGTGCTTATGAAGATTATAGGAGAATCAAAGGATATACGGACATTCCACTGGATGAGCTTGGATATTAGGCCTACAGTGTGGCTTTTGCGCAAAGACTTGAACAATATCTGTGGGGGGTAAGGAACGTTTTGGCTGGTAAATATCCCAAACAATATTTTGCTGAAAACATTGAGGAATACTTGTTCATAGCAAAGAATATGTACCAAGAACAAAAACAGAAACAGCTGGCAACTACTGAAGTGATAGGGGGACAGTGAATTGAGCACGGGTATGAAATAACACCGTGTAACAAATTTTTTTTTTTTTTTGGTTCCTGGGTAGTAAGTGTTATTTCCTAATTGCTTATGCCTCAAAAGTATAGAAAATGGCTATTATTCCCCACAAACTTTGCTTTTGTGACCAGGACAGTGATATTTTGAAATTTACCTATTTCCAATGAGAAAACGGGCGAATTTGTGTCTTTTCGTTCACATAAAGTCAGAAAAAAACAACATATGAATCCAAATTAACATGTATTTATACTAAAGTAATACAAAAATGACTACAAAAGATTTAGAAGTGAGTAGTTTTTCGAGATTTACGATTATACTGTAAATCACTTTCACGAATCAGTCCCCAGATGTAGTCTCCTATCATGTTCTCGTTTTACTGTCCTTGGTAGCGGCGTTCAAAGTCCAGTATATCCTGGTGGAAGTGTTCGCCTTGCTCCTCCGAGTACGCTCCCATGTTCTCCTTGAATTTATCAAGATGAGCATCAAGGATATGGACTTTGAGGGACATCCTACAGCCCATTGTGCCGTAGTTCTTCACCAGAGTCTCAACCAGCTCCACATAGTTTTCGGCCTTGTGATTGCCCAGGAAGCCCCGAACCACTGCGACAAAGCTGTTCCAAGCCGTTTCTCCTTACTAGTGAGCTTCTTGGGGAATTCATTGCACTCCAGGATCATCTTTATCTGTGGTCCGACGAAGACACCGGCTTTGACCTTTGCCTCAGACAGCTTAGGGAAGAAGTCTTGAAGGTACTTGAAGGCTGCCGACTCCATATCTAGAGCTCTGACAAATTGTTTCATAAGGCCCAATTTGATGTGCAGTGGTGGCATCAGCACCTTCAGGGGGTCCCAGCCGTACTCATCATACTTCAAGGCGTCCAGCAAGGTCTTGATGCTGTTGTAATCCTCTTTGAGGTGCACCGAGTGAGCCAGGGGAAGAGACGGGTACTTGTCACCATTATGGAGCAGCACGGCTTTGAGGCACCTGGATGAGCTGTCAATGAAGGACAGTATAACGAGAACATGATGGGAGACTACATTTGGGGGCTGATTCGTGAAAGTGATTTACAGTATAATCGTAAATCTCGAAAAACTACTCACTTCTAAATCTTTTGTAGTCATTTTTGTATTACTTTAGTATAAATACATGTTAATTTGGATTCATATGTTGTTTTTTTCTGACTTTATGTGAACGAAAAGACACAAATTCGCCTGTTTTCTCATTGGAAATAGGTAAATTTCAAAATATCACTCCTGGGCACAAAAGCAAAGTTTGTGGGGAATAATAGCCATTTTCTATACTTTTGAGGCATAAGCAATTAGGAAATAACACTTACTACCCAGGAACAAAAATTGTGTTACATAGTGTAATAATTCGAGTCACGATTCCTCAGATAGAAAAATACTATATAGAATCATTTGATGTAATAAATTATGGAACATTGGAACCGGTAGATGGGGGTTACAAAAAGACAATACGAGAATTCAATTTTGATCTTGTAGCAGTAAACTTCGAAGGGATTACTCATTGGGAAAAATCACAATGTGAAGAAACTGTTAGAATGATAATATGCTCAGAACCTGCTAAAAGAAGGCCCTGTTATTTAAGTGATTCTTGTGATGAAAGGGTGGCATATTTGGTGGCTACTGTGGGGATACACCAGCTCCCATCAGGGAAATATTTAGTACAGGACACAGGTCTTTGTTTCAATCAAACCCTGTCACCTACCATCATCCCAGTGATGGAGAAAAAGACATGTGAGGGAATAATCTTGCAACCTAACTTTGATGTGGAACGAACAAGCACTGAAGTTCACACCCTCGGAAGAGGGGTTGAACATACTTATGGTATGATACTTGATTGGTTAATTAAGTCCTCTAAAGATGTAACTATTAGAGGAAGAAGATCTCCTACTATTGCTGAAGAGATGGAACAAATAGTACAACAAGTGGATTATTGGTATTGGGGATTTATGCAAAAACAATTTGAAACGATGGCTAACCAAAGTTACAATTTTAAGGATCAATGGGATAAGATAATAAATCACTCCTCTAGTGTTAATCTTTACACACACCGAATTTTTTATGAAGCAGAAGTTTATTGCATGAGCAAAATGATGGCGATGGCATTTAAGAAAAATCAGACAGGGAAATGGACATACGACCCTGAAGCCTTTCATGGGCCTAAAATGCCCAGTGACCCTGCGAGACCACTTGGGATCTTAACCTGCCACCCTTCTACTATAATGTATCTTAGTTATGTTAGTGAAGTAGGAGAAGAACAGGCCGTAGGAAATATCCTTACGTCTCCTCAATGGATGAGAATATGTAGCCAAGTGCTGTTTGAACATTGGAATGAAATATGGAAGGACAATTTCAAGCAGTTTCTGGAAACATGGGTTAAGGTGATAATGAATAAAAAAAATGTAGCAATGGGACATTGGAAACGATTACTAGAGATGGCGATAAATGAATCTGATTTTACTGTGGATGGAAGGCTAGGTCCTTCTTGGTATTGTTTGAATGGTTCAATCGCTTCCGTAATCCGTGAGCAAATTGAAGTAATAAGGGATCAGACAAATTGGAATGTACAAGTCTGGAATCAGTCCAATTATGCAGGGGAAAGAAATGCATTTTCTGATTTTTTAGGGGACTATATAGTAACTCCAATAATGAGTCGACTTAGTAGTCCAAGACTGTTACTAAAAGACATTGCAAATGTTGGAGGAATATTAGGTGAAGGAATGGCCCAAATAGCTAAAGCTACGTTAACAGAAATATTAACTCCCTTTTCAGGCATAATAGGCACTTTTGGGAAGATAGGTTTTTGGATCATGATAGTATTCGGGGTAATCATTGGATTAGTATTATTAACTGGACTGCTACGTGTACTCATTCTTGTAGCCAAAATAACTCAAGTAAACCGGAAAAGAAGGTACCGCCTCCTAGACACTCCCAGAGAATTACAAACCGAACACGTCACTGAACTACAGGAGATAAAAAGGGGCGGTGAGAAGCAAAAAGCACACTAAGATTTGAACATGGCCACCAACAGGAGCAATTCTTCTGACTCCTTATCTGCCTCGGGTGCTCCTGAGACTGTGTCCCGATCGTCTTTCGAAAGGCACTTATTGCAGAGTGCTGAAAGTTGGTATAGTTGTTGAGGGATAGTCCAAGATTAACTGGTGTTCGTAAGAAGCTGAGTGTGGTATGGCGGCCATGCTGCATGACGTCAAAATCGCATGGTACAGATGTCATAATCACAAACTACAAAGATCTTCTTCTCCCAAACCATTAGTCCAATTGAACCAGAAATTGGCGCACACGATCCTAGTAAGGTTGTCTTTAAGATTTGGTCAAGGGAAGTTGCTACAATAAAAAACATGGCGGCCACGTTAGATGACATCATCAACATACAAAACTGGCTTACAAAAACCTTTGTCTCTGAAACCACTAGTCTGATTGAACCAAAAATTGGTACACATGATCCTAGTGTGGTTGTCTTTAAATATTGTTCATGGGAAGTTGCTACAATAAAAAAAAAAACATGGCGGCCACATTGGATGACATCATCAACTTACAAAACTGGCTAATAACGCCTCGTAAAGTGCAGATAGGGCCATGGTTACTAAGGAACACCTATAGTAACCTATGTATACGCTATCAAAAATGTCATTGCCCGTTACCTTTGACCTCTCCTAAAGGTCACATGTAAATCTGGCTTATAAATCCTGAGAGACTGCAGATAGGGTCATGGTTACTATGGAACACATATAGTAACTCATGCGTGCATTCTGCGTTATTTGCTAAAGTGTTTGGTACTGGAACTGTTACTGGTACTGGAAGCCATAAAGTTGCTGGCAACTCTAGTTATAATTATTACTATTATTATGATTACCGTTGTTATTAATTAGGCAAAATGTAAATTAGTCACTGAGTGATTGTCTGTTGTAAAACCTTTTTTTATTCATTACATTTCTTACTTTATTGTATTTTAAAACCCTTATTTTACTGAATTGTTGCTGTAGGTAGGCTATTTAAACAAAAGGTTCTGAATAAAAACAATGCCCAGTAAAAATAAATCTTAGTTGAAAATAAATACACTAGGACGTAGGGTAATGCCTGAAATACAGTTTCTCCCTTACCTGAAGAAGTGTGTGGCCGGGTGCATGACTAAGTCTATTCTCCCTTGTACCCATTGATCTTTGTTAATGAAGTCTTGAATACAGAGCTCCCCCTTTATAATGCTACGGTAGGGAGACATAATTACCAGACTGCGCTATCTGTGTTCAACTTTAATGCTAGTGGAATGGCATTATGGGGCACATGGGAGTCATGACCATTCCACCTTGTAATTGGTTCTGCTGTATAAAGGGGCAGCACTGTATCTGACCACGATGCTTCAATTAATAAACAAAGTCAAAAATGCATGTTTTCTGCTCTGTTGTTGCCATGCTCCTAATACTGGTGTCTGAGCAGTTCCAGACCCTTCTTTTATTTCAATAACAGTGTGCCTGATTCATGGAAATTGTAATAGTTCCATAACAATACATACACAGTTTTTCTTCCCTCCCATTTTGCAGTTTGATTTGATGCTGCATAACAGCAAACTGTAAAGTTGCACAGTTTTCATAGCATCTCAGAATGCACATGCCGCCATACTTTCAGATTGAATCTACCCGAGTTATAAAACATGGTATATACACTTTGTGTACCTATTTCGTCTTTACAAAAACCTTAGTTACGATTTCAATGGTAAGTTAAATTTAGCTTTTTTCCTTGTACAGAACCGTTTTAAATCCTTTCAGACCATAAAAATATGAGTATTGCATTACTATGGTGTATCCTTATATTACTCACCAGATTAAGGGTGTAGATAGCAAGTGTACACATTTATTAAAACCATGTGAAAACTAATTTTCAGAGTTACGGACACTTCAGACTTTCCAACAACCTCCATTCCCAAGGTGTTCATAATTCTGAGGTTCTGCTGTAATGATTTCTTGCTACTATCCACCCTTAACTGTCTATCCTTTTGCATGTTTATATATTCTACATCTTTATCCTTTGTAGTGTTTATTTAATATTAGTAAAACAAACCTTTTCAGTGTGCTCCATCCACAATGTGCTAAATACATCTGAAAGAAAAGTGTTTCTTTTTTCATCATAGAAACATGCATAGGATTCCTGGTTTGGGAGGCTTGCACAAACTCCATACACTATAAAAAAAAGAGATATCGGAGATGCATTATAATTCTTATACTGCAGAAATGAAGAACAGTTTAGCACTTAAACACATTTATTTAAATTTCCAAATGTAGGGATGGAAATACAACTCCCATTGCATAGCAGTATGATCCATTCCTGGTTTTACTACCCATTTCATAAGACACACCTGAGCTTATTACCTATACACTGTGGCTAATCAAGCTTGTAGTAAAACCTAGAATGGGCGAAGCTGCTGTGGAATATGGCTCTTATTTCCATCCCTGAAATGATTATTAAAAGGCAACATACTACTGCTGCTATTTATTTTTCTTCCAAAATCCTCAAAACTCGGTAAAGAATTAGTTAAGGAGGAGTTAAGTTATTTTGTGAATGGAAGTAACAAACAACAAGCTCTTTGCATGATGTTCAATACTGTCCATTTAAAAGGAAACCTTAGTAAGTGTTACAGTAGATTAATTTGAAGTATGCATCAATTAAGAATACGCTCAATACTTGTGGATATTGGTTATTATACATGATTAATCCATGTTAGCATTAGGGTTAAGTAAGTATTATTGTTTGCTTCATTATAATGTAATAGTAAGTCTGTGGCAGGGCTCAGACCCTGCACATATAAATTGTGAGTTTTTGTGTTTGTTTGGTGTTCTTTGAGTTGAATTTATTTGGCAGGGATGGGGTTAAAATCCCATCCCTGCAAAACATATGCGTGGAATGTGGCCATTCTCAAATTGGTTAATTGATTGCCAATTGGGGATGGCCACCTGTATATAAGATGAGCTGAAAACCAGTTCCTTTAATTCTCCAACTAGGACGAGCAGACTGTGTTAAGTCAAGAAGCTGCAGGATCTGGTAAAAAGTGCAGTGCAGTGCAGTGCAGTGCAATGTAGTGTAGTGAGTGAAGTGTAGTGAGTGGAGTGGAGTGTAGAACTGCAAACTGGAACCTACGTTTAGTTGTGTAAGTGAGGCTAGGTTCCTGGAGCGGGACCTGCCTGTGTAGGGGGAGTAGCACATGGCCCAACTACATTTAGTTTGTTAGCTGTATTTTTGTTCAGTGTTTTATTTTGAATGTTTTGTTTAAGCAACACCACTCCAACTATGAGTAACACCATTGCTGGTAGCTTGGTGGTAGCGCATGCTATTGCTATCATGTGAACCCTTTAGGCATGACAGTGCTCATACAAACACCATGATATCATGTGGACCCTTTAGGCATGACAGTGCTCATACAAACACCATGCTGCCACACACCGGACGCATCAGTGGCAGTTGGCTGGTTTGAACAGCATGTATCTGACACCCTCCATCTCCCCCAATCTGAACATTATTAAACCTCTAAGGCCATTCTGAAGAACAAATGTCAGTACTGATTTCCAGCTCCTCCACCATCCCTGAATGAAATAGTAAAGACATGAAAACTAACCATTGATGCTTTCTGGCAGACTGTTGAGCATTGAACCAGAGTGGCAGCTTTCAACAAAAACCGCCATCTAAAATATTTCAAAGTAGATTCATGAGATTATTAAACTAAAATAACAAAATAAAATATACAAATTTAGTGTTATTTTATTGTATACCTACCTTTGAAAATCTCTTATTTCTTGACATTTCTCCAATGGTATTAATTAAGTCTGAGCTGTATAACTAGAATGAAAATACTTTAATTAAAATAATAGTAATACAAATACTCAATAAATTGAAACGAAAAGTTACTTACATGGGTTTTAGGAAATGAAAAGATCCCTTGGCTGCCATGGTCTGATAAGTAGATAAAAATGGTATCATCACATCCACTGTGGTGATAAAGAAAAATATAATAATAATAATAATAATAATAATAATAATAATAATAATAATGTTTGCATTATTACAAAATAATTAAAGGAATAAACAAAAAGGCTGATTTTCAAAAACAAAACCAATCACACCAGCTTATCCTTCAAGACAAAAATCTGTATATATGATGAAAGCCAGGTCCTTACTGGAGAGATTAAGACGATATAATTCATCATTTATCTTATATATATATATATATATATATATATATATATATATATATATATATATATATATATATATATATATATATCCGAGCATTTTGTTGGCCTTCCTTATAGCTTCCCCACATTGTCTAGATGAAGACATTTCTGAGTCAACATAAACTCCTTGATCTTTTTCATAGATTCCATCTACAATTTCATTATCTCCCATATGGTATTTATAATGGACATTTGTATTGTCTGCATGCAGTACCTTATACTTTTCTATATTAAATGTAATTTGCCATGTGTCTGTTGTTTATTTAGCTGACGCCTTTATCCAAGGCGACTTACAAGGGTGTGTGAACTATGCATCAGCTACAGAGTCACTTACAACAACGTCGCACCCAAAAGACGGAGCACAAGGAGGTTGAGTCACTTGCTCAGGGTCACACAGTGAGTGAGTCAGTGAGTGAGCCAGGAACCTCCTGGTTACAAGCCCTTTTCTTTAACCACTGGACCACACAGCCTCCTTACCTCCACATACCTCCTTAGGTATACCCTATAATTCAAGGATTGTATTGATTTTATGTAAACACATATTTTACTGCAGGTGTGCCATACCCACCAGGAATGTACAGTATTTACACAATATGCATGATTATAAATTCAGTCAGATTTCCATTGGCTTCAGACAGACATGACTTACAAAGCATGCTGGGTTCCAGAATACTCAAGTTCCGGATTTATTTCAATAGGGATTGGTCAGGACCACAAAATGATGCCACTACAGAATGCCAGTATGTAGAGGGACTGGATTAGACAAGTCTTAATGTGCAGGTCCTACAATGCTTGAATGAATGTATTTTATACCACGTTAAATTGATACACCCCCTACAGTTGAATTTTTGTTTAATACCAACATTTATCCCAGAATTTAGATTTCATCTACCCCATAGTTAACTCTGACCAATACTTTAAGAGCAGTACAGATACCAGGACCAGAGGAAGCACAGCTGGGAATTAAGTGGAAATAGACTTTGATAGGGAAGGAGACAATTCTTCACACAGAGGGGTGAGGGTATGGAATGGGTTACCTAGTCATGTTGTTGAAGCAGAATAGATGGGCTAAATGGCCTCCTCTCGTTCGTAAGTGCATAATTAGTATGGTGCTAACTACAGGCACTTCACACAGCACTCCACTGAACTGAAATCGTTATAATAGCTACTTTTTAACATGTACTGTACGATTTTGCTTTGCTATATGGTTAACAGTAGTTTGTATATTTATTTTACTAGGTCATATGTACCAAATGTTTTTAATGTTAACATTCAATACCTTTAGTGCATACTTTAATGCAATGACTGACTTCAGAATTTTTAGCATAGCTCCTAAAATGAATAAAACACAACTTTAGAGTCCTGTGACAGAGACGATTGATTCTTGGTGTTAAATCTCCCTCCCGACCTGTGAGGGCGCTGTGTAAAGGGAACAGCGTGCCCTGGACTGGATGGCCAGATAATTCATTCCCAGGGTTAGATGGAAGTCGGCAATCTAGAAAGGGGCGGAGCTACGGTACACTAAATCATCGACCCGGAAGGGAAACAATGTGGCAGCCGCGGATAGGAGGAGCGGTTGCACTCGTTAGCCAAGGGGTAATGATTAATGGTACAAAAGGAGAAGAAGCAAAGTGATCTGTTCCTTTGTATGGTTAAAACCTGAACTGGAAGGAGAACCCATATTGTTATCATGAGTGTTTTGTTTGTTTTTGTCATGTCTAAAGAAGCACTTTGTTTGTTGTTATAGATAGCTAAACACAATCTGGAGCTGTCGCTAAAGGCCAGTAGTTACCTGGACAACACTGCACTATTGTTCACGATTCACTGTATTTGCACCATGAGCACTATAGCACTCACTGTGGACTTGTGATTGTGTTTGTGTTCCATGTGGGTGTTAAAGATCAGGATTAAAATGGAGCAACACACGCCGCTGTATTGCCTGTTGTCATTATTATTATTTACTGTCTTTTGTCATCAGACTTGGGATTGTACAAATAAAACAAATTATTGTACAACTTATTGATCACCGCAGCACCCCTGCACCTGCACACTGTTAACCACATTGCCACAAGCACCTCATTTAAATATCTGAGTAATTTGTTTCTGGTATGGTAACTTTATTTCCAAAAAATGTTAACTATGATTTTTTTTTACTTGGAAAGAACCAGGAAATTCTGTAAAACTCACAATCTCTTTCCTTTAAAGCAGGTGATAATGGGCAGCTCCACAATTCCAGAGGTACATTTCAAACACTTTAAGATGTTGGTAATCATTAGTATAATCATGAAGTGGCTTTTTACTTGGGCATAGTATGTCAATCAGTTAGGACTGTAATTCAGATAGAAGCAATTTGTCCACCTTTCTTGTTAAGGGAGAAATGCTCATAAAATACCATGGTGTTGGACGTATTCAGACTAACTTGACTTTTTCATTCACGCTCGGATAGTATCAAAGCATCTGTGATGTTTGAGGGCTGTTTTCCTTCCTGTACATTACAACTATTGTAGGCTATATTTACAACAATAAAAAAGGTACTGGTACGCTGTTGTAGTATCTTTGTCATCCTCCATCTTTATCATTTTTTTTGGCACAGGGCCAAAAATGTATAGCAAAAGCATTAAAAAAATGTGATGTAAGTTATTGGATTTATGTCTACAGTGACATTGTTTAAGGACATTGCAAAAGTAAACTTGCAAAAGTAAACTTCCAATATTGTTACAGGTGATTATTACACATCCAAATAAAGAAAACATTTCTTTACTTACCGAAAACATTTTAAAAATTATAAATAAACCAAAGGACTTTGAGAAAAAGTAGTCTATCCCGCTGCAGTCACTTTTCTCTGCTACATAATTGAGACATTGAGAAAGTTGTATTCTTTGTCACTGACTGTTTCATAAGAATATAAGAACATTTACGAACGAGAGGAGGCCATCCAGCCCACCTAAACTCAGCTGACTGATCTCAAACCTTAGTCAAGTTGGGTCTTAAAGGATCCAAGTGATTATGCCTCAACTATATGAGAAGGTATCCCATTCCATCCCCTCACCACTTTCTGTGTAAAGAAGTGACTCCTTCACACTGTCCTGGTTTCTGTACTGTGCTTAAAGTAATGGTTTGGGTTAACCATCTCAACTCCTTTGAAGATTTTAAAGACTTAAATCATGTCCCCCTTGTTTCTTCATTGTTCCAAGCTGAATAGATTTGCTTCGCTCAGCCTGTCTTCACAGTTCAGAGTACAACAAGTTTTAAATGCAGTAGAAAAAAAATAGACCTACCTCTCTATAACTTTTTTAGTTCCTGTCTTTGTGACAGCTGATTCATCTCCACGGAGTACTGCTAGAAAATTATCTGCAGACACGTCCTGAAAGATATTACAAATTAGAACTAGCAGGATGTTGTACACCTGCAGCAGCAGCAAAATAAATAAAAATAAAAATAAAAACTGACTGTAGCTAGGTAAGGGATAACACACGACAGGGCGTGGATTGTGTTGCATTAACATATGGCTGTAGTTGGGTGGCAGGCACGGAGTGAAGCTGAGTCAACCAACGAAGCTGTATGTTAATGAAACACAACGCAAAAGCCCTGGAGTGTGTTATCCTGCTTATAAAACAGATACAATAAAAAAATAAAAAATAAAACCTTTTTTTATTATTTCAACGTTTCCATTTATTGTAAAATGTTCTATTGAAAATGGAAAAGGTGACAAATTCATGAAATATCCACTAGGAGGAGCAGTAGAAAGTGTTTCCTCCTCTTTATCCTTGAGTTTTGTGGGAGGACCCACAGATGAAGATGTTGAAATATTGCTTCCAATACAACCTAAAAAACTGAACTCCACTGCTTTCAGTTTTGAGCCGAAGCAGACCAGTAGGTTCTTAAACTGGATTCTGATCTGTGGCCAGTAATCGACATTATTTCTCACGCCTCCAAGCCAGCTTTGTTCAGTAGATGCACAGCAGTGCTTCTAATGCTGTGGTCCGTATAGCGATGAGAGAGCGCTGCTTCCAGCGATAAGTGAGGCATCATTGAAGCCAGGTGATTTACTCCCATTGTTTTTGGAGTATACCAGATAGCTTCATCTGGGATTTTGGCGAGGGTGAAGGAAAAAACTGCCAGCATTAGGGGGCATTTTAACTCAAACTCATTAAAAGTCTTCAACAGCCAATCAGCGTGTAGAATCAGAACATTCTGTTTTATAAGTATGCAATAAGACGAGACAGGGTGTCCGTATACACCCAACATACGGATGCCTTGGGGCTTTGTGAGACTCGAGGCGAAGCCAAGGGCCTCCAACCCCAGAGAAGTTATGTCGAGATCATAAGATCATTTATCTCATGATCTTGTTTCATGAGATAATTTATCTCAGAATTTCAGTACAAGTTGTTTTGTCGAGATCACGAGATAAATTATAATAGCTAAAGTGCAGTGACTTGACAAACAAGAACATGACAGAGACAACTTGCTCTTAAGTGTACTGTCATTCTTGATATGTATTTTTGTATACAACTGTAAGTCGTCCTGGGTAAGGACGTCTGCTAAGAAATAAAATAAATAAATAATAATAATGTATTCAGTTATATTGTGATAAAGGCTTAACACAGCTGGAAACTGTTTCATGTCTGTTAGTAATTCATGGATACCACATCAGTGTACGCCATCTTAGACGTATGCTTGCAAGGCTTGGTCTTTTCAGACGCATATAATTGAGTAAACACCACCCAAGTCTTTGCCGTGTTGCTTGCACCTGTGTGCAGGTCAACAGTCAATGATCTTCTCGTGATGTCGAAAAAAACGGTAGTCATTACTTAGGTTTTCTCGAGATATTGAGATAAATGACCTAACATCACATAACAAACATAACGAAGATTTTTTATTTTCTTCCCCATGGCTTCAACTAGCTGGCATAGACTGTAATTGCATTATACATGCAAATAATTTAAAAAACACAGCTTAACACACACTGATGATAAACTAATTTGGGTGCAGCTTGATGTTGTTGGACAGTGGATTTTGCTTAGAAATAGTTGATGTTGTGCTTTAGTCTTTCTAACACTTTGAATTCACTGTCAATTTGGGGATGATGTCTTGTGTAAAGGCGTGATGTACTGTCGTTGAGGTTCGACTCTCAGGTGTTTACAGTGAACCAAGACATGGCATTAGGTATGTTAAATATCCCTTCTGGTAATGTCACCCTCCACTTCTTATAAAACCGTTATATACTTAGTTACAGCAATTACCCCCCCCCCCCCCCCCCCCGGGAATAGAGGGGGATTAAAAATAGAAGTGGTGAATCCTTTTTACCAGGGTTGGCAAGCAGATCCATTGTAAAAGTATATTGGTTGAGGCAGCAAACCAGTTGAATATCCAGGTAATGTCCATCTTTTTTTTTTTTTCCTTTGTAGCCAAAATGTTATGTTATTGATAAACTACTGATACAGCCTAGATCGTTGTGCCTATTTATGCTTTGAATTGATGTTAAAAGGTGTTGCATGGACTGTGATCCTTTACAAAAGAGAAACTATAGTCCTTAGAAAATAAGCTAACCATACACACTAGACACTACAAATTCAGTGAATACCCAGTTCAGACTGTTTTGTCAAAAATTAAATACCAGTTTTTTGCCTTTTTCTGTTTAGTTAAAGGCATAACTTTAAAACACCATGATCACAAGGGGGGGTTAGTGTCTCAAACCACTCAAACCCATCTTGCTACGGTCAAGAAATAAATTATATACAAAGTTAAATAGGAGTAGCCATTGTAAGAGAGGGTACAAATTTAATTCAGATATCCGCAAACTCTTTAACACCTCTCCCTTCCCCGCACCCCCCCTGCTCCAACCCCTACACCCACTGCATCCCCTACTAACTCACCCTCCTTCTCCACCTTCTCGCCCCTCTCAGACTTTGACCTCTCCTCCCTGCTCCAGGGTCACAAACCCACCACGTGTGCCCTGGACCCCCTCCCCACTCACCTCTTTCAAGCTGCTGCTCTTGCTCTACTTCCCTTCATCTCCTCCCTTCTCAACACCTCTCTCCTTTCTGGTCTCTTTCCCTCTGCCTTCAAACAAGCCTCTATCACTCCCCTCCTCAAGAAACCTACCTTTGACCCCACCTCCCTCCAGAGGTACCGTCCTGTCTCTCTCCTACCCTTCCTCTCCAAAACCCTCGAGTGGGCTGTACACCGCCAGCACTCTGCTTTCCTGTCCAACCACTCTCTGCTCGACCTCTCCAATCTGGCTTCCGCTCTGCACACTCCACTGAAACCGCCCTCCTGTCTGTCACCAACTCACTAAAGACTGCCCGAGCTGCCTCTCTCTCCTCTGTCCTAATTCTCCTCGACCTCTCTTCTGCCTTTGACACTGTCGATTACTCTATCCTACTATCCTCTCTCGCTGACCTGGGAATCTCTGGCACTGCTCTGGCCTGGTTCTCCTCCTACCTCTCCAACCGCACTTACCAGGTAACCTGGCGTGGAGCAACCTCCACACCTCGCCCTCTCTCAACAGGAGTCCCCCAAGGGTCAGTCTTAGGTCCTCTCCTGTTCTCTCTCTACACCCGCTCCCTGAGCCCCCTCATCGCATCCTATGGTTTCTCATACCATTTCTATGCTGATGATGCTCAGATTTTCCTCTCCTTCCCCACCTCTGACTCCACCATCCCCTTCAGTATCTCTACCTGTCTGTCTGCTATCTCCCCCTGGATGCACTCGCATCACCTCAAACTCAACCTCTCTAAATCTGACCTCCTTTTCTTTCCCTCCTCCTCCTCCCCCTCCTCTGATCTCTCTATCTCTGTTCCTCTGGAATCTATTACACTCTCTCCCTCTTCCTCTGCTAAGAACCTCAGAGTCACCCTGGGCCCCTGCCTCTCTTATTCCCAGCACATCTCCACTCTGGCACGCACTTGCCGATTCTTCCTGAGCAACATCCGAAGGCCTTGGTACTCTCCCGCCTAGACTACTGCAACTCCCTCCTGGCTGGCCTCCCTGCGTCCACCACCCGTCCGCTCCAGCTCATCCAGAACTCCGCTGCCCGCCTGGTGTTCTCTCTGCCTCGCTTCTCCCACGCAACTCCACTACTCCGCTCGCTCCACTGGCTCCCGATCACCGCTCGCATCCAGTTCAAGACTCTTGTACTAGCCTACAGATGCCTTGACCAGACTGCACCCAGCTACCTCCAGACCCTCATCTCTCCCTACACCCCCTCCCGACCTCTCCGCTCCTCCTGCACTAGAAGACTGGCTCTACCTCCTCTACGCTCCCCTGCCTCCAGAGCCCGCTCCTTCTCCACCCTCGCCCCGCAGTGGTGGAATGACCTTCCTACAGATGTCAGGACTGCCCAGTCCCTGACCACATTCCGGCACCTCCTCAAGACTCATCTCTTCAGAAAGCACTCCTCTGTTTTTCCCCTGAGACACTTATCGCCCTTCCTTAAATGCGCTTTACTTGCTCTTATCTGCCCCCTATTTTACTGTATTTAATCCTGTACTTCAGAGTACTGTAATCTGCCAAGTGTTTAATCTGTAGTATTTTGTATTTAATTATATCCTGATGTAACTATCACTGACACTGTTATCTGCTGTATTATTGAATCTTATTTTGTCACACTTGTACTTGCTTGAACCAAGTCATTGTATTTATCTTGCTCTTAATTGTATTATTACTTGTACTGTGATATTTGAATTGTATTTGCTTACGATTGTAAGTCGCCCTGGATAAGGGCGTCTGCTAAGAAATAAATAATAATAATAATAATAATAATAATAATAATAATAATAATTGTAGCTTACATCTCCAGTGTAATTCTTAGGAACTCCCTGGTAAACATTTTCCCCACGAGGTACATTAATGACAACACCTTTACAAGGATTGCTGTTGGGGAAAGAAAGTTTCAAAACATTAATTTATTAATACACCTAACTAAATTATTAGTTTATTAATTTACAGTATAAACAGAATTTTACCTGGCTTGATTTATGCTACGGAGAATTGAAAAATACTACTAATATAATACAATAATAATACAATTTAATCTTCAAGGCTTACAGTTTACAACTTAAACTGCCACATTCAGGTCCCTATCATAGAGGAAGATGTACATGTATTATTGTTATTATTATTACTGTTGTTGTTGTTAGACACAGTGGAAATGTTGAATCACACATTTGGTTGTCAGTAACTGTAGCAGTGTGGCAGGGTGAAAGCATGGGTGTGTGTGTGTGTGTGTCAGTGTCTGTGCGTGTGTGTGTGTGTGTGTGTGCGTGTGTGGAATATTCGGTTGGCAGGGAGGGGAGTAAATTTCTCCCTGTCAAAACACGTGGGAATGCGGCTGGAGCCGTCAGTATGAATACATGATTAAATGAGTATGCTAGCCACAGGTGTATGATCACAATCACATTCCGTGCTGTGATTACGTCCGTGTCCATGTCCGTGTCCGTGTCTGTGTCCGTGCCAGTGTCAGTGTCCGTGTCAGTGTTTGTGTTTGTTTAGTTGAGTTTTTGTGTTTGTTTGTTGAGTTTTTGTATAGCCTGTTATTTTGGCCCGTGTGTCGTTTTGTTTGTTTATGTGTTTTGTTCTGTTAATGTTTAGTGTTTCCTTATTTTTATTTGTTTATTAAATGTGCGCACCAGCGCTTAAACCTGCATGCTCTGCCTTCCTGGTCAAAACAGCCTTGCCAGTGACATCATCCTTGCCACAGTAACATAAGCATTGTATGTAAAAAAGGATTTTCCAAGGTTCCGTACCAAATTTCCTTGAGATGGACCAGAGAGCCAATGGACTAACGTTGACTAGGCTCGAACCACTACATCCCTTAATGTAACATTCTTTGAAATTACATTGATCTCCAGTTACTTCTGTATTGTATAATGCAAGCAGCAATGCACAATAGGGTTATAGATGCACAATATGTGCTTACATAAACATTGGAATTTACATGATAGTAGTGTTTTTCCTTGTGTTTTGTTTATGACAGCACAAAACCAAACCAGTTTTAACATTAACATTACTGTTTATAACTTCCACTAGCAATTATGAGAACTTTTGAATACTTACTCTTCATGATAGGCAATGTCGTCATACATCATAACCACTATCTGCTCATCTGGAATTCCATTTTTTCGTGCAATGTGATATGCATGGCAAACATCAGCCTATGGTAGAAGATTTAGTCAATTAATACGAATTAAAAATATAATCCCAGCCAGTGTTCTCCTCCATCAAAGGTAATGCTCCAACTTCTTTACCACGTTCAGTACTTTTACCTAATACAAATGAATTAAGGGATAACCTGGCCTGGGCCTAATGGTTAAGTCCGTTATACTAGTAGTAGTACAGTATTTATTTAATAATGCAGTTCATACTGGAATACAAACTGCTGCTTACATTTCTGTGTCGACTGCTATCCACAGAGCAGTTTGTGTCTCAATGTTATAATGTTATATGTAGCTTGTTTGTTTAACCTAACAAAGCTGTGGGTATACAGTTCACAAATCAAATCTGCAAAGGATGAGTGTCAATTAGGACCCAATTTGACCCATGCATTTACTGGAAAATAGAATGTTCCCTACAAGGAGTTGTTCTTTTGTGCAAGATCAGCGTGGGTTGTAGTGCACAGTGTTATAGCATTTACGATTCAGGAATAACCTTATTTGTGTTTGTTTATGTTTCTTAAATTGAAGGAACACAGATTAAGAACATCTGTCCGGATGAAATGATTGCTAAAATCATTGATTTTTATACTGGTCAGACATTGTATTGTGCTTTATGTTTTTATATAGCCTACACCTTATGCTAGAAAAATAATTATCAATATTTGTTCAAATAGTGTATTATAAACCTGGTGTATCATCTCAGCCAATCAGGTACCTACAGGTAGATGCGCTTTAAAGCTAACAGGAGTTTAGAATCTTGAAACTCGCTTTAAAAGACTACATATATTTCAAGCAGTCTAAGCAATCCAGTCCAAAATATTACTTAAAACACATTTTAAAAATGTCCTCGAGACACTTACATGTTGCCACTGTAAATTTTCAAGCAGGTGCTTATTATACTTATTTATTTGTTAAGTAGCTACCTGTAGAAGGCTATATTTCATTAGATATTTGGAAGATGTACTTATTTATTTCTGAGTCGTACAATAATATAGCATCCTATTTACCCACACGTTGTTCCAGCTGTGTCCGTTTAGTTACTTACCTGTTTCATGTCATTGTTTACATTCTGGTACAAGTGCTCTTTATCAAGAGACTTTGGAAGATGCCTATCTCATCTACTGCTTGTGGTGCAGTACATGGGTTTATGTCACATTTTTAATATTAAACTGACAATAATGTAAACAGATTGAAACATTATTAAATATTGAGCATACTTCTCCACAGCCACACGATATGTGTTTTCGAATTAAATGGCTTTTACACAAACATAAACGTATATATCCTCTAACACAGTGCTGACCAATACAGTACATCAAGTAATTCAGTCTATTTTTGTGGATCTCAAACTTTGGGCCCCATTATCCACCATCAATAAAGTCAACAGTAGCTTTAAGTAAATAATAATAATATATTTAAAATAAAACCAGAGGCAGAAGAAAAGCATCCATGCAAAATGGCACGGAGGCTCCACTACTTCACATCAGTAAACAGGCCTACATACTTCTTATTGTATTATGCAAGCACTATTCAAAACTATTTAGGTTTATGGTGGGTATTTTTGTTCATTAAAAAAAAAAAAATGTTCAGATTTGCCCAAAGATCTCCCAGAAATCACTCATATCCACACATGATTTAACACATAATTGCAGGTATAAATTGTTTCCCAACATGTTACATGTTGTTCACAATAAAAAAATCCGTTTGGGACACGACTACATTACAGAAGCTAATTGTAAAGGCAGTATTGAAAGAGTTCAATGAAATATATTATTCTCTTACCCAAGGTTTCTAATTCTTGTCTTGTTTCTGTTTTTGATCACAACATTTATTTAAAAAAAGTTTATATCTCAAATATTTTTCTTGTATATGTGCATTGTTCTTGTATTAAAAATTTCAAAGATGGCATTGTGCACATGTTGCTGTGAAACCCACCATTCAAACACGACACTCTAGTGACATCTTAGGCAAAGTTACACATATATACTATACAAATACGGACTGGAGTTGAGGTTCATGGTGGAAAGCAATTGTCCCAGAGGGGGATATAGTGTCCTCAAGGGAATTATATTGTCCAAAGTCTAAGGCTGAGGGCTGTATTGTCCCCTGGAGGACACTATATTGTAGGCACAATTGCCTGGAACTAATAACTATTTTTGATATAAGTACATAGCTGGACTAATCTTTTGGATTCACTCTAGAGCACACAGTATGCAGGGCAGCATGTGAACTATGGACTGGAGCACCCAACACAAAGGAGGGGGTAGTGAGCCTTTGACCAGTGGACTTTAACTGAACCTGACACAAAGGAGGGGGTAATGAGCCTTTGACCAGTGGACTTTAACTGAACCCGACACAAAGGAGGGGGTAGTGAGCTCTCTGACCAGTGGACTTTAGAAGGAAGTCATAATTAGATCATTTATTCATCCCATGTAGGGTGAGGCAATCCATTGTCCAAAACAATGGAAGACAGTTGTAGGGGTAATGTATCGGTCTTTACGTGAAAGTCCTATAACAACTGTTAACTTGCAGCAAGAACTTTGAATTCGTTTCCGATTTGGTTCCCGAATTGGTTTCTGTGTCTAACATGGCTTCATAAGAGAAGATAGCATTAAGCTTTATACCTCTTGACTGCAAGAAGATTCTGTACCCTGCAATAAATGAATGTCCAAGAAAGCTCTGTGTTCAGAACTCCTGCTGATAGGAAAAAGAGACATCTGCGAGTCTGTTTATCTACGCATCAAGAGAATCATTCCTGGCTCGGATACAAGCTTCTGTTTTCAGTCGTAACCACAGCATATTGAAACTTGTCTGTCTTTGTGGCGAAGGATCCAAGGAAAGAAGGAACACACGGGAGGTGTGTGAAACCCCAACTTGGGTTTGAAGATAAAGGAGCCCCAACTTGGGTCTGAAGATTTGTTGCAACAAAGTGAAAACTGAACTACAATAGAAGATTTATTCTACAGACTTTTTGGTCTTCATCAAGGAACCGTTGAGTATAAAATTCATTACCTTTCCCTTGTGGAATTAAAGTAATTAATGGTAATTGCAAACACATAAAAGTGTTTGTAAACATAAAATAGTTATCTTAATTTGCGCTTTTAATGCTCGTATGAAAAGCCTCAGAGTTTGAACCTTGCTAAAAAGTAACTAAGCTGCTTAACTCATATTTTCATATGAAGTGCTTGTTTGAAGGTATATTTGTGTAATTGATATTAAACAATTGTAGTCACAGCCTTAGCTGTGATATGTTATTAGAGGACTTAACCAAGGTTTGTTTGCATGTAAGTGATAGATGCATTGTGTTTAACTAGGGTTACACTGCCTGTAAGCGGTAGACGCAGGGAGACACTGTCTGTGTAATTCAGCTGGGGGTGACGTCATCACATGCTGACAGGTCCGCGCAGCCTGGACTGAGATTGAGACAGAAGAGTTAGTGCATTGTGTTAGAATGAAATGTGGAACCTATACTTAATCCTACACATAATTTACAATATATATATATATATATATATATATATATATATATATATATATATATATAATATAATAATAATATATATATATATATAACTTCTTGTGCTGTGCGCTTCTGTAAAATGTTTTCTTCTATGTTTATTTATCTACGTTGTTCAGTTGCTTTTGCTCATCTGATAATAAACCGACTTCTGTTGAAAAGTTAAAAAATGTATTGTTATCGTTTCAGTTTTATAAATGTGTCTGTTCAGATGTTTATTTATTTACATTTTCTTGTTTAGATTTGTAAATTAAATGTTCATATATATATATATATATATATATATATATATATATATATATATATATATATATATATATATATAATATTTAATATGCTTCGGTTATTCACATGTTTATGTAACATACTCAAAAAAATAACTAATTACATTCGACTGTTTTCCCTTTCGTTATACTATTTATAGTCATAAAGACTGCTACGGGGCTTCTAGGTATGAGTATATCTCCGGGTCTTCTAGTATTAAAGGCAGAGTGCTATATTGTCCAGAAGGGAAGAGTTGAGTTCTACAGGTGTTGTCTGAAGAGGTGTGTCTTGGGGATGCGCCGGAAGGTGGTCAGGGACAGGGCAGTCCTGACATCCGTAGGAAGGTCATTCTACCGCTGCGAGGCGAGGGTGGAGAAGAAGCGGGCTCGGGAGGCAGGGGAGTGTAGAGGAGGTACATCCAGTCTTCTAGTGCAGGAGGAGCGGAGAGGTCGGGAGGGGGTGTAGGGAGAGATGAGGGTCTGGAGGTAGCTGGGTGCAGTCTGGTCAAGGCATCTGTAGGCGAGTATAAGAGTCTTGAACTGGATGCGAGCGGTGATTGGGAGCCAGTGGAGTGAGCGGTGCAATTGAGTAGCGTGGGAGAAGCGAGGCAGAGAGAACACCAGGCGAGCAGCAGGGTTCTGGATGAGCTGGATTGGACAGGTGGCGGACGCAGGGAGGCCGGCCAGGAGGGAGTTGCAGTAGTCTAGGCGGGAGAGTACCAGGGCCTGGACGAGGAGCTGCATGGAGTAGTTGGTGAGGAACGGTCGGATTCTTCGTATATTGCTCAGGAAGAAACGGCAGGTGCGTGCTAGAGTGGAGATGTGCTGGGAGTAGGAGAGTCAGGGGTCCAGGGTTACACCAGGTTCTTGGCTGAGGAGGAGGGAGAGAATGTGATTCCAGAGGAATGGCGATAGAGGGATCAATGGAGGTGGAAGATGAGGAGGGGGATAAGAGGAGGTCACATTTAGAGAGTTTGAGGTGATGCGAGTGCATCCAGGAGGTGATAGCAGACAGACAGATAGAGATATGGGAAGGGATGGTGGGGTCAGAGGGGGGGAAGGAGAGGAAGGTCTGAGCATCATCAGCATAGAAATGGTATGAGAAACCATAGGATGCGATGAAGGGGCCCAGGGAGCGGGTGTAGAGAGAGAACAGGAGAGGACCCAAGACATTGAAGGAATCTGGCAGAGTGGGTGGGGTTGGAGAGATGGATATTGAAATCACCTAACAGGACAGTTGGGGTAGACAGAGAGGGGAGGGAGGAGATAGTAAAAGTCATGAGAAAGTGAGTGAGAGGTCCAGGGGGACAGTACAGTACAATTAGCAGGAGTTAACAGGGAGAGGTTAGTTGGACAGTGAAATTCATAGGTGTTAACAGAGAGAGAGAGGAGAGGTCAGAGGGGACAGAAAAGAGTAAGGAGTGAGAGAGGAGAAGACCAGTCCCACCTCCCCGTCCAGTGAGACGTGGAATATGGGACAGGACGTAGAGAGAGGACAGGGCAGCAGGAGTTACAGTGTTATCAGAAGAGAGCCAGGTTTCAATGAGAGCAAGGAATTTGAGAGAGAGGTGGGAGGTAAAGGTAGAGATGAAATAAGCTTTATTAGCAGAGGAGTGACAGTTCCAGAGAGAGTGCAGGAGGGGAGAGAGTGGGAGGGGGGGAGAGGCAGAGGGGTTAGGGGAGCAGCGGCGGAGAGAGGACAGAGGACGGGCGCGAGAGGACAGAATAACAAGAATGTGAGAGACAGTCATAGCAGGACAGGTGAGACAGATAGGTACAGTAGTAGTGGGAGCAGGAGCTGTGGGGGGGAGGGGTACAGACCTGTCTAGTAGTTGGCATCTTCCAGAGCGCTGTTAGGTTCGGATTTTCTCCAAGAGCCTATCCTCGTACTCTCACTTTGCAAGGGAACTGTTTAACAGCTGCTAAACTGTGCTAAAGACAATACTTAAGCAATACAATAGTTTCAATGCACTTCAATGGGATCACACAACTACAAAAAGCTGTGTGGAAACCAATCAAATTGCAAATCAACCTCTATTCAATTTAATCACACTCACAACAGTAGAGCACCTAATTAAAACACCACCTTAATAATGTTACTTAAATATAGCTAATGTAAAGAGTTGGAATGAGGCCTCTAGTAGCCACTGGGAGAGATTTGGAAAAGGTCCTCACTCTACCTGTCCTCGCTCTGACTGCCACAGCTCAGACTGCCCTTGGACGTGTGGCCCTTCAATGGCTGGCGCTTAGAACGGCTGGCATTCTAAGACACTGTCAATTTATACTGTCCTACAGGTCTAGAGCTGGTCCATTTTCCACGCTATCTAAATTCACTTCAATCAACCACAGCTCTGAATACTTTCGAAAATTAATTCCTTCAACCAGCTAATGTAGTTTCATCAGCAACAAGGATTCAATTGTACTTACCAAAATCATTATTTTCTGCCTGTCTACTGCAAACAGCTAAACACAATCCAAGCAGGTCGGTCGCTAAAGACAACAAAATCGCTATTTTCTCAAATGAGGGCGGGTGGACGATGCTCTGTTTGCCCTGTTCACCAGTGTCACAAGCATTTATTGTGCAGGGTGGGGGGTGCTGGTAGTTCTTTTTACCATTACCATACTAATGGTTCTGTGGCGTGGGATCTTGGGATTGGGGGGATGGACGAAGGGGTTTGGTGGCGACCTCTGGGGGGCGGGGGTGTTGAGAGGGATCTCGATGAAACCACTGCTGTGTTTTCTGGTGTAACCTGATTGACCTATTCCCAGTTGTTAGGATCTTGCATGACATTGTTTTTTTTCTCTGACCCTATGACAGAAAGGTGGTAAATTTCCCTCCCGACCTGTGAGGGCGCTAAGTAATGGGAACAGAGTACCTGGACTGCTTGGCCTGACACTTCGTTCCTAGAGTTAAAAGGAAGTCGGTCATTTAGAAAAGGGGCGGAGCTTCTTTACATTAACTCATCAACCCGGAAGGGAAATGATGTCGCAGTTGCGGATTGGAGAAGTGGCTGCAATCGTTTACCAAGGGGTCATGAGTGACGGTATAAGTAGGGGACGAAGTGATGTAATCTGTTCCTTCGTTTTAGTTAATGAAAAGTGAAAAGAACCTGGAAGGACCTGTGTGTTATGTATCCATATCGTGAGTGTTTGTTTGTTTGTCTCTGATTGTGTCTTGTTATTAGTAGACGGCTAACACGTTCCGGAGCTGTCGCCAAAGGCCAGCACTGAACCTGGAACAGCACTGCACTTGTATCACAAATAACTGTATTTGCACCATGAGCACTAATTCACTCACTAATGGAATTGTGTATGTGTTTTGTGTTTCGTGTGGGTGTATAAAGAACGGGACTGTTATTTCGGGACAAACCCGGGGATTACAAATTAAGTAATACACGCCGCTATATTACTTAGCATCATTTATTGTTTACTCTTTGTTTTGCCGTCAGGTACTGGACATACAAACCCATTAAACAACTTTGCACCTGGATTATAATTGTTTGTCTGTTCAATGATCACCTGCACCTGCACACTGTTAACCACTTTGCAACAGACCCATTATTTATTCTTTACTTTCTTGCAGATCGATCTCTGATTTCTGAATTTGTTTTTGATACTCATGACTCATTGTGGCAAAGTGGCTAGTGAAGGGGAACAGGTGTAGCGGTGATGCGATGCAGGAGTGACAGGCAGACAACAGTATCCAGTGAAAAGGTGCTTTATTTATAATCCAGGTCTGGCGACCGTCAAATAATAAATCCCCGGCTATACACACCAATGTGTAAAGCACGGGGATAACAAAAACAGGGCACAGTCCCGAACAAAAATGAACACACGGTCACCAGTCCTGGGTGAGTGCAGTCGTGCTGGTGCTGAGTGCAAACACAAGTATTTTTTGTGACGGTAGTGCAGTGGTGCTCCGGATTGTGCTAACCCTCGGCGACAGCTCCGGAGGTGTGCTTTAACTGTCTGGTGATGTAAAAACACAAACAATTACAACACAGACAAACACAACACAAAAACACGTAACACGTCTTTCTCTTTTTCTTTTTCTTTTATTATTGAGAGCTCCTCTCTCAGTCCTTCTCTCTACCGAGCTTTACCCGAACGAAGGAAAAGAACAGCGTTACCCTGGCCCCTATATGTAATCCCGCATGATATCTAGGTAAACGGTTGCAGCTGCCTTATTACTTTCAGCTGCCCCTCGTTTACCTGTCAAATCAATACGGTCTTACAACAGAGTCTCGCTTCTTTCCAGGCTGACCCACTTCCCGGTCCCGGAAACGAACTGTCAGGCCAGCCCTTCCAGATACTTCTCCTCCCGTTCTTTAGCGCCCTCACAGGTCGGGAGGAAGATTTATCACCAGAACTCATTGTATTTCTGTCACACTCATATAAAGGTGTTGTCTTGGAATGTGTGGGAGCTTAATTCTCCCAACAAACGGGTTTGCTGTCTTGATCTCTTGCGTAGAAAAAAAATAGATGTTGCCATGATGCAGGGGTCTCACCTTAAATAACAAGACGTTCCTAGATTTGCTAACAGATACTTTTACGTGGCCGCTTCCTCTTTTGCAGATAATAAAAGAAAGGGCTCGCTGATTTTATTACGTTGTAGTTTTCAGATCTCTATCTTGGGTACAGGGGGAGATGGGGAGGGACGAATAATAAAAAATTGCTTTTGTTTCAGTCTACGCCCCAACGATGTTTGATCCAGACTTTTTAAATTAATTGACTAAATTACTATTAGAGCTGTCTGACTTTAGTTTAATTATTGGTGCTGATATGAATTCTGTGATGCACTTGGCTCTTGATAGATCAAGAGTATGCAGACTTTGGCATCCTCCACACTGCAGAGTTTTACATATAATTTCAGTCTAGTTGATGCTTGGTGGGCTTTCAATCCATCAGTTAAGGAATTCACTTTTCTTTCAGCAAGACATAAATCCTTCTCTAGGATTGATTTCATTTTTGTATCAAAATCTCTCTTTTCCAAAATCCATAACGTTGATATTCTACCGATGACTGTGTCAGATCACAACGCTATGTACTGTAAGCTAGTACTTGATGACATTCGAGCCACACGATGGCGCATCAATACTACTTTATTACAGAACGAATCATTTTGTATTTCATTCCAATCTAATCTGGATGAGTTTCTTGATTTTAATCGTGCTTCAGTGAGTGATCCTCGTATCTTAAGGGATGCAATAAAGGGCTTTATTAGAGACTCATTGTTTGCCTGTAATCTCAATAATTACTGGTTGAGCAAAATTAAAGAGCTGGAAGCCAAATGAGCTCTTTTAGAATATGCTCTACAGAGCTCTTTTTCTGAAAGCATTACACTCGCATTCATAGGGCTAGAGCTGGGATACTGTTTGGGATAATCTATGCTGTGCTTCCAAAAACCCTAATCACCAGCTGATCCATTTTAATTTTATTCACAGAATATATCTAACCTCTCGGATACAATGTGTTTATCGATAAAACATAATAGTTTTTGTCATATTCAATAATATGAATGGCAAATGGCATTACAGCACCACTTACCATTAAATAAAATGTGAAATACAGTGTACACTTGTTAAATTTGACTAAGACTGGGAAATGATCAAGGCTAAAACAGCAATCGAGAAAAAAAGTATCCCTATAAGTTGGAGTTAAGTATTCGCTACAAAAAAAGGAATTTCCTATGAAAGCATGACTTAATAAACTACAGACACATACCTGATGCCTATAGTTATCCCAGCCTTTAGATCCTGCGGCAAGCAGTATCCACTGTTTGCTGCTTGATTGTCCCATTCTCGAAATTGCAGCCACAGCTTTCCAATCCAAATGTAATACACTGCAATACAAAGTAAATGCATTTCAATGTCACTTCCTGGGTTGTCCTGCCCTTGTATTACAGGGGTTGGGGAATTAAACCTGTGTTGATAATTAGCCATGTGTGGTAGTTGACCAGCAGTGTGTGGTGTCAGTGCAGGAAAGCAGGCAGGAGCAGAAGGGATTGGTGCAAACTCAAGGCTTTTCTTTATTAAGAACAAACAAATACTAAGATCAACACTAAGAACTTGTAAACTATTTACAAATAAAATAGTGAAAACAAAATAAAACCTATAGTAGGTTAGAAATGAACCACACCAAATACATATGAGGCTCAGCAAGGGCAATAAGCTGCTATCCACTTTACCTCTCTGAAAAGAGCTCAAGAACTGAGCAAAGGTGCCAGTAGATATACCTTAACCAAGTGAGGGGGGTATTCTATTAAACTATTAAACAATAAGAATAATAAAGAAACATTACATGTTTATATCAATCATAATTGATATAAGCAATTACATATAATAAATACATAAATCATAAACAAATATATGCATAATAGAAATAGTGCTTAAACAAGCAAACTATAACATTGAACAGATACTCAAGATGGCGGCTTTTGCATTTCCTCCCCAAGCAATGGAGTGACAGCCCTACCACACACAAACCTAACCCTAACTCTACCACACACAAACCTAACCCTACCACACACAAACCTAACCCTACCACACACAAACCTAACCCTAACCCTACCACACACAAACGTAACCCTACCACACACAAACCTAACCCTAACCCTACCACACACAAACCTAACCCTAACCCTACCACACACAAACCTAACCCTATCACACACAAACCTAACCCTACCACACACAAACCTAACCCTACCACACACAAACCTAACCCTAATCCTACCACACACAAACCTAACCCTACCACACACAAACCTAACCCTAACCCTACCACACACAAACCTAACCCTACCACACACAAACCTAACCCTAACCCTACCACACACAAACCTAACCCTAACCCTACCACACACAAACCTAACCCTATCACACACAAACCTAACCCTACCACACACAAACCTAACCCTAACCCTACCACATACAAACCTAACCCTAATCCTACCACACACAAACCTAACCCTAACACACACAAACCTAACCTTAACCCTACCACACACAAACCTAACCCTACCACACACAAACCTAACCCTACCACACACAAACCTAACCCTAACCCTACCACACACAAACCTAACACTAACCCTACCGCACACAAACCTAACCCTACCACACACAAACCTAACCCTAACCCTACCACACACAAACCTAACCTTACCAAACACAAACCTAACCCTAATCCTACCACACACAAACCTAACCCTAATCCTACCACACACAAACCTAACCCTAACCCTACCACACACAAACCTAACCCTAATCCTACCACACACAAACCTAACCCTAACCCTACCACACACAAACCTAACCCTACCACACACAAACCTATCCCTACCACACACAAACCTAACCCTACCACACACAAACCTAACCCTACTACACACAAACCTAACCCTAACCCTACCACACACAAACCTAACCCTAACCCTACCACACACAAACCTATCCCTACCACACACAAACCTATCCCTACCACACACAAACCTAACCCTACCACACACAAACCTAACCCTACCACACACAAACCTATCCCTACCACACAAAAACCTAAACCTACCACACAAACCTAACCCTATCCCTACCACACACAAACCTAACCCTACCACACACAAACCTAACCCTACTACACACAAACCTAACCCTAACCCTACCACACAGAAACCTAACCCTACCACACACAAACCTAACCCTAACCCTACCACACACAAACCTATCCCTACCACACACAAACCTATCCCTACCACACACAAACCTATCCCTACCACACACAAACCTAACCCTAACCCTACCACACACAAACCTATCCCTACCACACACAAACCTATCCCTACCACACACATACCTAACACTAACCCTACCACACTCAAACCTAACCCTACCACACACAAACCTATCCCTACCACACACAAACCTAAACCTACCACACACAAACCTAACCCTATCCCTACCACACACAAACCTAACCCTACCACACACAAACATAACCCTAATCCTACCACACACAAACCTAACCCTATCCCTACCACACACAAATCTAACCCTACCACACACAAACATAACCCTAATCCTACCACACACAAACCTAACCCTACTACACTCAAACCTAACCCTACCACACACAAACCTATCCCTACCACACACAAACCTAAACCTACCACACACAAACCTATCCCTACCACACACAAACCTAACCCTATCCCTACCACACACAAACCTAACCCTACCACACACAAACCTAACCCTACCACACACAAACCTAACCCTATCACACACAAACCTAACCCTAATCCTACCACACACAAACCTAACCCTACCACACACAAACCTAACCCTACCACACACAAACCTATCCCTACCACACACAAACCTATCCATACCACACACAAACCTAAGCCTATCCCTACCACACACAAAACTATCCCTACCACACACAAACCTAACCCTACCACACACAAACCTATCCCTACCACACACAAACCTAACCCTACCACACACAAACCTAACCCTACCACACACAAACCTATCCCTACCACACACAAACCTAACCCTAACCCTACCACACACAAACCTATCCCTACCACACACAAACCTAACCCTAACCCTACCACACACAAAACTATCCCTACCACACACAAACCTAACCCTACCACACAGAAACCTATCCCTACCACACACAAACCTAACCCTACCACACACAAACCTAACCCTACCACACACAAACCTATCCCTAACACACACAAATCTAACCCTATCCCTACCACACACAAAACTATCCCTACCACACACAAACCTAACCCTACCACACACAAACCTATCCCTACCACACACAAACCTAACCCTACCACACACAAACCTAACCCTAACCCTACCACACACAAACCTAACCCTACCACACACAAACCTAACCCTAACCCTACCACACACAAACCTATCCCTACCACACACAAACCTAACCCTAACCCTACCACACACAAACCTATCCCTACCACACACAAACCTAACCCTATCCCTACCACACACAAACCTAACCCTACCACACACAAACCTAACCCTAACCCTACCACACACAAACCTAACCCTAACCCTACCACACACAAACCTAACCCTAACCCTACCACACACAAACCTATCCCTACCACACACAAACCTAACCCTAACCCTACCACACACAAACCTAACCCTAACCCTACCACACACAAACCTATCCCTACCACACACAAACCTAAACCTAACCCTACCACACACAAACCTAACCCTACCACACACAAACCGAGCAAAATAAAAGGTTTAAATAAAACAAATCACAAACACAAAATATATAAAACACAGGTCAGGCTGGGCAGACTGCCTTCACTGTTCCTATGTGTTTTTTTAAGTTTTCTCTCTCTCTCTCTCTCTCTCTCTCTCTCTCTCTCTCTCTCCCGATTAGCAACAAATTAAATCACCTAATTAATTCAGGAGATGGCCACCTTCTGCACGAGTTTTCTAAATACTGTGTGGATGGGGCTTCCCATCCACGCTACTAAATAATAACAAACAAACGGCTACGCCGTCACTTCAGTAAACAAAACAATAACAAAATACGCGGCGCTTCGCCGTCATATAAATACACTAACTAAATCATAATGCAACAATAATAATAATAATAATAATAATAATAATAATAATAATAATAATAATAATCAAATTCAAAATAACACAGGGGCGGAGGGGGAAACCCTGTTCTAAAATAAACAAACCCTGTACAGGGCTGCTCGCCCTATTACAGGCATAAACTGACAGTTCCCAGCAGACAGGACATTATTTTAAATCTGCTGCTTGATGTTCATGACCGCCTTACAAAAGTAAATGTAACAGACTTTAATAAATGTAAGTTTGTGATTTGGAATCAAATAAAATGTAATCTGGTTAAATTTCAATTATAAGTCATTTCAGTCTTAATTATACTTTATCATTCATAATTGACAATTATATAATAAATAATAATATGAAGTTACAGAAATATGAAATTAACCACAACCATATATATATATATATATATATATATATATATATATATATATATATATATATTGCATTTAAACACAGATTAAAACATCATTTAAACTCTATTTGTTTTTTATTTTAGATTAATTATTTTTCTGATGCAAACCAAGTGTCCTGCAAAGCTTCTAAGGAAATGTCATTTTTTTGTTTTTGTCTACTTAAAAATCAATAAGGTGGCATCACGGAGGTACATTTCTTAAAGGTGAACTACTGTATCTTTTTTCTTATTTTTAACAGTCTACAGTTACTTTCTTAAACTTTTTCCTTGTCTAAATTTATTATTGTAATTTATTGAATTGTAGAAATTGTCTTCACCTCCGTAGTATATTAAATAATCCAAAACAATGTAATTATACGCCTCTCTGAAATATGATTTCTCTGAAAATAAATCTTTCAATGGTCTCTGAAATTAGGTTTTTTACAATTGGGTATCTTTCTTCACTGTCATCCAAGACATGAAAAGTCATCCCACTTTCCTTATCGTATACATGTAGCAATAACAATGTATATAATAATAATATAATACAAGCAACATATTTCATCTTACCTTCAGTACTTTACTGCTTCTAGAAGAAGAGTTGCATGAACTCAGCCAGGGAATTCAGCTATATAGCCTTTCATTCATTTTCACTTTCATATTTCTAGAAATGATCCTTTAGTAGGGAGTGGCTTCCTGGAACAGTAACTCCAGTAACTGCATTAAAAACCAGGCCATTTTTTTGCAGTTTCAAAATGTAAAATAATATGTATACATTGTTTTCTGTTCTGAACTATTACAAATGTTGTTTAGCAAAGTGCTAAGTGCTGATTCAGATTTGTGCCAGCTTAATGTGTCCCATTGGTCATGGGAATTTTAGCAAAAATGCCAAAAGGGTTCTTTTCTTTGTACTGTATTTTTATTCTTTTATTCAAAGCATTCTGCAGGATAGTTTTACAGTTCTTCTGTACCAATCTAAAATAACAGTGATTATAACTGTGCTTTCTACTGTACAGTATGTGGATGAAGGTGTTGCAAACGTCATTGAAAGACCCCTTTCAAAGAACGTAGTAGTCTGTGTAGTATTAACATTATTACCAAACCTTGAAAGAAAATGCATTAAACAATCTTGTTTCCTTTCCTTAATGTAATTTTGTGTGGTTGGTGATTGTAAGGGTTAGAGCTTCTGCCCCCTTGATGCTCAATAAAGGTTTTAACGAGCAGCTACTTTTTGTCTTTGCTTCGTCTTCCAGCTGGGAGCTGGAAGGCGGTGCTGCCAGGGAAGCCGACCAGGAGGCAAGCGCCGACCTTGGGCTGGAGCAGTTGATGGCTGAGATAGACAAGCTGCAGGTCAAGGTGGGGCAGCAGCTTGGCAACTGCCAGACAGAGGCAGCCCAGCAGTCGACGGGGGACGAACAGAGCCCATGCCGGGCACCCGCTCCAGCAGCCCAGGGAAGATGATGCCTGGACGGAGCACCCACTACTGCTGGCAGACAATGGTGGACAGCCACCAGTCGATCCATGGCAGACAGGCAGCATCATCAAGGCGGGTAGGTATGACTTCACCCTGGGAGGCTTACTTAGCAAAGTTCAACATAGTAGCAGGGGTGAATGGTGGCTTGCCTAAGGAACTGAAAGTGGGAGACTTAGCAGGAACTTTAGAAGGGCCTGCTCTTCAAATACTGCTAGATTTAGACACAGGACATCACAAAGACTTTTTGACAGAGAAAGAATGAATCTTGGTTATAAATCTCCCTGTGAGGGTGTTGTGCAAAGGGAGCAGTGCCCTGGACCGGATGGTCTGACAATTCATTCCAAGGGAGAGGTAGAAGTCAGCCATCTAGAAAGGAGCCGGAGCTATGGTACACCAAGTTATCGCCCCAGAAGGGAAGCGATGTGGCAGGCGCGGATTGGAGGAGTCTCCCTGGAGTAGGCCTTCGCTCATGCTGAGCGATTGAGGATGTGTTTGGGAAGGGAGAGGGCCCTAAGTCACTCACGACACCGGTACAGCTTCTTGCCCCCACGACCAGGCCATCTCAACGGGATGGGAGTGTGCGGATCTGGGAACTCATGGAAGTTCCAAGAAACGGGCTGTTTGTAATGGAGATGGGAACCTAATTCAAACACACCCGTGCTAAAATAAAAAGGGTCTGATGTGGGTGGTGTGACTCTTTGACTATATGTGGCAGTGTGCCCTGCCCCTGTGTGTGTTTTGTGTTTTATGTTGTATGTGGCATGTAAATGTTGTCTGTTATATGTGGATATAGTGGTGCATGGGATATAAATTGTGCTATGTAGCACAAGTGTTGTAATATGTATTTAGTCATGGGGATTGCACAATCACTTCATGTGCAGATAAAATGTGTATTAGTATGTGAGCACGGGAAGTGCACAGATTAGTTGACATGCTGGGATTCAAGTGAATAATTAATTAGCAATTGAATCCCGGCACAATTGTATCTATAGAGGCACGAAGCACTCACTCGGGGTTGTGTGTTCAGGGCGAAAGAACGGGAGAGAGTGAGGAGAATTAAACATAAACAACTGCTATGAGTGCTGGAGGGCCAGCATGATACTTGTTCGTATAGTGTTCATCCCTGTTTGTGAGTGTCTGTCTGTTTTTGCCACAGTGCGGTTTTGTTTTGTGTCAAGTGTTTTTCGTTTGTTCATCTGTTTTATTTTGTGTATTATTAAACAGCGCAGAAACGCATTCACCATATCAACTCGCAGTGCTGTGTTTGTCTTCCGGGTGTGACGTCACCGCTCAGAACACATTGCCACATTATATTAATGGTGATGGAGCCCAATGTGCTGCTAGGGATTGCTGCCAGTTTAGAGCAGTGGTGCACAAACTTTTTATATGGAGCCCCCTTTTCTTAGCATACATTACATTTAATGTAAATAGCATATATTTTCCAAGATTTAAACACAGAAAGTCCAGACTTAGCTAAATACATAAATGTTAACAAACACATTCTTAAAAGTTTTGAAATGTGTACTTTCAGATATAATGTATAAATATTGAAAACGCGTTTCACAAATTCAACATTTAAAATACGTCTTTACATCTTTTTTTTTAGCTGGCGAGTCAACATTTAGCTGACAAGTTAAATCTGGGTTTTGAGCAAATAAATCTGAATTTAAATATTTTTTTTTACACTTAGCGATTCAACATTTAGCTAACAGATAAGTCTGAAAAACATTATTGTTCAGCAATTAAAAGTGCAGTGCGAAAAATGACGGATTGGCAGGAGCACGTTTCGGAGGACGCGTGTTCCAACCGAGTCGGCAGGGGGGTTGTGAGCGGTGAGCAAAGGATATAGATAATAATTGGGGATACAAAATTGGTGAGAAAAACCGGGGTAAAAAATTGGCGATGACTAAATATATGAAAAAAAAAACAAAAAACAAACAGATGGAGTCAGCGAGTTTCGGACTGTCGGAAGACACTTGATATTCAGAACCCTTTGAAGAGGTCGCTTTATCTGTTACAGTCAGACAGTCGTCAAGCGCTCATGCCAAAAGGTTTGAATGGCAGTGTGACAGGATGCGAGTGACGTGGTGCAATAAATACAATGTCCAAACCAGATTCTCCTAAAATGTCCGTGATTTATTTAATAAAGTTTAAGAAACAAAATAACAAAAATAACAAAAGAAAAACACTTCTAATCCACGATCCTCCGTGCACGAAAACTGTGCTCTGTAATTCCAGGGATTGTGGTGAGTGGTTGGTGCCGTGCTCTGAGGGAAGTGCTCCGGGGATTGTGCTGGCTCAGTGGCTGCAGCCCCTCGCTCCTACTCCTCCGCTGTAAAGACAAACACAGACAGCATGTAACACAAAACAAAACGAGAACAGCTCCGACTGGTGGCTCATTTCTCTCAGCGCAAAAGCCCAGGTACTGACGTAGCTGCTTCCCCTTTGTACCCAGCAAACTCCTCCCTGCAGTCAGCGCGTCGCCATGGTTTCTCCAATAGAGGGCTGCCCCGCAGCTGACCGCAATGGAATCGTCCTGAGTACTTGCAGCTACGCACCCCTCCTAATATGGTCACCTTCCGGTTTCCACCTACCACCGAGGTGGCAGATCTAGGAGGCAGCATACCCTCACCTTTACACAGCACCCTTTCTAGTTGGGAGGGAGATTTACAGTATTGATCCTTTCTCTCTTTATCACAGGCAGCCACGAATTGATCTTTTGTTTTAGACTTTGATTGACAACAAGGCTAGTAATGAATAGAGTCAGTATTGTTTAAAATTGTTATAGAGTTAAACAAATATATTTTAAAAAAACGTTTCTGCACTATTAAATCTTGTTTAAAAATACAAGTAAGTTGTTTGTGGTAAAATTCAAATATACACACACACAAAATGTATTTATGATGGCAAATATTTGGACTTTTTTTTTGGTTACTCCGTTCCCGTGCCGAAACCATTCCTCACCCCAACCCCGGGTAAAATAAAATGATTTCTACGGTGTCCGAGAAGTGCAAAGAGGTAGTGAATCTACACAGAGATGCAGCTGCAACCAGGGGACTGAAACTGGGCCACATAAAAAAAGGCAAGAGCATTGTTTAGAAAGTTCAATTTTATGCCAGAAATGACATTAAATGAACTGCATATACATTGCCAGGGCTATTATGACTGTATTATTTTGTAAATACATCAAATAAAGATGTTGTGTCGTTTTTGCTTTTTATTTTTAAGCACCTTGATGGTATTGATGTATCTCTCCATTTCTTTTTGAAACAAAATCAAATGTAGTTTATGTTCTATTTGGTAGTGTTGATGTTCTGTTAACTTTTCAAAAATGTAAAACATGGACCTGGATATTATATAAATAATGTATAGCTGGTTCACTGTGTATCACCAGGGAGTAATACCTTATCTAGGTTTTGGGGACAGTGGAGCCTTGAGAGCGAACCTAGATATGCTGTTACCCCTGGTTATACACACTGAATCAGCTATTATTTTTTGTAATATATGATCAGAGTCTGACAAATATGCGCCTTGCGTTTCGTGGGAGAGCTACATTTTTCGGTCGGGGGAAGGGAGATGCAGATAGTAGGATGCAGCTCTGGGAGCAGGAAGAACTTGGAAAAAAACTGAGTTTGCCAATGATTGTGGCAATAATCATAACATTGTCCAAGGAGTGTGGTAAATTGAGAAACGCTGTGAAACTGCACCCTTATGGAAAAAACATATATATTTTAATATATGGTAGAAAAGTATGATCCTTATATTTTTCATATATAGAAATTGGCCCCTTTTTTATATATTTAAATATATATGGGTGTGGGTATTCACTGACACGGGAGACAGAAGTGTATTTGACAACACTGCACAGGTGCCCAGTTTTATTTATTACTTTTGGGGTTTTTTTCAAGTGCTTTAGTTTAGCCTGCAGAGGGCGCTGTTGTCCGTGGCCTGAATACCAGCGATGGTAGACAGGTCCACAGAAATACCTACAGGTAAACAAACCCGCTGACACACTCACAGGTGCTCTCAAATAATAATAACAAAAGGCAAAATCAAAAAGAGAAAATAAAACACAGTAATCAAAAACTACAAAGAAAAGGTGCTGCATTCGGCAGCGTTACCCCGACCGTCGCTACCCCCATGGCCCGGGTCCCTGTCCTACACTTTACCGCTCCCTCAGCCTGCTTTTTATGCACTTATAGGGTCTGCCCAATGTTTCCCCACTATCAATATTTTTTTTAATTTTCTTCTTTGGGTTTCTTTTTCCCACTGTTCTCGGTCCTGGAACAGAGCTTCCACTAGCTCGTTGTTTCGTCTTACAGGGCCAGCAATCCCCCCAAGGCCTGCCTCTCAGCCACTCAGAGAGAGTGAAAGCCCACACACCCTCTCTCCCACCTCTCTGTGTCACTGCCATGACTGACCAGCAATATTGCAAGGCTGCTGCCCTCCTCCTGCAGCACTATAAACGCACCAGAAGAGTCAGCACAGATCTCCCCCATGTTACAATGGAATATATTTAAAATATATTTTAGTCCATATATTTATTTTATATGTTGAAAATATATGGTACAACATATATTTTCATCAGTCTGTAATCCATATCCGACCCATCGGTGTGGAGGATGAATCTCTTGGTGAAATCTGGTGTGATGAGGGTGGGGGCCTGGCAGAGTGTCTGCTTGATAGTATCAAACGCCCCCTGACATTCTACTGACCATTTAATTGAATTTGGTGCGCTCTTTTTGGTGAGGTCTAAAGGAATTGAACACTGTGGCATACTGGGGGATGAATCTAAGGTAATAACAGGATAACCCCAGCAGAGACCTCACCTGAGCCTTGGTTTTGGGGATTGCCGCGTCCACCAAAGCCTGGACCTTGGTGACGACGGGTTTCACCCTTCCATTCCCCATTACAAATCCCAAATATTGTGTCTCTGTTTTGGCAAATGCATATTTTCTCAAATTAGCAGTCAGCCGGGCTACCCTTAGAGACTGAAGGACGGCCATGATCCTAGCCAAATGCTCTCATCAGGTGGAACTGTAAATAACCACATTGTCAATATACGCTGCCGCATATTAACGATATGGCTGTAAAACCTGGTCCATCAATCTCTGAAAGGCAGCGGGCGCACCATGAAGCCCAAACAGCATGGTTGTGAAATGGAACAGCCCTTCTGGTGTTGAAAATGCAGTTTTCTCTCTAGAACTGCTGGTTAAGGGGATCTGCCAGTATCCCTTCGTCAGAAGAGGTTGGTGCCATCCTTTTTGCCCACTATCATAATTGGACTGCATCACTCGCTCCTGGAAGGCTCAATCACCCCAAGTTCAAGCATCACCCATACCTCTTTGCTAATGCCACTACGTTGACTTTCTGGGATCCGGTAAGGTCTTTCTCATACTGTGACACCTGAGGGAGAGATAATGTCATATTCAACAAGGTTAGTTCTACCGGCAAGACAGAAATAACATCGCTGAACGCAGCTCTCATTGCTGATCTGGAAATAACTGTTCCCCCATCGAAATGTCTTTAGTGCTAGAGGTCTCTAGACCGGGACCTAAATCATCCTCTACTTCGCCTGATGTTATAAATAAGGCCTCCCTTGCCTGCCAGGGTTTTAAAAAATGTACACGATAAATTTCTCGTTCATTACGACGATCGGGCTGTCTAATTTCATAATTCACCTCTCCTATAGCCTGAATCACCTCATATGGCCCCTGCCATTTAGCACATAATTTCGATTCTGATGAAGGAAGAAGCATTACTTTTCCTAGTCGAAAGGTTTGAATTCTTGCGTTTTTATTGTAATGCTGCTGTTGTCGGTGCTGAGCCACTTTGAGATTGTCCTGGGCCAAACGACCAACCAAATCCTGGCGATCTCTCAGTAGGAGCACATGCTGCACTACATTTTTGGACGAGCCTTTGTGCTCTTCCCACCCCTCTCTCAACAGATCGAGGATGCCACGAGGCTGTCGGCCATACAAGAGCTCGAAGGGGAACCTTGTCAAACTCTGCGGCACCTCTCTCACTGCAAAAAGTAGGTAGGGGAGAAGCGATGCCCAATGCTTTTGCTCTTGGTTTACAAATCATCTCAGCATCTGCTTTAAGGTCTGATTGAAAAGCTCCACTAAACCATTTGTCTGTGGATGATAAACAGATGTCCTTATGGGATGTATTTTTAATATTTTGTACACTTGCTGTAACATGTTAGACAGAAACTTAGTTCCATGATCAGTCAGGATTTCCTTGGGGATCCCTACTCTCTCCATAATCTGCAATAATTCTTTGGCAATCGCAGCTGCACTAGTGGACCTCAATGGAACTGCTTCCAGGTAACGCATTGCATAATCTACCACCACTAATATACGTGTATACCCGGAATCAGAAGGTAGCAAAGGGCTTCATCACTTCATTATGAAGCCCTACCCAATAAAATCAAACCAATATCCGTTCCTTCATTTTATCAGATCCGAGGTGCCCCGCAAAAGGGATATCATGCGCCAGCGACCTCAAGCCGACAAAACGGGGGAACTATCAATTGTGTTACAGGCTGTCCTGTGCCTGTGGCTATGTTTACCCTATTCAATAATTGCCCCTTAATAATGAAGTGCGGAAATATTAGCGCCCCAACTCCTTCAACATCCCTACCTTCAATAGAACGGACCTGTCCTCAAGTGTGCACTAGTAAGGGGTCGTTGTGTTGGCCCCACACTATGTCCGTGCTTAAGTGCTACATGTCCGGTATATTGAGAGGGGCTGGAGTAGCATCTGCCCTAGATGGCCCAGTAACCTCGCCCTCTTGGTCTCACTGCGTTCCGACCCCCTTTGACTGGCATTTGTTACCATTGGAGCATTCTTCCACCAGACACCTCGTCTCATTAATGCTCCCTCCCATTTTCTGATCCGTCTCTATTTGTTTGTTTTTCTTGGATGAAAAAGGGGGGAAAACATTTCAGTTTGAAAGGGAAAAACATCACCAATTATTTTCTTCTTTCTTTTCTGCCACGTTTATGTGTGTGTGCGGTCGAGACTGACATTAATTTCACCAATTCATTATAGTTTGGCCAATCTCGGCCCAGAATTACTGGGTGTGGTAGCCTTTCTGCCACCCCAACTACTAGGTGACATTTTATCAGTCCTACCAATAAGTATACTTTGACCGTGGGGTATGTCGCTGTGTCTCCATGGATACAAGAGATAGCCACCTGACACACCACCTAAGAGAGTTGCCTTAATTAAGGTCTGCCCACACCCTGTGTCCATTAATGCGTGGGTTTTCACATTTCCCAAAATCACATTAACAATACAAGGCCCCTCGCTTACCCGCTTCTGATACCCAATTGCACGTCACCATGTCACACACCATCGCAGATGGGCATGACTTGGCTTGGTGTCCTGGCTGGTGGCATATAAAACAGGTAGGGGAAAATAAGGGATCAGAGGTTAACTATCTGTCCCGTTGCTGGTATGGCAACGGAGCAGGGGCAGCAACTCTACCCCAGCTGGGGGTCAACCTTGGCCTCCATTGAGGGGAGGTAAGGTTGCCCATTGGGGTCGGCAGTCTAGGAGGTCTCTGACCCAGTCCCGGTGATGGTGGAGCAGAGAGAAGAGGTGGTACTCGGCTGCTCCGTTGTGCTGGATTGGTGAGTAGGCTGGCCTGGGCAGAAACTAGGGAGTCCTTGAAATCTACAGCGAGTTTCACAGCCTCTTCTAGGTTGTCGGGGTTGTGGTGCCGTATCCACTCCTGTGTTTCAGCGCCAACCACATGGCAGAACTGCTCAACCACGATTGCCTCGCCCATTTCCATACTTGTTTTCTGGGTGGAGTTGAGCCAGTGCACCATGTGATCACACAACTTTTGTGCAACAACCCTGGGGTGTGTATCCGGGGACCTCTTGTACTCGTGAAGCCGTACTCTGTGTGTTTCCCCCGTGATGTTCAGGCGGCACAGAATGGCTTGCTTTACCAGGTCGTAGTGGGCAGCTTCGTCGTCCGTCATGGCCTGGTAGCCTCCTTGATCAGACAGGGTCCCAGCTGGCTTGCCCAGAATTCCTTGGGCCATTACGTGGTGGTAGCCAGCCGCTCAAAAGCGACCAGGTAAGCCTCTGGGTCATCCTCCACCATCATCTTTTGGCTGTGTGGTCCAGTGGTTAAAGAAACGGGCTTGTAACCAGGAGGTCCCCGGTTCAAATCCCACCTCAGCCACTGACTCATTGTGTGACCCTGAGCAAGTCACTTAACCTCCTTGTGCTCCGTCTTTCGGGTGAGACGTAATTGTAAGTGACTCTGCAGCTGATGCATAGTTCACACACCCTAGTCTCTGTAAGTTGCCTTCGATAAAGGCGTCTGCTAAATAAACAAATAATAATAATAATAATAATAATAATAATCTTTTGTGTCCTGGCCTTTGGGGCCATCATCACAGGGCCTGCTGGTGCAGTGAGCTGTATCGTCAGCCCGACCCTCTCAGCGCTGCAAGTGATGCGTGATCCATCCCTTTGTATCTTATTGCAAAGTGGTTAACAGTGTACAGGTGCAGGTAATGCAGTGATTAATGAACGGACAGACAATGATAATCCAGGTGCAATGATGGGCTTGTAACCAGGAGGTCCCCGGTTCAAATCCCACCTCAGCCACTGACTCATTGTGTGACCCTGAGCAAGTCACTTAACCTCCTTGTGCTCCGTCTTTCGGGTGAGACGTAATTGTAAGTGACTCTGCAGCTGATGCATAGTTCACACACCCTAGTCTCTGTAAGTCGCCTTGGATAAAGGCGTCTGCTAAATAAACAAATATAATAATAAATAATAATAATAATAATATTTTTACAATCCAATTGGTCTGATGACCCAAATACAGTGGTAAAGAATAAACAATGATAATGAGAAGCAATACAGCAGCGTGGACTGCTTTATTGTAATCCACAGGTTTGGTCCCGAATTAATAAACAGTCACATTTCCTAAACACCCACACGTAACACAAAACACAAACGCAAGCCCACAGTGAGTGCTAAAGTGCTCATGGTGCAATTACAGTTCTCCGTGACATAGTGTCTGGGTTTAGTGCTGGTCTTTGGCGACAGCTCCGGATTGTGTTAGCCGTCTAAATAACAAACAAGTACAATTTAGAAACGACAAACAAAACAAACAAAACCCTCATGGTTCACAACACAGGTCTCCTGTCGGTTTAGCTTTAACCATTACAAACAAACACTCCATCATGACCCCTTGGTTAATGAGTGCAACAGCTCCTCCAATCCATGGCTGCCACATCGTTTCCCTTCCGGGTCGATGATTTAGTGTACCAGAGCTCCGCCCCCTTTCTGGATGACCAACTTCAGCCTAACAATGGGAATGAATTGTCTGGCCATCCAGTCCAGGGCACTCTGTTCCCTTTACACAGCGCCGTCACAGGTTGGGAGGGACATGTATCGCCAAGAATCATTTTTTCTCTGTCACACACTTTTATCCCAAAGCCTATAGCCAGCATCTAACAAACCTGTCTTAACCCTTAGCGGTCCATTTATTCAGCGCGTCTCAGGCGCGTCAGGTCCAATTTATTTTCACACGCGCAGTTTATTTTAGATGCACTGTTTAAAAGTATTTTTTTCACAGTAAAACAGGTTTAAAAGGCACTGCATATCAACAGGACACTCAGTACTACATCTCCAGCCCTGCCCCGCCCCGCCCCTTGTTCGCTGTATTTTTCACATACCTTTTTGGAATTGGTTTAGCCCCCTTAGCAATATTGATTTCCATCTCTCTCTTGGCCTTTTCTAACTTCCTTTTTGACTTGTGTTTTCAGTTCCAAGTACTCTTTCAGTGTACTTTGTTTTTGGTCCCTTTTAAACGCTTTGTAAAGTGCCTTTTTTCGCTGAACATTTTTTTTAATTGACCTATTTTACCATTTTGGCCATTTTGTTTTAGATTTAGATTTGTCTACTTTTGGGAAGCAATTGTTTTGTGCCTCTAGTACAACATTTCTAAAAAACAGCCATCCTTTTTCTGTGGATGTTTTCTCTATTTTACTCCAGTCTACTTCTGTTAGTCTCTGTTTCATACCTTCATAGTTTGCTTTTCTAAAATTGTAAACCTAAGCATTTCATGAGGTTTTTAACTAGAGGTACCGGCGCTATGACTGCATGCCCAGAGGTTCCCCGGCACAAATTAAGCACTGCATGCACGCCCCTTACCTACCTAAGCTATAGTGGCGTGGCATAAGAACAAAAGAACATAAGAAAGTTTACAAACGAGAGGAGGCCATTCAGCCCATCTTGCTCGTTTGGTTGTTAGTAGCTTATTGATCCCAGAATCTCATCAAGCAGCTTCTTGAAGGATCCCAGGGTGTCAGCTTCAACATTACTGGGGAGTTGGTTCCAGACCCTCACAATTTTCTGTGTAAAAAAGTGCCTCCTATTTTCTGTTTTGAATGCCCCTTTATCTAATCTCCATTTGTGACCCCGGGTCCTTGTTTCTTTCTTCAGGTCAAAAAAGTCTCCTGGGTCGACATTGTCTATACCTTTTAGGATTTTGAATGTTTGAATCAGATCGCCGCGTAGTCTTCTTTGTTCAAGACTGAATAGATTCAATTCTTTTAGCCTGTCTGCATACGACATGCCTTTTAAACCCGGGATAATTCTGGTTGCTCTTCTTTGCACTCTTTCTAGAGCAGCAATATCCTTTTTGTAACAAGGTGACCAGAACTGAACACAATATTCTAGGTGAGGTCTTACTAATGCATTGTAAAGTTTTAACATTACTTCCCTTGATTTTAATTCAACACTTCTCACAATATATCCAAGCATCTTGTTGGCCTTTTTTTATAGCTTCCCCACATTGTCTAGATGAAGACATTTCTGAGTCAACATAAACTCCTAGGTCTTTTTCATAGTTCCCTTCTTCAATTTCAGTATCTCCCATATGATATTTATAATGCACATTTGTATTGCCTGCATGCAGTACCTTACACTTTTCTCTATTAAATGTCATTTGCCATGTGTCTGCCCAGTTCTGAATGCTGTCTACATCATTTTGAATGACCTTTGCTGCTGCAACAGTGTTTGCCACTCCTCCTATTTTTGTGTCATCTGCAAATTTAACAAGTTTGCTTACTATACCAGAATCTAAATCATTAATGTAGATTAGGAATAGCAGAGGACCTAATACTGATCCCTGTGGTACACCACTGGTTACCTCGCTCCATTTTGAGGTTTCTCCTCTAATCAGTACTTTCTGTTTTCTACATGTTAACCACTCCCTAATCCATGTGCATGCATTTCCTTGAATCCCTACTGCATTCAGTTTGAGAATTAATCTTTTATGCGGGACTTTGTCAAAAGCTTTCTGAAAGTCTAAATAAACCATGTCGTATGCTTTGCAATTATCCATTGTCAATGTTGCATCCTCAAAAAAGTCAAGCAGGTTAGTTCGACACGATCTCCCTTTCCTAAAACCATGCTGACTGTCTCCCAGGATATTGTTACTATATAGGTAATTTTCCATTTTAGATCTTATTATAGTTTCCATAAGTTTACATATAATTGAAGTCAGGCTTATTGGTCTGTAGTTACCTGGTTCGGTTTTATCTCCCTTTTTGTGGCTTGGTATTACGTTTGCTATTTTCCAGTCTGCCGGTACAACCCCTGTGTCAAGAGACTTTTGCATGATCTTGGTTAGCGGTTTGTAAATAACTTCTTTCATGTCTTTGAGTACTATTGGGAGGATCTCATCCGGCCCAGGGGATTTGTTTATTTTAAGAGCTCCTAGTCCCTTTAACACTTCTGCCTCTGTTATGCTAAAGTTATTTAAAATTGGATAGGAACAGGTTGACATGTGGGGCATGCTGTCTGTGTCCTCCTCTGTAAAATCCTGTGAAAAGTAATCATTTAATATATTTGCTTTTTTTTAATTCATCTATGATTTTGCCATTTGTGTCTCTTAGACATTTAACCTCCTCTTTGAATGTTCTCTTGCTGTTATAATATTGGAAAAACATCTTGGAATTGGTTTTAGCCCCCTTAGCAATATTGATTTCTATCTCTCTCATGGCCTTTCTAACTTCCTTTTTGACTTGTGTTTGCAGTTCCAAGTACTCTTTCTGTGTACTTGGTTTTTGGTCCCTTTTAAACGCTCTGTAAAATGCCTTTTTTCGCTGAATATTTTTTTTAATTGATCTATTAAACCATTTTGGCCATTTTTTTCAGATTTAGATTTGTCTACTTTTGGGATGTAATTGTTTTGCGCCTCTAGTACATTTTTAAAAAACAGCCATCCTTTTTCTGTGGATGTTTTCTCTATTTTACTCCAATCTACTGCTGTTAGTTGACTTTGAAACCACACTCACTATAGCGCTTCAGTGGCGGTATAGCCTTTCACACAAGCAATTATGATGGTTCTGTGGCGGTATAGGCGATTCACCCTTGCACTTGTTAGTAATTGTCTGTGTGATTTGTACCTGCACTGCACTCACCTGTATCCACTCACCACTTTGCCACACTTGGTTGTCAGAAGAGGGATGGATTACGCAGCACTGTCGGCACTGCTGGAGCAGCTGGACAGCAGATGGGAGGCTGAGGAGAGACGAGAGAGGAGAGGTACACAGCGATGATCCAGAGGGTCGGGCAGCGATACCGCCCACAGTATCAGTGGGACCTACCATGACAACGCCGCTCAATACAACCTGGTAAAGCTGGCCTTTCTCCGCCGTCTCAACATTATGGAGGAAACTCACCGGGTGAGGCTCAGGGAGTACAAGAGATCCCCGAATACACATCCCAGGGTGGTCGCGCAAAAACTCTGTGACCACATGTTACACTGGCTCAACCCTGCTCAGAAAAGAAGCGCCCAGATGGGCGAGACCATAGTGATTGAGCAGTTTTGCCATGTGGTCGGCGCCGAGACTCAAGCATGGATACGGTGCCACAACCCCGACATCCTGGAGCAGGCAGTGAAACTCGCTGAGGACTTCGAGGACTCTCTGGCATCAGCCCAGTCCAGGCTACTCACAGCTCCAACACCGCGGAGCATCTGAGCACCACCCCCTCTCTCTGCACCTCCACCCCCACCACCAGGACCGGCTCAACAACCTTCTATAGTGCCGGCCCCAATGGGCAACCTTGCCTCCCCTCCATGGAGACCAAGGTTGGCCCCCAGCTGGCTGACTTTTTCGACCTAAAAAAAGAAACAAGGACCAGGGGTCACAAATGGAGATTAGATAAAGGTGCATTCAAAACAGAAAATAGGAGGCACTTTTTTACGCAGAGAATTGTGAGAGTCTGGAACCAACTCCCCAGTAATGTTGTTGAAGCGGACACCCTGGGATCCTTCAAGAAGCTGCTTGATGAGATTCTGGGATCAATAAGCTACTAACAACCAAACGAGCAAGATGGGCCGAATGGCCTCCTCTCATTTGTAACCATTCTTATGTTCTTAAGTTCTTATGTCTGATGTGTATTGATTACACCTATAGAATGCACTAATTAGTCAAGTCGGTTGAGGGGTGTGTGTGTGTGTAATAAGCCTGTTAAGGGCTTCGAGGGGTTATGGGACATCATAGGCCTTGAAACCGTAGGTCGAGTGGCCTCTGATGTCCCAAAACAGGTCTGTGAAAGCAGACAACAGCAGAAGTATGTTGTTAAGCAAAAAAGTAAGGGGATTGCCAGACTACTGCTGTTGGCTATAATTCGTAAATGAATAAACCATGTTTCCAGTCACGTAAGCATGTTTGTAAGGGTATAAATACTTAGAGATGATTATCTGAGACACATCTAGACATCCAGCTCCTCTCCGACCATCGTGGAGGTTCGCCTTGGTGAGCTCCCAATATTACACGTACTATGGCCAACTATCTAAATATTGTTTTAAACTACTGACCACATTATACATGCCTAATGTTAATGTTTGCAAATGCATATAATCTTTGAAACTTAGTATTAATAAATGTTCATCTGTATTTAAGTTTTAATTATGAGTCATTCAAGTCTTAATTATACCTTATTTAATACCTAATTTAACCACACATTCCTTACAATATTTTCATTCCTTATTTTCATATGGTTAAAAACACAATGATTGTCAAAGTATATATTCGCCCACCAGTTGGTTCACGAGTATTTTTAGATTAATAATGTGATCGTTTTATTTATTGTGACATTTCGGTTTTGAGACCAGCTGCGTGTCAAATATTTTCCGGGGAATCAGGGTTTTAATTTTGTATTTTAAAGAGGAATCCAATAGTAATATGTGTCATTGTATACTAGCGATTTTAAGTAACTTTCTTTGTGTCCTTCTCGGTGCATTACCGTGAGTTTGCAACCCCTGGTTTAAATGCTGTGTTGCACACTTTATTTATAATGAAACAAATATACCAAAAATATATAAAATTCCTTCATAAACAGACATGTACACTTTGTATCTGAGCTATAAGAGGATGCCATATTGTCCTCTCCCCCTTGCAAGTGGATTGATTCATTGGTAAATTGGCCAACCAATCAGCCCAGTAGAACAGACCAGTAGAAATTATTGCTAACAACTGTTGTGTTATGCCTTGCATTTATGGTCAAATCCATCAAAAAGGGAGCAACTAAAATGAATGGGCTCTGTAAAGGATTCCAAAACACTTCAGTTTAACACAGGTTTGGGTTTTGTCCACACTTTTAATAATGATTTTCTGTTACACAAACATCTTAAGATAGATAATAACTCATACACAGTACACATTTCAAAAACTGCTAAACTATATTGTTTTCAAATCCATTGTAAGATCTTTTCTTCGATTTAACATACATTTGTTCAGCATCAGGGTGGGGATATTTATGATCACAGCAGTTAGATCATTGGAATAGAACATAAGAAAATTAACAAATGAGAATTCAGCCCATCTATGCTCTTTTTTTAACATGTCATATTTTTGCTAAACGTCTAAAGTGGTTCATACTTCGGCTATGCATCTCACATTGTTTGTGGATTTCATTGGTAAAGTCATCTATCAATCAAATGTGGTAGACAAGGCAGCTATTTCAATCAATGGAAACTGTAAATATTGAGAGTAGCCAATGGTTGAATTTACTATGGCATTCTGTTATGTAGGATTCTAATCCATCTCATTACAGCAAAACATGTACATGCATTGGCAATCAAGTGGACTGCATGCCAGCAAGTTTAACAACAACAAGGTGCAATGCATCCATTGTAGGGACAAACAATGTTCCATTTCACTCTGTACAAAGATCATTTCTATATTTAGATGTTCTTATAACCAAAGGAACATTACCTTTATTTGTATTTTTACATTCATTTAAGAGGCTATACATTCCACATTTAACATCCAGCAGCATCTTTTTTCTTCAGATTTTCACTTACGTCATCAATTGCTGTCTTGATGCTGTAGAATACAGTAATAATTCAAATTAGAACAAAATGCTACATAGAAAGCTGTAACATTTTACTGCAGTTTCCTTTAGAATATTTAGTACTGCGACAAGCATGGTATTTCCATGACCGGATATCCGTTCACAATTCAGTCAAGTATTTGAATATTCATACATTTGCAAAATGTTATCAAAGCCATTATATATCCCTGTATTCAAGTAAAAAAAGATCTCAGAAGTAACAGTAATAATAGCTTGTGAATGTCTTGTTTTACCCCACTGAATACACTTTAAAACAAAGTTTTCTTGTGTGTATTTCAGAAAGGAACAGGACATAAAAGGAGACATTTCAATTTCTTTTGTTATTCCGTGCATTGCCGTTTCTTTGCAGTAAACAATGGCCACAGACACAGTTTTTATAAAGTCATAACATCGTAACTGAGGTTTACGTATGCCTTTTTTTTAGCTGAACACGCAAAGAAAAACTGTCAAATTTAACTTCAGTAAAATACATGTAGAAAAACTGATTTTATACATGTTTCTCATTTGTATCGGACACAGACATGGATTTTTGCCTTCAAAGAAATGTTTGTTCAAATATTCGAATATTTGTCCCAGCACTATTTTTTTTTTTTTTTGGCTGAATGAAACCATATATCCGAAATGACCGAGATTCAAGGTAAATTATACGATTCATATTACATAGCAATAAAGCTACTTCAGGTTTTACTAAGTGCATTTCGGCTTGGGTTTATCTAAAATGTCTGATGCTGAGAAGTTAGTACGTGCCTTTGACTCTTCTAGACTTGATCATTGCAATGCTCTGCTTGCTGGTGTCTCTAAGAGGGTTCTTAACAGGCTGCAGTATGTTCAGAATTCGGCTGCTCGTGTTTTAACAAAATCCAAATCTTGTGAACATATTACTCCTGTTCTGGCATCCTTGCATTGGCTGCCTGTCAAGTTTAGGATTGATTTTATAATTTTGCTGTTGATAAAGCCTTAAATACATTGGTTCCATGCTATATTAAAGATTTAGTACACAACTATATTCTAAAATACATTGGTTCCATGCTCTATTAAAGATTTAGTACACAACTATATTCTTTTGTGAGATTTGCGGTCAATGGACTCTGGTCTTCTAAGTATTCCACAGACAAGGTTACATGCAATGGGTGATGCGGGGGGGGGGGGTTCTGCAGTTATGCACCAGCTGTGGAATGCTCTTCCTAAGGATATCAAGGACTCAGACTGTGATTATTTAAACATTTTGTCTTAAAACTTATTTATTTACACTTGCATTCCCCAATGTTTAAATTTTAAACTGCTATGTTTTTGTTTGCTATGTTTTTCAATTGTACAGTACTTTGGGATGCTTGTACATGAATGGCGCTATATAAAATAAAGATTATTATTATTAGGCTTCCAGGCCAGAATGGCCTCTTGTTGTTGTAAGGATTATTATTATTATTATTATTATTATTTTTCCTTCCACAAATGCCTATAACTTTCAAACAGCTGCACCAAAAAGCATGACATTTGGCACGGATGTAGAGAACTATGGGATGTTGTGCCATGGTCAATATGGCGGCCTTTGGTCACATGGTGTGGCTGCCATCTTCGATTTAATGAAAATTTTGGACAATATTCAGAAGTCTTCTTCTCATGAACGGTAAATAGTATAGTCATGTACATGATTGATTCTACTTAAGGAAAAATTGATCAGTCACATGGTGTGGTAGCTATGTTGGATTTTGCGTAAAACGCTAAAACGACAACTCCTCATGAACCCTTTGGCCGATTGACGTGAATCTTGGGTATACGTTATCTTTGTACTGTCCTCTTAAAAAGTTATTCAGGAAAAGTTCTTACATGAACAGACATGGCCGCTATGAGCCAATCAATATGGGTGACATGCAGGCATTACAGAACTGTACAAATACTGACACAAACAAGTATTAAAAAATTACTGTGATCTCGGGCTGTACAAAAATGTTCTGTAAACTGAGATTTTTTTTGTTTTTGAAATGCTGTTGTAGCTGAACAGAAGCCACTCGAAAAAAAAAACAAAAAAACGTAACCCTGGTTCCCTGAAAGAGAAGACGACCACCAAAGACATTACGTATGAGATATGCCTGCCCATTGGATAGGTATCGCTGAGCTCTCTATAACAGAGCTGCCAATAGGCCCCTTCCTGGGATGATGCACTCGGTCCCGCCCACCGAGGGGATAAAACTGCCATCCAAAGGAAGACATTTCTCCTTTTCCATCGAACCTGTGAGGGCGACTGATGCGACCTCACGGTGGGTGGTCGTCTTCTCTTTCAGGGAACCAGGGTTATGGAAGTAACCTAACGTTCCCTTTCAATTTGAAGACGACCACCAAAGACATTATGTATGGGATAATGTATACCAGAGCCGTCGCGAGGGAGAAGGAACGGCAGCATATGAGGGACGCACAAGCACTGTCTAACCCAGAGGTTAGCGGTGTGAACTTACACCCTCAAGGACCCTTGTGCCTACAGAAGGCAAAGCAGGGTCTATCACATTAAGACGGTAGAACCTGGAGAAGGTATGCGGCGTAGCCCAGCTAGCCGCAGTACAAATATCAGACATGGAGGAATCTCTGAAGAGGGCCCAAGATGTAACCAATCCTCTAGCGGAGTGTGCGGTTGTCACAAAGTGACATGCTAAACTGCTGCTGATGTTTTTTTTTAATATATACTGTATGTAGGTAATTATGGTTTGAATTATTGAATATGTGTGTTGTGTAATGAGTGCATTTCATTTTTTTTTCTTTACATATTGTTTTGTTTTATGTTGTAGCACAATGTACTCCGTGTGTTTCACTTGATTAATCCTTTGTTTATTTTCACATGCACAATTTGAGTTCAGCAGCAGCAGCAGCAGCATTGCCATTTGGTGCCAGTAGATTGATGCACACCGGCAGGATATCTACCTTATTAAGGACCCTATTAGAGGGAACGGCAGGAGTGAGAAAGGAGGAGGAAAGAGAAAGAAGGGAATCGGGACAGAGAAACAGGATATAATACGTAGACGGAAGGGTAGCCGGAACAAGGGAGAAGTAGAATGATAGGGAAGTAGATTGGGAGACAACAACAGACTACAACAGAGAGCGAGATAATAACAGAGTACAGACGAGGACAGCGGAGGGGAGTGAGAATTTGGACTGAATGCAGACAACTACAGGCCCGGTAGAAAGGGATGCTGGTAGAGTGTGTGGGTGGAGTTAGAGGAGCTAACGGAGCTCAGCAGGACACTGGATAATGCGCAGGGAGGAGCGGGCCTGCTTAAAACTACCTCTGTGATAATAAGCCAAGTATCACTTGGTTTTACTTGTTTGCTCTGTACTTTTTATTTGTAATTCAACTATTGTATCGCGTATTGTTGCTTTTATACGCTTAGTACTAGATGCACTGGGTGTTAGGATTGTCTTGAATATTACTCGTTTGGTGGTTCACTCTCGCACAATAAATGTTATGGGCCCAGTAGAGTTTTAAAATGTATTACTAGTGTCGTGGTGTCTCCTGATATTTCTTTTTTTATTTATTTATATATTTAATATTACTGTGTGGTTTTTATATTGCTTTGTATACGTGTTGGCTTAGTCTAATGATATTGTATTGTTTTTTTTTTTTACTTTATTGTGCTCGATAGTAAGTCGGGCCGCATTGTATTGTTCGGGTAGTATTATCTATTTAACTACCGGTCTCCCGGGTCTTATATGTGCTTTTCCTACAGTCGCTATGAGCTTCTCCCAGCTGCATACAGAGTGTCAGACGCTAACTTTCTCTTGAATCACTGAAACTAAGTACCAAGATTTCTACCAAGGCTAACTGGACCCAAGATTTGATTCTATTCGGAAGACCTGTTTACTTTGCGAGTGTAGTAATTAGAGCTGGGAGATACAGGGTTTTAGTTGGGTGTGTAACATTTGTATGGGTTGGGAATTAACTGGCTATATTGCCCTACTTGGTTTAAAGTTAAGGACAGTACTAAATTGTGGGAAGCAAGTGTCTGTGCATCCTGGCTGCCTGTGTATCCCAGACGGTGGCACTAAAGATTTGAATAATTTTAACCTAGCTCTGTGATGTGAACTTTCTTTGTTTCTTTTTTTTTTTTTTTTAAAGTGTGAAAGCCCTCCTATTTTATTTCTTGTTTTAACTGTAATAAACGTTTTAATCTCATTGGTTGGTCTGTGCATCCCTATTTTGGCTGGCGGTGGATCTTAGTGGTGTGGCTCCCCTACAGAGATAACGTTGAACCTGTGTAAGCCTATAGTAGGGTTATTCTACCTATGCCTAGAGGTAGCGAAGGTGTTTAATTAGTCAGTTTGTACGGGTGACTCCCATGCTGGCGTAGTCGGTCTACAATTGCACACGCACCTTGCTGTTGCAAACCCCCCCCCCCCCTCTCCTCGCCACATGGCTACCCTACCAGGTGGGGGCAAGCCAGCACTATTATATACAATCGAGAGTGTATCCACAATCCAATGTGATAGACGCTGCTTAGAGAGGGGCTGTCCTAGGGTCCATGTCCCGTGACAGACAAACAGCTGGTCAGATTGATGCAGAGCTCTTGTCCTATGCACGTAGCATCTCAATGCCCGCACTGGGCAGAGGAAATTCAATCTCATCCTCCGTTGAAGCAAACGGAGGTGGATGGAAGGACTCCAATTCCACAGACTGATTAATGTGGAAGGCTGTGATCACCTTGGGGAGGAAAGCAGGGTTGGTGCGCATAGACACCCTGCTGCCATCCTCCCAAATACGCATGCAGGAGCTGTGCACAGACAGTGCCTGCAGCTCACTAACCTGCTTAGTGGAGGTGATAGCCAAGAGGAAAGCTGTCTGCATAGACAGGTACTTCAGCTCTATGGAGTGTATGGGCTCAAACGGGGCCTTCGCGAGAGCCTCCAGTACAATATTAAGGCTCCATTCGGGAAGAACAGTCCTCCTAGGAGGGCGTAATCGCCAAGCGCCTTTAAGGAAATGGGTAGCTAAAAAATGCGCACCCGGAGACATTGAATCTACAAGGGCATGGCAAACAAAGATAGCTGCTAAATACACATTCAAGGTGGAAGGTTACCTACCAGTACCAAGCAGTTCTTGCAGAAACTATAAGATGACTGGCATAGGGCAAGATATGGGGTCATGGCTTCTAGCCAGACACCAACCCTGGAAATACCTCCACTTATAGGTGTACAAGGACCTGGTGGAGTCTGCCCTAGCACTCTAGAATGTACCCACAACCACATCCGATAGCCTTAGGGCTAACCAGCGGTCCCTTTCAGGGGCCAGACCCATAGCCGGAACCTGCCCGGTTCCGGGAGCCAAAGAGAGCCTTTTGGCAGGCTGAGGAGATCCATGCAAAGTGGAATCTCCCAAGGTTGGCCATGCAACAGCTGGCACAGGGTCGAAAACCAGACTCTCCTGGGCCACTTGGGGGCCACTAGGAGAACTGACGCTTTCTCTAACTGGACTTTTTTGAGAAAAGCTGGGAGCAGCGGTATAGGCGGGAAAGCGTACACAAAAACGCTTTGGGCCATTCGTGCGCTAGGGCGTCTATGCAGAGTGGACCGCCTAAGCGATGGAGGGAGTACCATAGGGGGTAATGCGTCGTCTCTGCTGAGGTGAAGCAATCGACCTGCGCCTTCCCGAACCGTTCCCAAATGCGCTCTACTATCTGAGGGTGGAGTCCCACTATGACGAATGCAGGCCACTCCTGGAGAGGAGGTCCGCTGCCCAGCTCACCGCACAGGGAAAGTGCATCGTCCGTAGGGATAGCAAGTTCCTCTGAGCCCATGTCAATAGCCTGAAGGCCATGCGATGCAACCCCGGGGACCGTAGGCCACCCTGGTGGTTGACATACGCCACCACTGCCGTGTTGTCCGTCTGGATCAACACATGCGTACCGCTCAGCACTGGGAGAAAGTGGTGGAGAGCAAAGGATACCACTTGCAGCTACAGCATGTGCAGGGATGTCCAGCGGTCCAGCCAGGATCCGCATACTCTTCTGGCTTCCCAGACCTCTCCCCAATCCAAGTTGGAGGTGTCTGTGGTCACCACTTGGCGATTCAACACTACTCCCATTTGCACACCTTCGCGCAGGTGAGAGGTCTTAGGGCTGCTGAGCACGCATGAGACGCAGTCAGCCAATGGTTTCTGTCGCGTTTGGCATTGAGGTGGAAGGCATTGAGCCATGCTTGTAGTGTGTGCATGCGAAGCAGACCCAGCTGAATGGCCGATATGCCTGCGGCCATCAGACCCAACAGTTTCTGGCACAATAGGAGGGTTAAAACAGGGAGAGGCAACCCTGGATAGCTGCAACTCTGTCGTCCAACAGATATTCGCGCATCATAATGGAGTCCAGCCGGAGCCCTAAGTACAAACTGCACTGCACCAGTGTTAGCCTCGCCAGATGCTCTGTCATGACTGTCGTGTGGGCCACTGCTCTCTCTCGTGACTGGGAACAGATCAACCAGTCGTCGAGATAGTTTATTACTCTGATCCCCTGCAGCCGCAGGGGAACCAGGATAGCGCCCACGCACTTTGAAAACGTACAAGGAGCTAGGGAGAGGTCGAACGGCAGCACAGCAAACTCGTAAACGCTTCCTTGAAAAGAGAAGCGGAGATAATTTCTGTGCTCTGGACAAATGGGAACGTGAAAGTACGTGTCCCGTAAGTCCACGGTGGTGAACCAGTCACCCGACCGGACGGACTGGAGAATGTGACGGTGCGTCAGTATTCTCCCTTCTTTTATGGTCCCAAGCGGAACTGAAGCCAGGAGTCTGAGGTGCAAGCTCGCCAGTACTGCAGCTGTTGTGCCGAAAAGGGGGTCTGAGGACATCAGCCTCCAGGGGCCCTGCTCGGGCTGCCAAGGCTGAGGCGGGGCAGTTTGGGGTGGCTGTTTAGGGTGCTGGCCCTGAAAACGCCTCCTGTGACGCTGGTGTGTGGACTGGCCACGTCATGCGTTCCCTCTGCATGTCGGTTGGGCCTGGTTGCTTGCTGCTGGTGTGCCCTGTAGGCGATGCCTTAGGTCACCCAGCGGAGCCGTGGGGACTGGAACTGTTGTAGTGACAGTCCGCGTCTGAGGAGCTTGCCAGCGGCTCGAACTGCCACACGCGGAGGCGCGGAGAGGGAGCAACGCGGCCACCTGTGTGTCCGGTGGGATCTGTGTAAGACCTCCTCTACGGTTGGCCCAAAGGTATGTCCTGGTCATACAGGCGCGTCAAACAGCGCAGCCTTATCTGCATCAGGAACTCTGGCTTGTGACAGCTACAGCTGTCTACGAGCCACGACCAAACTAGCCAGGCTCCGGCCAAGATCTTGCCCTTGGAGACTGGAGATCTGCAGCAGTGTGCTGGACAGGAGATGTAAGTCCGTGGCCGTCGGCTTGGGGAGCAGGCCCTCGCGCTGTACACAGTCCATGTAAGCAGTAAGCACACTCGCTATATTAGACAGGCAAGTTGCCTGCACCTCTGCTGCATATGCCCGCTTGAGATGCATTTCCGTCACCTTACATTGAGGGTTTGGGCACGCCGGATCTCTAGCCAACCCACCCACCCACCGGCAGGGCCTTAACTAGGGCCACGATGGTGGAGTCCAGGGGGGGAACCCCGCTAGGCCAAGCTTATCCACGCCTTCTAAGGAGGAAAGCAGTGCGGCCTGTTTTAGCACTCTAGAACCCGAGGCTGGATGTTCCCAGGAGGAGCGTACCTCCTCCAAGTCTGGGAAAGCCGGGAACTTCTGAGGGAGAGGAACCATCGCCTGCATCAGGAAAACGGACCAGCGTGGTTCTGCCTCGGGGGATGGATCCTTCTCCCCCTCTGTGGCATTACGAGGGCCGGGGCCCTCGTTGCCGGTAGAGGGGGGACGCCGAGGCGGTCGCTTTGGTTTTTGGGGGCCCTCTTTCGCCCCCCTGGGGACCCCCACCGTGAGGCCGGTACGTGTGCACTTGTGTGCACACGTGGGGAGGCGCGCCAGCGCCTTCCTCTTCCCCCTGAGGCTGCCGGAGGCTGTCCCCTGCCCTGCCACGGCGACGGGGAGCCCACCTCCGGCAGCGCTTCTCTCCTCGCCCTCTGTGGGGATGAGGTGCTTGGTTTTACGGGCGGCTTTGCCGCCCTGCCTCGCGGGGGGTGCCGTCGAGGGAGTCCCTTTCTCTGGGACTCCCCCTGACCCACCGCCAGATGGTGCGGCGGTGGGCTTCGTCTCCTCCCGCTTGGCCTCCCCGGTGGACCTGGCTGCCGCCTTCTTTTTGCGGCGGGCTACGGTGGTCCAATCGGCGGCCTTCTCCCTTCGCGCGCTTTCAAGAGGACCGGAGGGTCCGGCCACCTCGGGGGCTTTCTCTCCCTTTCCCCCCTCAGATGTTCCTGGGAGGGGGACGGGTGCTTTTTTGCCCCCCTCTGTGGGCCTTTTTGAGGGCCCCGGGGGCGAGGTGGACTCGGAGGGGCGCGGGTGGTTTTGCGCCCTGCTGGAGCTTGGGGCACCTCTTTTTCTGGTGCCCCAGCTCCCTGCAGTGGTAGCACCGCACCTCCTCCGAGGAATAAAAGATTACATAATTGGTCCCCTCGAAGGGGACCACAAAGTTGCCCTCCACGGCGTCCCTCCCCGCCAGGTGGATGGTCACCTGGCGTCGGAAGGACAGCACGTGGCGGAGGGGTTGGTCCTTGCACCCTAGGGGGATGGGGTGGATGCCCGTTTTTAACTCCCCTAGGGCCTGAAGATGGGGCTTCAGGAGGTCGTCCTTCAAGAAAGGCGGGACGTTCGAGAGGACGACCCTGCTGCCCAACCCCTCCAAGGGTTCAATGGGGATGTATATCCCCCCGACCGCGAGACCCCTCTCAATAGCCGTGTGCGTGGCGGCCTCAGATTTTAAAAAGAAGACGGCCTTGCCGTACATCTTTGAGGCCGCCACGATGGTCGATGGCCCGACCACCTTGGCCATGGCTTTCACCATGGCCTCTATTGAGAGGGTATCTCGGAGGAGGCACCTGACCCCGTGCCTCCTGGTCAAATTTTTAAAGGGGGCTGCAGCCTCCCCTGCAGCCACCTTTACCCATTTTTGAGGGGCCTGTGGAGCCTGTCCACTCATTTTATTTATTTATTTATTTATTTGTTTGTTTGTTTGTTTGTTTGTTTGTTTGTTTATTTATTTTTTAATTATTATTTTAAATAAATAAAGAAAACAAAATAATACACCCACCCCTGCACTTCAATAGTACAGAGGCAGATAAAAAATTAAAACAAACAAACAAAAATTATTTATTTATTTTTTAAAACAAAGAAATAAAATAAAATACACACAAACACAAACCCCTGCACTCCAATAGCACAGGGGCAAAATAAAAATAAAACAAACAGAAAAGGTTTTTTTTTTTTTTTTTTTTTTTTAAAACAACAAACAAACGTTTTTTTTTATTTATTTTTAATAAATAAATAAATACGAAATCGCACACCCCTGCACTCCAATAGTGCAGGGGTAAAAGAAAAATTCAATAATAAATCAAAGTTTAAAACTAAACAATAGTTTTAAACTAAAAAGAAAATCAAAACACAAACTAAGGGCAAACAAAGGAGCACATGGCCTGTGCTCCTTGCCTGCCCTTCCCCCACTCTGCACAAGGCAGAAGCAGGGGATTAAAACAAAATGATTTTTAAAACAAAAACTAAAACAGTGCAGTGATTTAAAATGATTTTAAAATAAACTAAAGAAAGTGCTCTTAAATAAAAAATCAAAAAGCAAAGAAAAGAAACTAGTTTAAAGGAAGTAAAAATTAAAAGAACAAAACAAACAAAAGAAAAAACAAGCCAAAATGGCCACCCTCCTACACTTGCAAACAAAGCAAGTGTAGGAGAATAAAAGAAAAAAGTGTGTTTTAAAACAATAAATAAAAGTTTTAGTTAACAAAAAAGGTGCCCTGCTGCTTTAGAAATAAGAATAAATAAAAAGATTTGGAAAATAAAAAGTTTAAAGCACTGTTTTGTTGATTTTTAGCAGGAGCTCTCTTTACACAGGTCTGCTCTTGCTCAAGGGTACAGCAGCAGTGTCCCCCACCTGGGATTGAATCCACAACTCTCTGGTCAACAGTCCAGAGCCCTAACCACTACTCCACACTGCTGCCCTTGATTCGTTCTGAATACTTTAAACCCGCCCCAACTACTGAGTGACAGCACATTCCTACATTTCTATTGGAGACTCAGTTTGCGAGACTCAAAATGAGATTACAATCAGGATGGAGGCTTGTTAGCGGGATTTAAAACTGCGTTATAGTTAAGATTCAGAGGATTTAAAACAGAATTGTTGGCAAAATGTGCAAAAATGCCTACACACAAAACCCCCAGAAGAATGTGCCCGTGACCATAGGGATTTCATTGTGGAAGACAGCAAAGGAAAGAAGGTACAACTTAAGTGTGCAAGTACTGTCGAGTTACTACTATACATATTTTGACAGAAAAAAAAAAAAACGTTCAAGCATTTTGAAAAGTAACTGCAAACACTAAATTTCACACAGTACATAAGAACATAAGAAAGTTTACAAACGAGAGGAGGCCATTCGACCCATCTTGCTCATTTGGTTGTTAGTATATCAAAAACGAAAGCCCCGGAAAAAAACGATTTACATAAAACTCGAAAATAGCTAAAAATAAGCACCAAAAAATACAATTAAGAAAACCTGAAAAAAAGAAGCCCTAGTTATCAGCTAGTTCTACTTTTGACCTCAAGGAGCATTTATGGGTTCCCTTTTTTTCATAGTAACCATTAGCCTATCTGCACTCTGTAAGTAGTTATAAGCTAGTTTTGCATTTGACCTTAAGGAGAAGTCAAAGGTCACAGGCAAGGACATTTTTGATAGAGCATATATGGGTTCATATAAGTGTTCAATAGTAACTATGGCACTGTCTGCACTCTCAAAGGAGTTATAAGCTAGTTTTGCATTTGACCTTAAGGAGAGGTCAAAGGTCACGGTCAAGGCAATTTTTGAATAGAGCATATATGGCTTAATTTGTGTATTCTATAGTAACTATGACACTGTCTAAACTCTGAAAGAGTTCTAAACAAGTTTTGCATTTGAGCTTTAGCAAGGTAATATGTGTAAATATGTTCAATTTGACCATAGCTGAAATTTGATTGGCTCACGGCGGCCATGTTTTTTTATGTAGCGAGTTGCTTTGCACAAAATCGGCATAACAGTTTCAGAGAAAAAGACGTTTGAATATTTGACAAATCCAATATGGCTGCCAAACCATGTGACCAATCGACTTGTGTTGAACAAATCTAAATATAGGCCATAAGGGCAGTATGTGCCCCAAGTTTCACCTCTCTACTGTGGAAGGGTGGTGGGCAATTCACTGACACACACAGTAGACAGAAGGTTTTATTTGAAACACTGCACTGGTGCCCAGTTTTATTATTTTCTTTTTAGCCCGCAGAGTGCGGTGTTGTCTGTGGTCTGAATACCGACAACAGTAGTCAGGTCCACAGTAATACCACTACAGGTACAGCAAAGTTTTCGCACTCACAGGTGCTCAAAAGAATAATGAAAACAAAAGGTGAAAGAAAAAGGGAAAATAAAACACAGTAATAAAACTACAAAATAAAGGTGCTGCTTACGCAGTGCCCCCACTGCCGCTAAGCCGGTCAGTATGGGTCTCCGACCTACGCTCAGATATTCTCTATACACTGGGGTGGCCAGAGTTCCCAGTATAACTACACACGTCCCCTCGGGTATGTAATTATTTCTTTTACTTCTTGGTTTATTTTAAGGCAGGCTGTCTCCTTCAGTGGTGCTTGCCTGTTCTTTGTCTACACCGACGTCTTCCGCCAGCGTCACTGGGTATCCTCTCTCTGGCCACCCGAATGCACAACCAAGCGCAGTTCTTATGGGTTGAGCAATCCCCCCAAGGCCTGCCTCTCAGCCACTCAGAGAGAGGGAAAGCCAACACACCCTCTTCCCCACCTCTCTGTGTCATCGCCATTCCTGACAGGCAGATCTTACGAGGCTGCTGCCCTCTTCCTGCAGAATCACGCATGCACCAGACAGTCAGCACAGACCTCCCCCCATTACATGTACCACAAAATGGCTAAAATGGTTTAATAGATCAATTAAAAAAAAAATTCAGCGAAAAAAGGCACTTTTTAGAGCGTTTAAAAGGGACCAAAAACAAAGTACACAGAAAGAGTACTTGGAACTGCAAACACAAGTCAAAAAGGAAGTTAGAAAGGCCAAGAAAGAGATAGAAATCAATATTGCTAAGGGGGCTAAAACCAAATTCCAAAATGTTTTTCCAATATTATAACAGCAAGAGAACATTCAAAGAGGAGGTGAAATGTCTAAGAGACACAAATGGCAAAATCATAGATGAAGAAAAATATATATATATATATTAAATGATTACTTTTCACAGGTTTTTACAAAGGAGGACACGGACAACATGCCCCACACGTCGACCTGTTCCTATCCAATTTTAAATAACTTTAGCATAACAGAGGCAGAAGTGTTAAAGGGACTAGGAGCTCTTAAAATAAACAAATCCCCTGAGCCGGATGACATCCTCCCAATAGTACTCAAAGACATGAAAGAAGTTATTTACAAACTGCTAACCAAGATCATGCAACAGTCTCTTGACACAGGGGTTGTACCAACAAACTGGAAAATTGCAAACGTAATACCGTTGACTCAGAAATGTCTTCATCTAGACAATGTGGGGAAGCTATAAAAAAGGCCAACAAGATGCTCGGATATATTGGGAGAAGTGTTGAATTTAAATCAAGGGAAGTAATGTTAAAACTTTACAATACATTAGTAAGACATAACCTAGAATATTGTGTTCAGTTCTGGTCACCTCGTTACAAAAATGATATTGCTGGTCTAGAAAGAGTGCAAAGAAGAGCAACCAGAATTATCCTGGGTTTAAAAGGCATGTCGTATGCAGACAGGCTAAAAGAATTGAATCTATTCAGTCTTGAACAAAGAAGACTACGCGGCTATCTGATTCAAACATTCAAAATCCTAAAAGGTATAGACAGTGTCGACCCAGGTGGACTTTTTTGACCTGAAAAAAGAAACAAGGACCAGGGGTCACAAATGGAGATTAGATAAAGGAGCATCCAGAACAGAAAATAGGAGGCACTTTTTTACACAGAGAATTGTGAGGGTCTGGAACCAACTCCCCAGTAATGTTGTTGAAGCTGACACCCTGGGATCCTTCAAGAAGCTGCTTAATGAGATTCTGGGATCAATAAGCTACTAACAACCAAACGAGCAAGATGGGCTGAATGGCCTCCTCTCGTTTGTAAACTTTATGTTCTTATAAGAGGTTTTGGAGAAGATTTTGTTAAATTAGCCTATATTTGCAAAAAATCCAACATGGCTGCCAAACCATGTGACCTATGATTTTGTTTTCACTCTGATACAACTTCCCAAAGGCCTCTCCCACCACTCTATGAAGATTCACGCGTCTACAACATTGTACCTTAAATGAATACTGCAATATGTGCAAATATGTGCAAATTGACCGTTTCAGAGAAGACGTTTGAATATTTTTGACAAATCCTATATGGCCGCCAGACCATGTGACCAATCGACTTCTCTTGAACAACCGTAAATCTAGGCCATGAGGGTAGTCTATTGCACCAAGTTTCACAAATCTGCGATAAGCGTTTTTCGGAGATTTTTTAAAATTGTCCATAATTCTCAAAAAATCCAATATAGCCGCCACACCATGTGACCTATGACCCTTTTGCTCTGACACAACTTCCCTTAGGTGCCTACCACCCAACCAAATTTAGTGAGTTTCCATGCAACGGTGTTGATTTTAGAGCCATTTGAAAAAAGGAAGATAAAAATAAAAAATAACTAGAAGTTGCAAGCAACTTTGACGGCTGTCTAAACTCTCAAAGGAGTTCTAAACAAGTTTTGCATTTGAGCTTTAGCAAGGTAATATGTGCAAATATGTGCAATTTCACCATAGCAGAAATTTGATTGGCTCATGACGGCCATGTTTTTTATGTAGCAAGTTGCTTTGCACAAACTTGATAGACAACCTTGCCAAGTCTATGTATGCAAAGTTTCGCTTAAATTGGCATAACGGTTTCAGAGAAAAAGACGTTTGAATATTTTTTGACAAATCCAATATGGCTGCCAGACCATGTGACCATTTGACTTGTATTGAACAAATCTAAATATAGGCCAGAAGGGTAGTATGTGACCCAAGTTTCACATCTGTACCATAAGAGGTTTTGGAGAAGATTTTGTTAAATTGTCCAAATTCTCAAAAAATCCAATATGGCTGTCACACCATGTGACCTATGACCTTCGTTTTTGCTCTGACACAACTTCCCTTAGGTGCCTACCACCCTACCAACTTTCGTGCAATGGTGTTGATTTTAGAGCAATTCCCATTCTGGCTGGGAAGCCTAATAATATCTACATGGGTGAAAGTGTTCCATCTGTAGACGGAATTCTGTCAAAATGGCTTCTCCCAGGTCCATTCCTATGATTCGTGTAGAAATGCCAAAACCATCTGGGGGGGCGGGGGGGTGTATCTATTTATCGTGGAAAACTGTAATGCTTTCGCACATACTTCATTTGTGTGACCTTTTAGTATATTTTTCTCCTGTTGAACTGTAACTTGACTGAGAACACAGGCACCTAGCCCATAGAGCATAGGGGAGGCAAACTATATATTTTTGCCACTCTACTTTTTTTGCTCTGTGTAAACACACTAATATTCTATGTTTTGCTATGGTGATGCAATAAGTCCAATATTAAAAAATACATAAATAAATAAAACCCCACAATAAAACGCACCGTACACAAACACTGTATGGTTTGCTTTGGGGTTTCGAAATAAAATATGGTTTTGGGTTGGGTTGTAAATAATAATGTGTTTAATTTGTTTAATTGGATGGCTGGGCTGGGAGGTTAGACCCCCCTGCTTGCCTAATTCAAATGAATGTGCAGCAGGTGGCCTGGGGGAATTGAACAATTGACAATCAATTAACCCTGCTCACCTGCCTTTAAAAAGAGGCTGAAAAGTTGATTTGTTCTTCTTTTTGTGTGTTTGGTGCTTTGTCTGCACAGCCTGGAGGTGAAGGAGGAGAACCCTCACAACTGCGTGTGGAATCAGGGTGAGCTTCAGCACGATCCCTGCGTGGTTAACCAGGATCGTGGACTTTATGGTAGGGTTTATTTTAGGGGATTTTTAATCCTGCTGCAGTTTATTTAGTTTATGTTAGGAAGAAGGTTCCTGGTGCGGGACCTCCCTGTGTAGCGGGAGAAGCGCATGGCCTGAGCTTGGGCACCTTTTATTTCTTAGCTGTTTTTGAACTGTTTTGTTTTTCCTTTTTGTTATTCTTGTACTGCCAGGTATATATCCTCCAGCCCTAGGGCTACCATTGCTGGAACTGGCCACCAACACTGGAACTGCAACTTCTTAAATAAAATCTGGACGCCTGAGTGGCATTTCAAATATAAACCCTCTGTGCCTCTCTTTTCTCAGCAGATACCCGCAACATTACACCCGTTACAGACCCATAATCCGCTCTGCACTATTTACAACAGTTAACGTTAGCAGCAGTGTGACTGCAACAGAAGATGCTAGGCAGTTTGGAGACTACAGAAAATGATTCATTAAATACAGACTAGGTAATTTGTTGATTTAGTTTGGTTTAATTCTCTATTAAACAAGGACATTAGTAGGTTTGTGTTGCTGTGGGGCCAAGAACGGGTTTACGTTCAACAACAACTCTAAATAAAATGTTACTGCTATTAAGCACTGGTAATAATCTGAAGCCGTGGTATTGCAAAATAACAGAATCCCATTTTTACTTTAGAAATGTTTTTTTTCATTAAAAACTTGTCACTTTATTTATTAATGTTCAGCTTTCATATTGAAGCTTGTTGTGTACTACTCATTCAATCAAACAAAGTAGGAATTTGCTTAACCCTTAGCGGCCCGTTTATTCAGCGCGTCAGCTCCAATTTATTTTCACACACGCAGTTTATTTTAGACGCACTGTTTAAAAGTATTTTTTTTCACAGTAAAACAGGTTTTAAAAGGCATTGCATATCAACAGTACTGCATCTCCAGCCCCGCCCCACCCCTCATTTGCTGTATTTTTCACATACCTCTTGATAGTAGTGCATACCGATAAATCATCTCCTGATCACTCGTTTTATCACCAAACTCCTCAATAATGTGATCCAAGTCATTATTTTATTACTATAACATCTAAAAAAAGCTAAGCAAATGTCTGTGATATTCTTTGAGCGCTGGATGCAGAAGTAGCTATCTTGTTTGTTTATGTCCGTGTGATCCATGTTATGCCGGGGCTCTGTATTCATGAGATACGCCCCCTTTTTTTTTCGGCTTCTCTCGGCTCCTATTGGACTCCTATTGGTCGGCCATTGAATGGTTTTCTCGGCTTTTTCCGGAGAAAAAATGACTGTTGAAAAATGAGACCTGTTTTTTACATCTTTTTGATGATGTCAGACAGGGTCCGACATTGGACCAGAAAGAGAAAATTGCAATGTCGGACAAGGTCCGACATAGGACCGCAAAGGGTTAAGATGTTTTTCAAGTCAAGTAAGCTTATTTGTGTATAAATAATGACAATAGTTTAATCTTACTTTAAAGGCACGCACCTGAAATCGTAAGGTAATTAAACTGTTTGTTTATACTGTTCCCGTCGTTCTGCGCACGGTCAGCCCTGGTTAGATATAAATAATGTACCTGATCTGAAGCAAGTGTAAAACTTGCTTGAATATTTAAAGTAAAAAATATAAAATATTTTAAAACTAGAAAGAAATGACTTGTTGCACTAGCAGCAGTTACGCTATCGTTTTACATTATTGTTTTGCCCTCTAACTCAATGAACCATATTTAGAAGCAAGCACAAAGGCAAAGACACAATTCCTTAGAGTAATAAGACCATTTTAATGGTATAAAGTTAAACTATAAAACAAGAAACAAGTCTTGACTGGTCCTTCATGCAACTACGTTTATACTATTAAATATATACTGTTGAAATTTTGATTTATTTATTGCTGAATAAAACAAGTCTCTGCATTTGCTTCAGAATTAACAGGGTTCTCCCCAGGCCTTCTCAGCCAGGCAGGGCGTCTGGCTAAGTGGCTGTCGCTGCCTGGCTGAAAAACCAAGAGCCGCCCGTCTTGCAGATGCTACTGTGCCTTTAACAATAAAGGACTGATTACGCTGCTAGCAGACTAGATCAGTTGCACATGCTGGGTGAAAAAAAAATCTTGGAACCACATGACAGCTATGTTGCTGTGTTACATCTTGACACTACATTTAACTGATTAGAGTTGAAGGGGTGGGTTTTCAATTTGAGAGGCTGAAACGTTAAAATGACTGCTGAAAAAAATTACCGATTATTTTCAAAGCAAAAATAGTAACAATGAATGTGGAAATGACCAAACCGAAATGGATGATGTAAAAGAAAATGTAGAAAATGAAAAAAAAGAGCAACCCAGTACAGTCAACGAAGAGCAACTTTTAGAAAGAGAATTGGAAGAACCACCAGAGGGGCAGTGCGTACAAAAAAAAAAAAAATATCGGGATAGTGGGTATGATGTTATATGGAGAAAAAATTGGAATTGGATTTTTTACAGAAACACAACAAAGATCGCAAAGGATCAGGGGGTGAAGGGAGCAGTGTAGCCTGTGTAAGAATTAGGGTGGATTACTATTCAATTTATTATTATTATTCAGATTATTTGCCTTATTATATATTTAAGGTAACGTCAGTTTTTTTGTTAAAAGTGATCCTGGCTATAATGCACTGCCACCCAACTATACAGAATTCCTAGGAGAACCCTGATTAAGTCTTTTTTATATAGTAAAACAGTGCTTTTGACATGGCAAGTATTTTGAACTACTTGGGGAATAATTGCTTCAAAAGAACAGTACTTGCTTTTCTTTGTTTGTTTAACACTTTCCTTTAATAAACTACATGTGGGAATTCTTGGTGTAGCTCTGTCCATAGACGCCATTTGGTGCATGTATTGTACATTTTATGCTGAAACACCTGCCCATTTTTGTAGGTTTGCAATTACTGAAACCGTAACTTCACAACAGCAAGGTTGCTTGGTTTCTTAGACCTTCTTAATTGTAAATAAAATCTAGAAGTTAGTTCTTCAGTTTGCCCCCTACTGTTTAACAGTCAGGCACCTATGACTGAGATACAAAATTATTTGACCATTGCTCCTGACATTGATTAAAACACTGAATTGTTGTACTGCTTTTAGGATGAAACACTCACTTGTAGGTACCAAAGGTCACTGGTTCAGAGCTTATCTATAAAATTGAGTATAATTTAGATTTTTGTTATTATACAGATAAATAAACTGTTAATGCAAAAGCTTTTTACAGTTGGTTATTAGTTATCAACATTGAAAATGATGTCAAACTCTTTAAATTAGGTCTTTGAAAATTGTCAAAATGGTCCTTGAAAAGTCCTTGAAATTTGTATTAGAAAAACTGTATGAACCCTGTATTTACGACATCTGATTGAGTTAAGCAGAGATTGTATATTATTTTTGCGGTGAGGTTTTATAAAATTATTATGTGAATTGGGCATACATGTAAAAGGTTTGATCAGTAACATTTAAAAAAAACTTTGGGGTAGATGTACTAAGTGTTGCACCTGTCGCAATAGTCACAAACCAGTTGCAAACGAGTCAGAAGTCTAGGGTGAAATATACTAATGATCACGCGCAATGCTGTTAGCGACTTTTTAGGGAATGCTTTGCAGCAGCAGTTTTTCTTTGCAGTTCAACCTTAGATGAATATGTAGTTATGGGCTTTCCTGCATAAATTCACAAAATGGGGTGGCGATAGTGCAAATGAGGGTTCACAAATATTATAGTGAGGTGTACTAAAGCTGCTCACAATTGTGACACTTACAATTGCATCAATTGTCTAAGAAGGTTTACTGTATTATGCTTTCGCTAACTGTGATGTCAGATGGCAAACCTTAAAAATAAATCTCTAATTTATAGAACGCCACATTGAAAATAATCCAGAATAAAAATATTTTACAATGTTGTCGTAGCAGTCCTAGCTGTCTCTCAGCTAGGACTGCTACGACAACATTGAGGGACTCAGCAGCAGCATGTGAATAAAACTCTAGGATTAAAGTACAGCATAAACGCCGGGTGGGATTTTGTGCAAACAGCAGATGCCTCCAAGAAAATAGTTTGAACACTAATTTGAATAAAGTATAATAATGCGTGTTTTTATTTATTCCACACCTCATTAATGCAGTGGTTTCATCTGCCTGGTAGTTTCTATACTGTCATTTATAAATTCTGTGACGTGTATAAAATACGTTTTAATTCAAGCTGCGTAATTTGTCCCAGTGCTAAACAAAACAATTGTGTTGCGTGTTAGGTTTTGCCAAGATCGTACCGTATTGCTACTGAAGCATAAAGAAAATACAGCTGCATAAGGACCTTTCTACCACAGAATATAGTCTTAAAATCGCGTGAGATAAGTAGTTTATGAACAGTAAGTACACAACTTTATTATTATTATTTAGTAAGCTGCCAAATGTCCTGGGAAAATATAAATCAAATTCTGTTTGTATGTAGCATGTGTAAACTTTATTACTGTAGATACCCTACCCCTCTTTGCAACCTAGTTTTTATTTTGCCTTTTGAAAATCATGCTGAAAGCGCGTTTTCACCACGTTTTTTTTTCTTTACTTGTTTTTAGTGGAATCACTATAATCTTTACGAAGTAGAATATACAGTATGCATTGTGATAAATACCTCTACAAGAGGACATTTAAATTGTGACTTTTCTTTTATGCAGATCTAGACAATGTCTGACTGCCTAATAAACATTGCTGTTTTAAAATGTAAATCTTAATATCTGCAACGTGTCTGCCTTGCTGTTCTGTTTAACTCAGATACTGTAATAAGTATGCAGTCGTGTTGCTGTTAACAGTACACTGACTAGCGAACTTCCTTCTTGTTAAAATAACTTGCTGTACATTAACATTTAATTTATTTACACGTTCAACATTCCATTATGTATGTAGGTGTCTGCAAATTTATTAAAACAACCCCCTGCCTCTGTAATTTGATTTGTTGTACACTGGATAGCACATTTTTCATTTGCAAATGGACCAGACCAGTTCATTAGTGTGGTATAATTAAATACAGACATTCTGCTGTAATATTTTGTTTTTCAAATTGATGGAAACTTTATTTTCTCAAATTTTGTAGCAGAAATTTAATTGCAGCAAATTAACATTAAGATTTGTTTTAAAAAGTTATTTTTAAATATATATATATCTTTTGACGGTTAACATACAGTCAATATTTTATACCGTGACATCCCTTCGCCCTAAGTACCTAATTTTCACTAAAGTCAGTGTGTACTTACAAGCCAAATTTCTATGACATTTCCCAGCCTGCTGGGAGCAATAGACTGCACACATGTGCCGCTAACCCCTCCAGCTCATTCTGAGCATCTCTATAGGACCATGAGCTATTGTGTGTTAATTGTCTAGGCTACTAAGTAGACCAAGTTAAAAATAATAATATAAAAAAAAAATTTAAAATAATCTTTTATTGGCATTGTATACCAATGTGTACAATGCAGCAGCATGATATATTTTGTGTTACTGGTAGAAAGAAAATGTGCTAGGTATTCATTTGATTTTACTATTGTAGCTTACCCAAAACACATTAGTGTTATTTCAGTGCAATGATTTACATTTATCATTTGCATTGAGCACTATACATGTACAGTACTGTGCAAAAGTTTTAGGCAGGTGTGAAAAAATGCTGTAAAGTAAGAATGCGTTCAAAAATAGACATGTTAATAGATTATATTTATCAATTAACTAAATGCAAAGTGAGTGAACAGAAGAAAAATCTAAATCAAATCCATATTTGGTGTGACCACCCTTTGCCTTCAAAACAGCATCAATTCTTCTAGGTACACTTGCACAAAGTCAGGGATTTTGTAGGCATATAGTCAGGTGTATGATTAAACAATTATACCAAACAGGTGCTAATGATCATCAGTTCAATATGTAGGTTGAAACACTATCATTAACTGAAACAGCTGTGTAGGAGGAATAAAACTGGGTGAGGAACAGCCAAACTCAGCTAACAAGGTGAGGTTGCTGAAGACAGTTTACTGTCAAAAGTCATACACCATGGCAAGACTGAGCACAGCAACAAGACACAAGGTAGTTATACTGCATCAGCAAGGTCTCTCCCAGGCAGAAATTTCAAGGCAGACAGGGGTTTCCAGATGTGCTGTCCAAGCTCTTTTGAAGAAGCACAAAGAAACGGGCAACGTTGAGGACCGTAGACCCAGTGGTCGGCCAAGGAAACTTACTGCAGCAGATGAAAGACACATCATGCTTACTTCCCTTCGCAATCGGAAGATGTCCAGCAGTGCCATTAGCTCAGAATTGGCAGAAAACAGTGGGACCCTGGTACACCCATCTACTGTCCGGAGAAGTCTGGTCAGAGGTGGCCTTCATGGAAGACTTGCGGCCAAAAAGCCATACCTCCAACGTGGAAACAACGCCAAGCGACTCAACTATGCACGAAAACACAGGAACTGGGGTGCAGAAAAATGGCAGCAGGTGCTCTGGACTGATGAGTCAATTTGAAATATTTGGCTGTAGCAGAAGGCAGTTTGTTCGCCAAAGGGCTGGACAGCGGTACACGAATGAGTGTCTGCAGGCAACAGTGAAGCATGGTGGAGGTTCCTTGCAAGTTTGGGGCTGCATGTCTGCAAATGGAGTTGGGGATTTGGTCAGAATTAATGGTCTCCTCAATGCTGAGAAGTACAGGCAGATACTTGTCCATCATGCAATACCATCAGGGAGGCATCTGATTGGCCCCAAATTTATTCTGCAGCATGACAACGACCCCAAACATACAGCGAAAGTCATTAAGAACTATCTTCAGCGTAAAGAAGAACAAGGAGTCCTGGAAGTGATGGTATGGCCCCCACAGAGCCCTGATCTCAACATCATCGAGTCTGTCTGGGATTACATGGAGAGAGAAGCAACTGAGGCTGCCTAAATCCACAGAAGAACTGTGGTTAGTTCTCCAAGATGTTTGGGCAAACCTACCTGCCGAGTTCCTTCAAAAACTGTGTGCAAGTGTACCTAGAAGAATTGATGCTGTTTTGAAGGCAAAGGGTGGTCACACCAAATATTGATTTGATGTAGATTTTTCTTCTGTTCACTCACTTTGCATTTTGTTAATTGATAAATATAAACTATTAACATGTCTATTTTTGAAAGCATTCTTACTTTACAGCATTTTTTCACACCTGCCTAAAACTTTTGCACAGTACTGTATGTGTGTGCGATTTTATTGTATTGTTTTTAAACCCGACACCTCTTTATGTCTGACAAACATGTCCGGTTTCGAGAGTGGCTACTGTATGATTATGAAAAGCTTTTTGGGGTTGAAGGTTGGGGTCCCACTATAGAATGGGATTAAACTGCCTTTTTATATAATATATTATATATAAAGAAAAAAGAAAAAAAGAAAAGGATATTTCAGGTACTTAAAAAGGTATAATAATTGATTACAAATCAATTATCAGGACGTTTCGGACTACAAGTCCTTAATCGGCTGAATACAAAAATACAGTGCTTTAAGAAGTTGATAAAAAACAAACAAGTAGTCTTTTAAACAAAATTCCAGAATGTTGATGATGATGATGATGACCTCAGAATAGAATGTTCATTCCAAATGGCTCCAAAGTGCCTAGTTTGAAAATAAGATCACATTGCTTTTGTTTCCTGACAGCATTAGTTCCATAACATTGAACCATCCCACAAATTGTGATGTCTTCTATAGTGTGGTCATTTCTGTTCAAATGTCTGGCGACAGGAAAGGTAGAGGTGTTAATTTGTATACTTCTCAGATGTTCCACGAAGCGATCAGCCAACCGTCATTTTGTTTCACCAATATATAGCTTGTTACATATATTATATATATATATATATATATATATATATATATATATATATATATATATATATATATATAATCAGTATTAAAATAGGTAAAATGAAGACTGAACAGAGTGCATTGTACAGAAGACGTTTAACAAAAACAACATTATTTTGATTCTTGCACCCTTGCATGTGTAGACGTTATCCTTCGGGCACCCTCTGCTGCAGCAAACCACAACTCAACTCTTGCTATTTATTTGAACAATGTCGCACGACGTACAATGCTAGAGAGCTCGCTGGAAAGACGCAACAAATATATTGCGTCTCTTTTCATTAATTTTCTCTTGGTACATACGACAAAACATATACTTTGCGCTGCGACTGGCCCACCTTAGTACATCTACCCCCAAGTTTGTTAACGAGCCTCATGTGAGATTTATCAGGTTGATCTATCTGGTAAAATAACAAGTTGTAAGTTAAGTAATTTCTGAATTTCTTTTTCTACAAAGTCAATTTCAAATTTGCTTCTGAAAATGGTCCAAAATGGCTGAGAATGCATCTGAGAGCATGTACAACCCCAGAGCTTTGGGGGGAGATTGGGTTTGCCCCAGGAGTTTCAGTCAAAATGATCATTGGCCACTTTCACCCATGTATCTATACCACACAGCATAGGGAAGGTTAATAGATAATGGATCAATATATTACCGCTCCACTGGGACTTTTTCCTCACACAGGTTCGCAAACAGATGCAGCTGATGAACAGCATATTCATACTGAAAAAGACAATTAGAAATATTAAGGAAATATAGAAATGATCTAATAAAGGAAAATGTACACTTGCTGCATTTCCATATATTGACCTTCTTAAACATTGAACAACACTGCTATGTAGGAACTGCAGAATTGCTTCCAGCCTAGAAAACAACTGCTATAGTTATATTGGTACTATAAACGTTACTTGATTGTGCTATAGCTGTGATATATTTTGTAATTCAGTCCAGTCCATCAGTAACTTTTCTAGCCTTACAACTCAAAAAGAAATATAAAAACATTCACAGACAAATAGTCAAGTCTGTGCCTGCATGGATGTAGTTTACATGCAAAAAAACTGTCCAAAAATATAGGGATGGTTTAGTGACAGCACAGCGGTAGCACTGCAATGTTGGTGCTGCTGTGTGAATTTCTATGCTGCATAGTTGTTTAACAGATTACTTTGACTAACTTAAGAGTTAGTGGTTGATGGTTTTTTTGTTTTTTTGTGTGCCTTCACTTGCATTTCAAACCTGAATCAAAATGACAAATGATTGAGCCAGTAACTGAACTAAGTAAAGTAAGGGAGCTTCTAGGCATCCAATCAGAGGAATAAATAAATGTACAACTGTAAACACACTGTTCGAAAGTCAGTGTTCTGTGTCACTGATATGGCCAGAGGATAAACAAAATTGGCTGTGAAAAGGTTATTTTCTACTAGACATCACCGTTTCTGGAACTTTGAAAATGTAAGAATACAGCTGTGTAGCCAACAGTAAGGCATTAAGTATACTGTATGTAGTGAAGGGTTCCATTAGATTTTGCCCAAGTTTCCATACCAATGAAAATAGTGTATGAAGCAAGCTGAAAGGGGTTAGGAGTAGGGGTGGCAGGTGCAGATTTGCACATTGATACCTGATTGGGACCTGTGAGAGATTTAGCATAAGCACCAGATTACATGCAACTATTTTTTTTTTTACATTAATGCATAATATAGACAACGTGTGGGGTTGGGGATGAGAGAGAGAGAGAAATAATAACCAACGAATATGGTGCTGCACAATCATTTGTCATTTACTAATTATAAATGATGAAATGCCTTTCAGCAAGTGAAACATCCCCTTCAAGTATTTTCTAATACAGAAATAACATCTTAGAACAGTTATTAGGCAGATATGTTCCTTTTTTGTGGGGGTTCAATAAAATATAATTTTTCTAGAATAAAATACAGGGTAAACAGTACATGTAACAGTAAAATCTATAAAATACCTTGGAGTCATGCCAGTTAAAACATTTCACTTTGTAATACTCTATGACTTCCCGATACATCTTATGGTTGGTTACTTCAGCACAGCCTGTTTGGACTCTCAAGGTTTGTTCTTCAGAGTTGGTGGACTTCTTAATAATCTCCATCACAGATCTCTGAATTACCTCTCTAATCTGTGACATGAGAAAATGTGATTATTAGTGTACACATTCACATTTAATGTACCATTTTTTCCAAACTTGGAAAGTAAAATTTCACAGTATAGTAAAAAAAAATGATATATACAATCTGTCGAGTATGAATGTGATGTGATTTAAATGTCCCTTGATTTACCCGCATCAGCTCATTCAGGTCATCTTTTAGTTTTTCGGCTTCCACTAGAGTTTTTGCAGATTTTATCTTCTTTTGGAGAATCATTATTGGCACATCTGAGCTCACCACAACTTCTTGGTCCCCCATATCAGCCTGAAACATACAAGGGGAATATGCTTAAGATTAAATATGACTGGGCTTTTTGGCAAGAAGAGTAATACTGTACCCCACTGACCCCACTTAAATTCCATATTCATACTATGATGGAAACAATTCCATATCTTTGGGAGTTGATCTGCAAAAGATAATTCTCACAAACCCTTGGAACAGCCATACACAAGAGCCATCTGTTGGAAAGCATTGGTTTTTTTATTAGATTATACTTCAATGGAAATATTCCCTTCACTCTAGTAGTAATAATAATAATAATAATAATAATAAACTATTTGTTGAGCGCCTTTCATACCAAGAGGTTCAAAGCACTTCACACAGATTTACAAAAAGCAGTAATTACAAAACATTGTAAAAAGAATAAGAAAATAAGACAACGTAATATAAAAAGATAAATATAAAAATATAAATGTATATACATATATACTGTACATACACATTTATTTATATATATATATATATATATATATATATATATATATATATATATATATATATATAATACACACACACACACATATACAGTATGCTAAATTATAAAAATAGGTATTAAGCCACTGTGGGTTAACTTCTAACATGATTAGGCAGAGAATTCCACAGTTGTGGAGCCCGAACACAGAAAGCAACCTCTCCTTTCCTTCTAAGCCTAGCCCTTGGAAGGGAGAGAATGCCACTATCAGTTGACCTCAGCACACACCACACTGAGGCTGATAGGGGGACAACAATTCGGACAAGTAATCAGGTGCTAAATCATTCAGTGCTTTAAAGGTGAGCAAAAGAATTTTAAAAATCAATTCTATATATTGCTGGGAGCCAGTGCAAAGAAGCCAGAACTGGAGTTATATGAGCTCTCTTTTTTGTATTGGTGAGGACCCTTGCAGCTGCATTTTGCACAAGCTGTAGTCGTGATACGGCTTGGCATCTAAGTCCAGCAAACAGAGCATTACAATAGTCCAATCTCGAAGAAATAAAGGCATGGACTACTTTCTCTGCATCGCAAATAGACAGAAAAGATCTAATTTTGGCAATATTTCAGAGATGGTAGAAACAAACTTTTTGATGTGTGACTCAATTTAAAGTAGAGTCAAAAATAACACCCAAATTTCTCACTTCAGATTTCAAATTAGGAGTTAGGTAACCCACGTTTATTTTTGACAGGTCAAGTTGTTGCTGGGCACCCACTATCAAAACTTCTGTCTTATCAGAGTTAAGTTGCAGAGAATTTTAGGATAGTCAAGTGATGTTGTCAGCTGATGTTGTAATGATATCACCTGGCTTCACTGAGATGTATAACTGCGTGTCATCTGCATAACAGTGAAAATTTACACCATACTCACGAATAGTCTGGCCTAGAGGTAGCATGTATAAAGAGAATAAAATTGGACCAAGGATAGAACCCTGAGAGACACCACAGTTGATATTTGCTAAAGAAGACATCGACTCCCCCAGTGAAACAAAAAACTGTCTATTAGAGAGGTCGAATCTAAACTAGTTTAGTACATTACCCGCCAGACCCATGGAATGATCCACCGTATCAAAAGCAGCACTAAGGTCCAAAAGAACCAGAATGGAAATAGAATTTGAATCTGCGCTCATCAGTAAATCATGTGTTACTCTAACCAGGGCAGTCTCTGTACTGTGATTAGAATGAAACCCAGATTGAAACTTTAAGAATATTGTTTGAACTCAAGTAAACATTAAGTTGTTTAAGTACTATTTTTTCAAGGCACTTTGCAAAAAACGGGATGTTTGAAATGGGTCTAAAGTTACTCAGAAGTGAACTATCTAAGTTTGTTTTTTTAAGAAGGGGCTTAACCAAGGCAATTTTAAAAGAGAACAAAACTATTCCAATTTCCAGTGAACCATTTATAATCATAAGAATATCATTGCACAGGAAACTAAAGATATCCTTCAGAAATCCTAGTTGGAATTGGATCTGAAGTACTAGTTGCTGATTTCATCTGCATTACAGTCATGTTTAATTCCTCCGCAGTAATCAAAGCAAAAGATTCCAGAACTGTTTCCCCCACTCTGTCTGGGATACTTAAGTCAGGGCCATAAACTGGAATTTGATCCCTAATGGATTTTATTTTATTTTGAAAGTAATAAAGAAATTCTTCACACTTAGTTGAAGACGCTTCATTGTTACTAACAGGTGGTAAAGAAGGGTTTACCAGTTTATCTATTGTTAAAAAGAGCTCCCTGGAATTATTTTTATTTTCCTCAATAAGATTAGAGAAATAAGCACATCTTGCTGATCTTACAGCATTATTATACCTCAATAAATAATCTTTCATAATATCATAATATGTAATTTTGTCTATAGAGCTATAACATTACCATGATCCAAGTAACGGCTTCCTTGTTTTATCAGTACAAATACTTGACGAAATACAATTTTGAGGTGCATTCATTAATCTGTGTTTTCTTTTCACAATAGATATCACTACCTTGCGTACTTCTCCTATTTACCTAGTGAAACGTGTGCTTTAACACAAAATATGATATCAGTGGCGTGCAGTCAGGGCACGCAAGTCATGCACTGCATGGCCAATCCGAAAACTAAGAATGTTGTGATAATACTGGAATATAAAATGTGTGTCTGTCTTTTATATAATCTTTTTTTTTAATGGGTGTTCATTGCGCGGACCGCTCCATTCTTTATGCTATGTTCGAGTCATGCTGCGTTAGCTCTGCATGACTAGTCTGGCACTTAAAACAGTGGAGCTCAATCCATGCTGTATTCAAGTAGCGTAACAGTCTGTAACTGTGCACTGTCGTTAGCAGGCCCATTTTGAACAACGCAGCTTTCTTTGCTTGTTTCTGTGATTTTTTTTGTTGTTGATTTCCAGAGGATTAGATTATGAACAATTAAAAATAAAAACTCCCCAACAGTTTTATTTAATAGAATGTTGTTTATTTGGAATTTTTTGCAATGCACTGTATCTTATTTTCGTACTTTAGGCTACGTTAAAGTAAGTGTTTGTAATTTATTAATTTGTTTATTTTTAAGTTTACTTTAAGTATTGTAATATGGCACGGTGTAGGATAATTGATGGACGTTATGTTGCTTCACCTTTCTTGTTATTTGTGTCCAGCTTTAACGAGCTCAACAAGGGACAGGTGCCACAAATCAGCGCACTGGTATAAAATACGCTCTGACCAGCAATCTGTGTCTGTGTGTAGTGGAGGAGAAAAGACGTGGAGGACGGCGGGCGTAGAGCGAGGGAGAGAGAAAGAAAGGATAAGGAAAACAAACAAAAAGGATTACTTGGCAACGACTTTGGAACGGAATTGGACCCCGATTAGTGGACTGGATTATTGGACTGCATGAGAACCCGAACCCGGTAAAGACGACCCTTTTCTGTACCTGAACCACGAGACTGCCAGTGATTGTTTGTTTTGTTACTTTTTCGTATTGAAGAATTATTACGTTCTGTTTATTTTCTTTTGGATTAAGAAGTATAAACTGTTGCTTTATTGGAAGGCTAAACAACCTGTAAACAATTAAACATACAGACACCATGCTGTTTGAACTCATACGATCTCTCCGTGTCTGGTGTTTTGTATCTTACCACCTGTCTATTGCAATCAATAAGTTTCCCTACCCCGCACCATATTACAGTGGTGGAGAATGCGGGCATAGATTGGGTGGTTTTGAGCAAACACCGATACAAAAAGCACGAGTGAATACATCATAGAGGAACTAATAAAGCAATTGATCACAGCCAACCTGAATTAACAGGAGACAAACCGTCACCAGGCTGAAACCAACAGACTGATGATAGAAGAGCACCGAAATACACAGCAGACAATAAGTGTAGAGATGCAGAGACTTACCACAGAGATGGCTGCAGCACGGACAGCTGGGAAAGCTATTTCGGCTACACGTTTCCTACAGAAAATGACAGAGGAAGACGATGCAGAAGCCTTTCCGAAGAACGGTGCTAAACCTTGCGCACAGTCACCTGCTCGGCGGACACCTGGGCATGGACAAAACAAAAGAGAGAGTGCTCAAATGTTTTTTTTGGCCTGGAGTACATGCGGAGGTAGAAAACTATTGTCGATCATGCCCGGACTGTCAGCAACACGCTCCTCTTCCTTCCTTCCGGAACCCCTTGATTCCACTGCCCATCATCGATACTCCTTTCAAACGTATTGCGATGGACCTAGTGGGACCGCTGCCTAAATTAGCGAAAGGATATCAGTACATACTAGTAGTGATTGACTATGCCACACGATATCCAGAAGCCATACCTCTCCGCACCATGGCCACGAAAGCGATCGCCAAGGAGCTACTCCAGATGTTTTCCCAGGTGGGCATACCCAAAGAGATTCTGACCGACCAGGGCACGCCATTCATGTCACGGATCATGAGAGACCTCTGTCGGCTTCTACAGGTACAACAACTGAAAACTTCAGTTTACCATCCACAGACGGATGGATTAGTGGAGAGATTTAACAAAACGTTAAAAAGCATGCTTAGGAAAACGATGGAAAAGGATGGGCGGAATTGGGATCAACTGCTGCCGTTTTTACTTTTTGCCATTCGGGAAGTACCACAGGCCTCTACAGGTTTTTCACCCTTTGAGTTGTTATACTCTTATGTACCCAGGGGACTGCTGGATATAACGAAGGAGACATGGGAAAAGCAGCCGTGCCCCCACCAGACCGTCATTGAACATGTGGAAACAATGCGCGAGCGTATAAATACAGTGATGCCCATTGTGCGTGAACACCTTCAACAAGCACAAGAAGCGCAAAGGCGGGCGTACAACCGCCCTGTTCCCCCGAGAGAGTTCTTACCTGGTGATTGGGTGTTAGTGTTAGTACCTACCTCAGAGTGCAAGTTTTTGGCAACCTGGAGGGGTCCTTACGAGTGATCGAGAAAATAGGACCGGTTAATTATAAAGTACGCCAGCCGGGGAGGCGAAAGGTAGAACAGATATACCATGTCAACCTCCTGAAGAAATGGGTAAACAGAGAGGTGTTATGGAACCACATCTCCCCCATGCCTGAGGAAGAAAAACCCCAAGACGCAATAACCATTGGGGACTTGGCTCCAGAACAAAAACAGGAGATTAAGGAATTCTTGGAACAAAACACGAACGTACAGTATATTCACCGCTGCCAGGGAGGACCCGTCTCATCGAACATGACATCGTGACCCCACCTGGAAAAAAAATACACCTAAAATCGTACCGAGTACCAGAAGCACGAAGAGTCGCTATTAGAGAGGAAGTGAAAAAGATGCTAGAACTAGGGGTGATAGAAGAATCACATAGTGCCTGGTCTAGCCCGATAGTGCTGGTAGCAAAGCCTGATGGGAGCATCCGCCTTTGCAATGATTTTAGAAGACTCAATGAGGTGTCTAACTTTGATGCATATCCCATGCCACGGGTGGATGAATTAATAGAGCGACTAGGAACGGCTTGGTTCATCAGCACAGAGGCCATAACAGAGGCACTGAGACAGGCAGGATTAACTGCCAACCCAAAGAAATGTACCATGGGGGTAAGTGAAGTGCGATATTTGGGATACACCATTGGGAAAGGGCTCATTAAGCCACAACAAGTTCGGGCTTTCTTGGGAATCACAAGTTATTATCGCAGGTTCATCCAGGACTTCGCTACTATTGCTGCCCCACTAAGCGAGCTGACCCGGAACAGCCAGCCCAACATGGTCATCTGGACACCTGAAGCAGAGCATGCCTTCACAAGCCTGAAGGTGGCACTGTGCTCCATCCCCGTGCTTAATTCGCCAGACTTCAATAAGCCCATGATTGTGCAGACGGATGCGTCAGACACGGGACTGGGAGCGGTGTTATCCCAAGAAATTGAAGGTGAGGAACACCCAGTATTGTTTTTAAGCAGAAAACTTTTGCCGTGGGAGAAAAAGTATGCGACCATTGAAAAGGAATGTCTTGCCATTAAGTGGGCTCTAGACTCCCTAAAATATTATTTACTAGGAAGGAAGTTTACTCTAGTAACAGATCATGCACCCCTTACCTGGATGAGGCAGCATAGCGACGCTAATGCAAGAATAACCAGGTGGTTTTTAAGTCTATAGCCCTACAACTTTCAGATCGAGCACCGCTCGGGAACGCTGATGCCCTATCACGGATCCATTCCTTCTTCTCGTCTGCCGCTCAGCCCGAGGGGGCTCAGCTGAGGGGGAAGGTATGTAATATGGCACGGTGTAGGATAATTGATGGACGTTATGTTGCTTCACCTTTCTTGTTGTTTGTGTCCAGCTTTAACGAGCTCAACAAGGGACAGGTGCCACAAATCAGCGCACTGGTATAAAATACGCTCTGACCAGCAATCTGTGTCTGTGTGTAGTGGAGGAGAAAAGACGTGGAGGACGGCGGGCGTAGAGCGAGGGAGAGAGAAAGGATAAGGAAAACAAACAAAAAGGATTACTTGGCAACGACTTTGGAACGGAATTGGACCCCGATTAGTGGACTGGATTATTGGACTGCATGAGAACCCGAACCCGGTAAAGACGACCCTTTTCTGTACCTGAACCACGAGACTGCCAGTGATTGTTTGTTTTGTTACTTTTTCGTATTGAAGAATTATTACGTTCTGTTTATTTTCTTTTGGATTAAGAAGTATAAACTGTTGCTTTATTGGAAGGCTAAACAACCTGTAAACAATTAAACATACAGACACCATGCTGTTTGAACTCATACGATCTCTCCGTGTCTGGTGTTTTGTATCTTACCACCTGTCTATTGCAATCAATAAGTTTCCCTACCCCACACCATATTACAGTATGGATAATAGACTTTTCTAAAACACACTTTTCTTATACCAATACAGTATTGGTGAGCAATAATCAGTTTGTTTGAAAAGCAGGCTTTAATGACTGGTAATAGGTGCACAGGCGGTGATTCTGTGAGTGCTCCGGGGCTCAAGCATCAATGGGGGAAAATAAGGTCCTGCACAGTGCAAATAACTGTTCTGTCAAATTATAGTGTGGATGCTTCACAAACAGAACTGTTTATTGGAGCATTTAAAAATATAAAATCCATTTATACAAAGTCTCCCAGCTTTCTTGAAAAGACCTGCGTTTCCCTCATTTCTTTTGTATTTCTTATGCTCTCATTAGTATCCATAGTAGATTCAGTATCCGTCAGTTCTGGCAGATTCTACTGTACTTGCTGTAGCGGTTTTCTCCCACTGCTAATTAAAAAAAAAATAGCCACCTTGCTAACAATTTCATCCCGAGGGCTACAGTGAAACGTAGTGTCTTTAAATTGGGACTTTAGTGAAGACCGCATGTGTACGAGAGTACATTAATTATTGTAGATAGTAATTCATATCCAGCCAGCATTTTTGTAAATAGCAACACATGTAATGTGCAATAAAATAAACATTTTATTGGTGTCATCGGAGGTCCAGGCGGAGCGTCATGGTCGGCAGGGTGACACAGCTGAGAGACTTTTTTTCCTCTGTCATCCCGTCTGGTGCTGTCAGTGTCAGTTTCTCAGCACACAGTACAGTAGTCACTCAGTAACGAGGTGATTCCAACTTAGCCACTTCACATAAGGACTAGTAAGTTTACATTAGGACTAGCACATTTCAAAAGGTACTAGTCCTTTGGACCAGTAGCAAAATATTGTTAGTATCTAAACCTGAAAAATTTAACAAGAAAAATAACTTTAAAGTTTTAAAACAAATACAACACACTGGTACTACAGTTCTATCAGGCACTACCTAACTGGAAGTAGTGTTCACTCCAGCTCACACAGGCTCAGCAAAATAATGCTGCTTTTTTATTCCAAATTACTGTGGAGAAACACCAAAATATTAAAATATTAACATTTTCTGGGCTCCGTCTGGAACGATAGGGGTGAGGATGTGACCACTGCAACGGAATATCCTCTGCATCTTTATCAGTTTGGACAGCATCCTATTAGTTAAGAGAAGCAAAGTGTTACCTAGCAATAGCCAATCGAGTGCGTTTTAAGACACGCAGTGCCCGCCCACTGATCTCGCAGCAGAGTGCAAAACTTAATGATGAGAAGACAGCGCCTGCAAATTTTTTTTGTTTTTCATTTGGACTGCATGTTAACAGCTAGAACACAAAGCAAAGAAAAAAAGTTAAGGTGGGTGTGACACCATTGCAAAGTTAAGCGGCATCTAGGGGACTTATTTTATGTTTACAGTGAACTTAAGTATCACCTAAATTAGCTTCTCTTTTGAATGCTACAACTAGGGCCTTAAGAAATACTTTTTTTAATTTTTCTGAATTATGTAGAATCCGCAAGTGTTTCCATACTATCTTAGAAATATTAGGGAAAAGTTTAGAGTAAGTCATTACTAATGGGACTCTTTTGACCTTTTTATCTCTATTTTTAGAATCTAGTATATCATCTCTTTTTATCCACTTTTCTTAACTCCGGCTCTATAATTATTTCTTTGTATCCTCTTGTTTTTAATACATTTCTTTGTTTACATAGTCACTTTCTTTGAGCACAGTCATGGGATGTATCCAATTGCTAAAGTGCTCGAAAATAGAAAGAAAATAAAAAAAACCCAGAGAAAAAATTGACTAAAAAACCAAACAGGAATGGCCATTCAAAAACTGTAAATTCCAATACAAAAGGACAAAAAAATGAAGTTGATCTCACCCAGACTGCTCCAGTAACTACAGGTAATTTGTAAAATCCTTGGATGCAAACAAACTGACAAACAAGGAACCCGTCCAAAAACTTGCAGGGGAATGTGGGTTAGAAATGCAGCCTAAAAATGTTAGATCTGTTGCCGACAAATTACTTTGGTATACTTTTAATGAAATTAGAAAACAAAAAGAAAGAGATAGCAGCCAAAAGATCTAAACAAACAAAGGTGAGCCTAACCTCAAAAATGGCTTCCCCCCCATTACTTCCTTTTTCCTCAAACTGCAGGCAGGAAACAGACACACCCTGAGAAAAGCCCCCTACTGTATACTGTATCTATAACAAAAACATTGTCAATGTAAAAAAAGAGTTAGAAAAACACAACAGCTGTTTAAAGTGGTGATATCAAACACAAAAGCCCAAGTAAGGAGAAGCAATTGGGGCAACCTGGTCAAGCATCAAGCAAATAGGCACAATTGGAAAGGTGCTGGGGCCCAACATTCACACAATTGTTGCTTCTAACTTGGCTTCTTTTTTGATTGCTCCACTTTACATTGAAATGCTCATTCCCTTATCAGCTGGGTTGTAACCAGAATAAAGATGCTGAGACACATGTGCCAAGGAAAGTGCTCAACACAGACTGGAGTGTTCTTGTTTATCCTTACAAGCACTACTACAGAGAGAAAGACAGACAGGGAATGGGAGAGGCGTCATCACAGCGCAGACAAGTATGCTTTGGGAAGACACACGGACAACATGCAGGTAAGGCACAGGTAGATCAGGGCACACATGGACAGACATTTAGCCCATACATACAAGAATACCTCAAAGAGCATGAAGCAGTATATTTCCAACAATGAAGATGAACAAGACCAATAATGGCAACGAGTGCAAGGGATAATGAGAATGCAAGGTAAGTGTATGGGAAGTGACAGTTGATGGGGCAGGCATTGCAGAGCCAGGGCTAGGGTGTTGGAACATTCTTTTTGGTTGTGCATTGTCAATGTTTTTTGTTGCAGATGTGACTTTTGAGCTGATAAGGGAATGGTCACAATGCCCTTGACGTTGTACAAAGAGCACTTCAATGTAAAGTGGAGCGATGAAAAAAAGAAGCCAAGTTAGAAGCAACCATTTTGTGAATGTTGGGCCCCAGCACCTTTCCAATTGTGCCAATTTGCTTGATGCTTGACAAGGTTGCCCCCAATTGCTTCTCCTAACTTGGGCTTTTGTGTTTGATATCACCACTTTAAACGGCTGTTGCGTTTTTCTAACTTGTTTTTTTGTTATAGATATATATTTACATGAAACTTGTACTTTTTATATAGGTATATAAATGTCAATTGATGTGGATAGACGCATTAGCCAAATCAATTAATATGACGTATTTTTCTAGCTTGCTATTTATTTATAATATAAACATGTATTCATTTCTACATTTACTTATTTAAAAATATTTATTTCTAAATGTATTTATTCCTCTATGCATTTGTTTAAATCATTATTAAATTATTCCTTTATTTATTTAATTAAACGAGGAACTACAATTTATCAGAGATCAGAGATTCAGACAAGGAAGCTACATGCCACCCTTGTGTACAGTTCCATTCTATGGTATCTACCAAACAAACAGGACACTGGATATTTTCCAACAGGAAATAGAAAATTTCTAGAATCGAGCAGAACCTTCAGGTTTTCAGCAAAAGGTGGTCATGCAAGGATGTAAGCTTAAAAAATTAACGCAATTCAACAACTGCGCAGCGGGCTAAGGCTGTGTGCTCTTCAAGGATGTCATGTTGCAAGTTCAAACCACGGTATATTTTTTTAAATTATTATTATTTTTTGTGCGATATGTGCCGTTTTAAAACATAAATACATTGTTTAATATTAATGGTTATCAAACTGCTTGCTTTCCCTGGTTTATTTTTACGTTGACCAACATGTGGAATCACATGATTGGTAGATGTCCAGTTATTTAGCTTTTCTATTTGAAAAAAAAAGGAGGAGAATAACAATTTTACCTTAGTTTGACGACTTATATCTCATTGTGTATAAGAGGTATTTACGTTTTTTTTCACATTTAATGTAAGAAAGTTTCAGACTTTTGGTACTGGTACAGATGGTAATTCTAAGTGATTTAGTTTTGCCGCTGCAACATGGTGAAAACAGCAAAACTCTTGGAGCTGTATAGAGACTCTAGTTTCAAACAAGTTTTTCTAACTCGTCGGAAACTGACGAGATTTAGTTATACAACGAGACACTAGCAAACCGTCGCTTGCAGCATCTGTGAAGTTGCGGTTAGAGCACTGTGCTCCTGACTAGAGGGTTGCAAGTTCAATCACAGGTGGGGGGGACACATTGCTGCTTTACCTAGGTTGGACAACAATACACTTGTTTCACGATTCATTTGTATTTACAGCACTCGCTTTGGACAGCTGACCGTGTTTGTATATTGTGTGTGCATTAAATACTGTTTTTATTGTTTCGGGATTGAACCCCTGGGTAAACTGTGTAGTACACATTGTTGTGTACTACCACTCATTATTATTTACAGTTGTCAAGTGACTCTTGGGTTATAAATAAACACCATTGCACTTGGATTTTCGTTGTCTCTGTCTGTTATTGATCATCGCATCACTCCTGCACCTGCGCACTGCAAACCACTTTTCCACAGGGCCCCACTATAGATTTGGATGGGTAAACTGCCTTTCATTTATATATATATATATATATATATATATATATATATATATATATATATATATATATATATATATATATATATATTAGGGCTGTCAGTCGATTAAAAGTTTTAATAAAGGTAATGATCTTTCACATACGTGAAAGCACAGGACAGCTGAGCTGCGTTCACCATTACAGCTACGCACGTGGCTTCCTGTACTTCTCCTTTTTATTGCATCTAGCAAAACCTGAAGAGATTAAGTCGTTCTGAATCTTGTTAGAGGTACCCGAGAATAATGTGGCTATTGACAAGTGATTGCTTAACATGTCGTAGAAAGTAGCAGAGAAAGTAATTCCACATAATTACCTGTTTGAGGAATTGGTGCCTTCATCGTGCCTCTGAAAGCCAGTTCTTGCTTGCATATTGTGATGTATTGTAACGCTTCTGCTTATCCATCAAATTGAACATCAATCCGGGTTTGTCCAAAAGTTTTCAGTGTACAGGGGTGTAGCGAAGAATAGATTTTTACCAAGGAAAAAAGTTTTGGTTTAAAAAAAAAAAAAAAAAAAAAGTACATATCCTGTATATGTTACGAGATGCTACCCCCCTTTTATTTGAGTTTATTCGTGATTATCCGTGTAAACATGTTATTTAAAACTTTGCTACATATTTCTACTTTCGACATGCACAGGAATGTGGTGCTTATTTAGCAGTTTATGTTCATTGGTTTATATTTGATAAACAGCCTGATTTTTAGAGAGAAAATAGAGGTCGTTGTGCATTTGCACTGCAAGTTTTTTTTGCCACCAGTTATACGTCTGGATTTTCAACAGGGGCAGGTTAATTTCTCCTACTCACAACGCCCTTTGCGACTCCTGCTTATGATTCAATTGAAACGACAACTGATTTTCAGGTTCATTAACAAGCCAATTAGTCACATTTCAACAGTCTGGACTTCCATGTAACTGGAAAACAACGAGGCAGCACACATGTAGTCACAACAATTGGAAAAGAGAAATACATTCTTAGCACCCAAGTTGAGTTTTTGATCGATGGTATTTTTGCACATCAAACTTATTTTCGGCAGAAGGTCCGAGATTTAAAATACGGAAGGATATAAAGCTGCAATACTTTTTGATAAATCCATGTTTTTCCTGTGCAATGGCAGCGCCTTCCCCCTCCCCCGATATAAAGATTAATAGTTAGTTTTTAGTACTTTTCATGTATTGTATTTTTGTGCAACAGCCCCGATGCCAAGGGCTAGAAGAAGGCAATTCAATCCATAATAAATTCAGTGTTTGGCGACAGCATTTAATTCTGGGGAGGCAAAGTTGTGTCAACATTGTACATTCTCTGTCCCAAATAGCATCATGAATGAGAAAAAAACATGTAATAACTGGACCAGTTTACAACGAGATAAATTGTGGCAGTGTTCACACTAGACCGCGCCAATGCCCCCCTGAAATAAAAAATGTCCCGCTGAATTTCTATTAACGCCCCCATGTGTCCTCCTTCCTAGACCAGACACAATACCAATACGCAGTATATTAATGCATTTTGTATTAACATGACATATCTGATGACAGGCTAATCTTTTTTACTTGTTTGTTTACACTTGCTTTTTCATAATTAAACTCCCGTGCCATTATTCTCCAGTCCAGTAGAATGGGCTCACACCCTCCCTGGTTAGTCAGTTTCACAGTAAAGCCTGGAAGACAACATCAGGCTTGTTAACAACAATCACTTTATTCTACTATCCTCTCTCGCTGACCTGGGAATCCCTGGCACTGCTCTGGCCTGGTTCTCCTCCTACCTCTCCAACCGCACTTACCAGGTAACCTGGCGTGGAGCAACCTCCACACCTCGCCATCTCTCAACAGGAGTCCCCCAAGGGTCAGTCTTGGGTCCTCTCCTGCTCTCTCACTTTATCACTCTTCCCTGACCACCTTCCGGCGCCTCCTCAAGACTCACCTCTTCAGACAGCACCTGTAGAACTCCTCTTTTCCCTCTGGACACTATCACTCTTCCTTAAATGCGCTTTACTTGCTCTTATCTGCTCCCTATTTTACTGCATTTAATCCTGTACTTTAGAATACTGTAATGTGTCACAAGTGTTATTTAATAATCTGTAGTATTTTGTATTTAATTATATCCTGATGTAACTATCACTGACACTTATCCGCTCCGTTATTGAATCCTATTTTGTCATATACTTGTACTTTCTAGAACCGAAGTCATTGTATTTGTTTACAACTGTAAGTCGCCCTGGATAAGGGCGTCTGCTAAGAAATTAATAATAATAATAATAACAACAACATGGCCCAGCGCAAATATAACCTTGTATCCCTGTTACACCCGACCATTACTTCTGGAAGAATAAGTAATCAGCTTCGGCAGGGACTGTTGAAATGTAGGCTATTATATTTGTGCTTAAAAATACTGTGAAATTCATCCGCTGTAAACTTATCTATTTGCTAGACAAAATATCTGTCTGATGTTTGGAGATATGGAGTGACTTAGCAAGTGAATGGGAGAAATGTGTACTTCTGCGTACTGCAATACAGTTTATAGACTAAGTGCAGTAGATTTGTGAAACGAAAACCGCATCATTGATTTTAAAAATAAAAGTAGCCTACGATAACGTTATAAAATATGTGAAATTTGTCTTTTCTATGACAAAAAGTGCTAAAATTCAGGGCCAAAATTATTCCGTATGTGTTAAGCACCAACTGTCTCTTGGCCATTTCGCCAGTAGGCCTATAACGACATGAAAAAATACATACAGTGTATGTGACTTTATACAGCACTGTATATATGTGCAGTGTGGAGTAGTGGTCAGGGCTCTGGACTTTTGACCCAGGGTCGTGGGTTCAATCCCAGGTGGGGGACACTGCTGCTGTACCCTTGAGCAAGGTACTTTACCTAGATTACTCCGTAAAACCCAACTGTATAAATGGGTAATTGTATGTAAAAATAATGTGATATCTTGTAACAATTGTAAGTCGCCCTGGATAAGGGCATCTGCTAAGAAATAAATAATTATAATAATAATATGCCTACAATACATCTTGCATTGAGAAAACACCACTGGAATCGGAATAAAGGAAATTATTATGTAATACAGTTCATTTTCAAAACCATATCTTTATGTGCAGTATTAAAATATGTTAAAATATAGCAAATCCACAAAACCAACGAAATACATATTGTATATTTGACATTTTATTTTTAATGTTCTGTGTAACACAGGCCATCGTTTAAACTTGAAAAATGCAATACAGTACCTGAAGCAGATACGCGTTTATCATATCAACAACATCAACGTGTGTTGTAAAAATAAAGCAAACATTGCTTTGAAAACTGTTCAAAATATTTACTTGGGGCTAAGAATGAAAAATGTCAAGGAAAAATGGCATTTGATATGGAAATTGTCAAAATAAAGGGGCAGCTGGAAGGTAAGAATTTACCAGTCAGGATAATGGCATTTAAATACTACTATTAAACTGTATCTGTTTGTAATGTGTAGTTGCTAACACCAGACTAATTTACATATTAAATATGTATGTTATAAATAAGCCCTTTTTCAGTTTCATATAAATAGTTGGGCGGTTACTGCAGTCTTTGGGATAAAAATAAATAAATACATATTTTAAAAAACTAAAAGCCTAGTCTTTAACTCATTTTATTTCCTGTGTGCATTTGTGCCTGAAAATCGATATTTATTTTTTTTCAATGACCTGTTTAAAGTTTATTGTAACAAGTACTGTTGGTTCATTTCAAAATACAGAATGTATGGCCAATCAGAAACTGAAGTATTGCCATGCAGTCTAATTTGACAGGGTGTCCTCAGCTCACCGCGCACCAGCGACCCCTGTAGTCTGGCCAGGCGCCTGCGGGCTCGCCTGTAAGCTGCCCGAGAGCTGCGTTGTCCTCCGATGCTGTAGCTCTTGGGTGGCTGCACGGTGAGTCCGCAGTGTGAACATTTGTTTTAGATTGTATTGTCCTGTTGCCATTATCTTTGTAAAGATTCCTTATTGATAATGAATTTTACTCTTCAGAGTAGTTTTAGGTGTTTTTGTTTCTTTTTTTAATGTCACTGTTTAGATCATTCAAATCCACCTCTCTGTATGCCTTGTTGAAGCTTTGATAACATCTTTAACATGTATATTATAATTTATCATATCATATCATCATAATGCAAAATGAGAACATCAATGTATAATAAAAAATAAAAATATGTATCATTTGTTTTTGTTTTCTTTTATAGTAGGATTACAGTTAAAAAGATAACTATAAAGACCAATAGATCCCATAATACGAAGATTATAATATTATAACTTATTTTTAGTTAACTATAGATGAAACATAAATTGATGTTACATGAATCAACATATGTTCCATATACAGTAAGACTGAACTTCGTTATAGGTTAAATATATCAATATATGAAGAATATATGTTACATATGTGAAGTGATATATTAATCATGTACAGGTAGTGGACAAAAAAATTGAAACACCACTTAATAAAGTCACTTAATAGGGCCCTGGGCCACGATGGTATCCTGCTCTGTGGAGTTCTCGGCAGACCGTTTTTGATGAAACTGGCTGCTCGCGCCCCAGGTTGAAATTTGCAGTCAATTGATCTGCAGTTGCTCGCCTGTTTTGCCTTGCACTTCGAATTAATACACAGATATCACAATCCTGGAATATGCGCTTCTGCCCACTGTTGCCCTTTGCTGATGATGGCTTTCCCTCAGAGTTCCATGCCGACATCACCTTAGACACCGTTGCTCGTGAAACATCAGCAAGTTGAGCTGTCTTAGTCACTGAAGCTCCTACCCAACGTGCCCCAACAATCACCCCTCTTTCAAAGTCACCGAGATCTCCTCTTGCAGCCATGCTAGCTATAATTATTGGCAACCAGGCCTGTCCAGCACTTTTATACATGACCCTAAGCATGCTGGGATGTTATTTGCTTAATTAACACATGAGCCACACCAGTGTGGAAGCCCTTGCTTTCAATATACTTGGTGTCCCTCATTTACCCAGGTGTTTCCATTTTTTTGTCCACTACCTGTATCTGTTGACACAGACGATGTGTTAATAGAATCACCGGTACCTGCTGACTTATAGGTTGTGTGATAAGATAATCCACAAGATAAACAGTTATTTTTTGGCATAAATGGAGCACATAATATTTTAAACCAGCAGCAAACATGACTATTCAGGTAAAACTGCTGCAACACTGTAAGTTTAATACTCAGTTGTCTGTGTCTATTTTAACGCTGAATCACTTGAAAGTGTTAACTTTAATAAAGCAGTAGGACATGCAACATTTTTACTGTGCCTATTTCACAATTTAACGACTGTTTTTAGACTGAGCTGCTATTACGATCATTATGGTAAAGTTAAACACACCCTGCAGAATCTATTCTTTGCTTCAGCTCGCCTCTAAATGTATTATCCCGACATCTAAAGCTAAATGTTTGTAAATTTCGCGCGACATTGAAGGTGGACATTCTCCTCTTAAAAAAAAAAAAAAAACAAAAAAAAAAAAAAAAAAAAAAAAAAAAAAAACCCTGATCTCCGTTCTGGATCCCCAATCCTTGATTGTAATTCCAATGCGGTTTCGGATCAACATTTCTTACTCCATTTTAGCACTATATAATCCACTTTAGCATTATAAATATAACTCCCCTTCAAAAACGAACTCAGTACCTGGAGCTCCCACTATTCCACTGGTTTTACTACCGACTTACCTTCTATACCTCTTTGGCACAAGCGTGGAAGTAGAACACCCGTCAACCAGAAAAACAAACAAACAAAAACCCCTTCCAGGATAGTGCGTTTTCTGCTAGTTTGTGTAATGCCTGACGAAAGCCACGACTTACTGCCTACACTTTCTGATGCAGGAAAACGAAAGTGAAAGTTATGATCTCTTTTTTACTCGGTAAGTGCTACCACCTAGTGTTGAACATAAGTAACCACAAGCCTCTAGTCTGTGCAGAGGAATATTTTACAACACAAATAGCTGTCTGTTGTGTAAAAAAGCAAAAACAAAATTAAGGTTACCAGACGTCCCGTTTTAGATGGGACAGTCCCGCGTTTGGAAGACTGGTCCCAGTGTCCCCAGAACCTTTCTTGGGACGCATTTCGTCCCCCAGAGCATCGTCGCGCTGGTAACAGAATATTGTAGTTTCATGCAGGCTGCTGTGTTTCTACCATATCTAACTTATTACAGTACAACACTTGATGTGACTAAAGAAAGTTGAACGACCAGTAGCATTAAAAAACAGCCAACGTTAATATTTGCAACCAGTCAGAGAATTGCAGGTGTGTTTATCTACTTGACTGCTGCTAAAACGTACTGGTGGCTATCTATGGCAAGCCGTTTTAACATTTAATCCTCTATTGCTGATATCAGCAATTTTAATACTGATATCAGTAATGTATTGCTGATATCAGCAATTCTATTTTTGATTTCAACAATTCTCAATATTATTTTTTATATTAAAAATAGAATTGTTGATATCGGAAATACAATTGTGGCTATCAAAAATGTAATTGTGATATCAAATATAGAATTGTTGATATCAAAAATGGTACCTTTTATTTTGATATCAACAATTCTATTTCCGATATCAACAATTCTGTTTCCGAGATCAAAAAGCCATACTAATGAACATCAGGTCTGAATTTTTTATATAAAAAATGCATGCTAATGAACATCCGGATTCAATTTTGGACTTCAAAAACGCATACTAATTAGATGGAGATTTGCGGTCGACACATTTGTAAGCATGTTATCCTGGGTATGCCAAGAATGCCATGGCCGAAAGTGTTTATAATGTTTCGGCTGTATTAAGGCGCGTTTTTATTTAAAATTAAATAATTTAAATTTCCCTTCATTCGCTAAGCTAATTACGATGTGTAAGCAGATGTATTATGCAATAACGAGTAAACATTACAACTTGACCTTCTGTCATGAAGATAGTGTTTTAGTAATGTACCTTAAATGAAAGTTAAGAAGGAAAATATACTGTATTTAAACTCAACAATCCGTTATCACTAATATTCTGATAATGAACATGCAAAACGTATAATAATACTGATGCAAACTGTTTAGTTTAATATTTTGAAGTAGTACAAAACATACTTTTAATTTTCAGGAACTCCTGGACAAGAGCTACCTGGTCCAGATGAAAGATTTAAAACGGCGTCTGTTCTCAAACTTAGCTGGACCATGGAGGAACTTGAGGAATTAATTTGCAGGTGCTATGCAGGAGCACCCTTGAGTCTGATTGGTTTTAAATTTCAGACAAGTCACAGAATATCGCAGGTACAAGCATCTTCTGTTATGGATTTGAAATAGAAGACTGGAAGAAGTCGACTTTATATTATGCCAAGCAGAGACATCCAACTCCCTTTGCAGGTAATGCACATCTGTTAGAGAGGTAACTTTAATAATGCAAATATTTCCATTTAAAGATTCACTTCTGTTTAAAAAAAAATAAATGCATTTCATAATCTATATGGTGATTATTCTGGTAAATATTTTAAAAAATGCATATGCTTAATTAGCACATAAAACTTATTAACCTTAGATAGCATAACTGTTTTTCAATTAAATACCTTTTTAGTTAAGAACCTGATCTGCATGAAGATGTGGTTTGCTGTGTAGTAGAAAGAAGCTTTTGATGCCTCTTATTTTTGCAGAACACCTCTTCTCTTGCATTGCCAAGAGCCCAGCAAGAAGCTAATCCTACCACTTCAGAACAATTTGTTTTTCTACCTCCTTCATCTAATCAAACTCCACTTCCACGACCTGCTGCACCTGTAACGCCACCTGTGGTCCTTGTTCCAAAACCTATTCAGCCTTCAGAAACTTTCATTTGTGTGCCCCAAGTTCTGAGCATAGAGGATGAGAGTGATTCCACAGAAGGTACTGCAGAGCAACATGAACTTCAACTGCCTGTAGAAAACAACTTTCCTGATGCATCTGAACCAGAACCAACACCTTCATCTGATTCTTCTCTCTTGCAGGTAATTAATAAACAACAATCATTTGAGTCTAGAAAAGTGTGTCTAATGGTCCATTACTTTTTACTGTCAAATATATTTTTTTGTATATTTAATATTTCTTTTACTTACTGTACCAGTTTTATATAGAGGTGTGATAAAGAGAGAAAGGATCAATGCTGTAAATCTCCCTCCCGATTAGAAAGGGCGCTGTGTAAGGGGGAAGGTATGCTGACGCCGAGATGTGGACCTAGCGTTGGAACAGAAAAACGATCCTTCGCTGGCACACATCTGGGGACAGGTTCGGTCTATCGAGGGGAAGGATGTAGAGGATAGCCGGCCGCTTACATATCCCCACCACATTATTGTCGGGCACTTGCTATATAGAGTATCCCAAGCCACGAGCACAAGTCAGTCTGTAACACAACTACTCGTTCCCCAGTGAGATCATGCGGTTGGCTCACGATGTCCCCTGTTCGGGCCATTTAGGTATTGATAAGACTCGGGAACTAATATTGGCTCGATTTTATTGGATGGGAGTTTTTAGTGAGGTGGCGCGATATGTAGCGGAATGCCCAGAATGCCAGCAAGTAGCGCCGGGGCGGGTTCCCACTGCCTCTGATCTCAATTCCCTTTGAGCGCATTGCTATGGACATAGTGGGTCCATTGAGCCAGTCTGACTCTGGATATACGCACATTTTGGTAGTGGCCATTGATATCCACTAGTGCCACAGCCATTGCTAAAGAGTTAGTGAATATCATATCTAGAGTAGGGATTCCAAAAGAAATCCTCACTGATCACGGAACGAACTTCATGTCACAATGTTTGAAAGAATTATACAAATTGATGCAAATTAAGTCGATCCGAACCTCCGTTTATCATCCGCAGACGGACGGTTTGGTGGAACGTTTTAATCAGACCTTGTAACAGATGCTGAAGCGGTTTGTCAACCAAGAGCAAAAACACTGGGCTAAACTCCTCCCTTACCTAATGTTTGCAGTGAGAGAGGTGCCTCAGAGTTCGACCGGGTTTTCTCCCTTTTGAGCTGCTGTATGGGAGGCAACCACGAGGTATCCTTGATCTTGTGAAAGAAGGGTGGGAGGAGCAAACAAAAACCTCTAAAAACATAGTCAAATATGTAATTATATTAAGAGACTGCCTAGCATTGGTTGGTCATTTGGCACAGGAGAATCTAAAACTAGCTCAGCATCGCCAGGAGCAACAGTACAATAAACAAGCACGTATTCGGACTTTTCGGCCAGGTGATAAAGTACTGTTGCTACTTCCCACATTGGAATCTAAGTTGTATGCTAATTGGCAGGGGCCATATGAGGTGGTTCGGGAAATTCATAAAGTAAATTATGAAATTAGACAACCCGATCGCCGAAATAAAACCGATATTTATCATATCAATTTGCTTAAACCCTGGAATGAAAGGGAGGCCCTATTTGTAGCTGGTGACAGTTTGGAAGAGGATTTTGGTCCCACTGTCAATCCACCAGCTATAACTCATATTCCGATGGGGGAACAGTTACTTCCGGATCAGAAACGAGAGCTCTACCAGTTAGTGGAAAGGTTTAGTGATGTTTTCTCTGACTTGCCTGGCAGGACTAATGTTATTTCTCATGCCATTATTACTCCACCAGGGGTCAGGGTCCGGGAGAGACCGTACCGGATCCCAGAGAGTCGCAGGGTTCCAGTTCGCAAGGAGGTGGAGAATATGCTCGAGCTTGGAGTCATTGAACCTTCCCGGAGCGAGTGGTGCAGTCCTATTGTGATGGTGGGCAAGAAGGACGGCTCCACTCGGTTCTGTGTGGACTTTCGAAAGGTTAATGCAAGTTCGATGCATACCCAATGCCTCGACCGACTGGGTAAGGCACAGTTGATTTCGACCTTGGACCTGACGAAGGGATACTGGCAGATTCCACTGACTCAGAGCTCGAAAGAGAAAACTGCTTTCTCTACCCCAGATGGCTTGTTCCATTTCCGGACCATGCCCTTCGGGTTGCATGGAGCTCCCGCCACCTTTCAGAGACTGATGGACCAGGTCTTAGCTCCCCATCATCAGTATGCCGCCGCGTACATTGATGATGTGGCGATTTTTAGCTCCACCTGAAAGGAGCAATTTGTTAGAGTTTCAGCCGTCCTCCAGTCTCTGAGGGAGGCGGGGCTAACAGCCAAGCTGGGCAAGTGTGCATTTGGCAAACAGGAGACCCAATATCTTGGCTACATTATGGGTAATGGCCGGGTGAGGCCGATCGCCTCCAAAGTCCAGGCGCTGGTGGAGACGGCGATCCCGCAAACCAAGTCACAGGTGAGATCGCTACTGGGGTTAGCCGGCTATTACCGCCGATTTATCCCTGAGTATGCCATCATAGTTAACCCCCTGGTAGATCTCTCCTCCCTCCTAAACCCTCCCCCCCCTCCTCCTTCTTCCTCTATCTCCCCTGATGACTTTGCCTCCTTCTTCTCTTCTAAAATCTCAGATATCCGCAAACTCTTTAACACCTCTCCCTCCCCCGCACCCCCTCCTGCTCCAACCCCTACACCCACTGCATCCCCTACTAACTCACCCTCCTTCTCCACCTTCTCTCCCCTCTCAGACTCTGACCTCTCCTCCCTGCTCCAGGGTCACAAACCCACCACGTGTGCCCTGGACCCCCTCCCCACTCACCTCTTTCAAGCTGCTGCTCCTGCTCTACTTCCCTTCATCTCCCTCCTTCTCAACACCTCTCTACTTTCTGGTCTCTTTCCCTCTGCCTTCAAAAAAGCCTCTATCACTCCCCTCCTCAAAAAACCTACCCTCGACCCCACCTCCCTCCAGAGCTACCGTCCTGTCTCCCTCCTACCCTTCCTCTCCAAAACCCTCGAGCGGACTGTAAACTGCCAGCTCTCTGCATTCCTGTCCAACCACTCTCTGCTCGACCTTCTCCAATCTGGCTTCCGCTCTGCTCACTCCACTGAAACCGCCCTCCTGTCTGTCACCAACTCACTGAAGTCTGCCCGAGCTGCCTCTCTCTCATGTCCTAATTCTCCTCGACCTCTCTGCTGCCTTTTACACTGTTGATCACTCTATTCTACTATCATCTCTCGCTGACCTGGGAATCTCTGGCACTGCTCGGGCCTGGTTCTCCTCCTACCTCTCCAACCGCACTTACCAGGTAACCTGGCATGGAGCAACCTCCACACCTCACCCTCTCTTAACAGGAGTCCCCCAAGGGTCAGTCTTGGGTCCTCTCCTGTTCTCTCTCTACACCCGCTCCCTGGGCCCCCTCATCGCATCCTATGGTTTCTCATACCATTTCTATGCTGATGATGCTCAGATTTTCCTCTCCTTCCCCACCTCTGACTCCACCATCTCCTCCCGTATCTCTACCTGTCTGTCTGCTATTTCCTCCTGGATGCACTCGCATCACCTCAAACTCAACCTCTCTAAATCTGACCTCCTTTTCTTTCCCTCCTCCACCCCCTCCTCTGATCTCTCTATCTCTGTTCCTCTGGAATCTACCACACTCTCTCCCCCTTCCTCCGCTAAGAACCTCTGAGTCACCCTGGACCCCTGCCTCTCTTATTCCCAGCACATCTCCACTCTGGCACGCACTTGCCGATTCTTCCTGAGCAACATCCGAAGAATCCGACCCTTCCTCACCAACTACGCCACTCAGCTCCTGGTCCAGGCCTTGGTACTCTCCCGCCTAGACTACTGCAACTCCCTCCTGGTTGGCCTCCCTGCGTCTGCCACCCGTCCGCTCCAGCTCATCCAGAACTCCGCTGCCCGCCTGGTGTTCTCGCTGCCTCGCTTCTCCCACGCAACTCCACTACTCCGCTCACTCCACTGGCTCCCGATCACCGCTCGCATCCAGTTCAAGACTCTTGTACTAGCCTACAGATGCCTTGACCAGACTGCACCCAGCTACCTCCAGACCCTCATCTCTCCCTACACCCCCACTCGACCTCTCCGCTCCACCTGCACTAGAAGACTGGCTCTACCTCCTCTACGCTCCCCTGCCTCCAGAGCCCGCTCCTTCTCCACCCTTGCTCCGCAGTGGTGGAATGACCTTCCTACAGATGTCAGGACCGCCCAGTCCCTGACCACATTCCGGCGCCTCCTTAAGACTCACCTCTTCAGACAGCACCTGTAGAACTCCTCTGTTTTTCCCCTGGGACACTATCACCCTTCCTTAAAATGCGCTTTATTTGCTCTTATCTGCCCCCTATTTTACTGCATTTAATCCTGTACTTCAGAGTACTGTAATCTGCCAAGGGTTTAATCTGTAGTATTTTGTAATTAATCATATCCTGATGTAACTATCACTGTCATTGTTATCTGCTGTATTATTCAATTGTATTTTGTCACACTTGTACTTGCTTGAACCGAAGTCATTTTATTTATCTTGCTCTTAATTGTATTATTACTTGTTCTGTGATTCTGAAATGTATTTGCTTACGATTGTAAGTCGCCCTGGATAAGGGCGTCTGTTAAGAAATAAATAATAATAATAATAATCTCACCCGAAAGGCTGCTCCAAAAATAGTTAAATGGACAGGGCAGTGTCAGGAGGCATTTGATTTGATCAAGAAGCAACTCTGTCAAGCTTCCGCTCTGATTTCACCAGATTTCAGCAAAGAGTTCATCCTGCAGACCGATGCCTCCCACATTGGTCTGGAGGTGGTCCTGTCCCAACAAGTTGATGGGGTAGAACACCCTATTATTTACCTGAGCAAAAAAATGGCTCCTAGGGAGATTAACTACTCCGTCACTGAGAAGGAGTGTTTAGCCATCAAATGGGCTACTCACGCTCTTCGCTATTACTTGTTCCTTTAAGGTGGTTACATACGATGGACAATAACGCTCGGATAACTCGGTGGTATCTGGCGCTGCAACCCTTCCACTATACAGTGAAACATCGTGCGGGTAAGGAGCATCAAAATGCAGATTTTTTTTCAAGGGAGGGGGGACCATTGGGGAATGTAGAGTTCGGCATCACTCTGAGAGAAAGGATCGATGCTGTAAATCTCCCTCCCAATTAGAAAGATCTTAGAAAGATCCTAGATCTGCCACCTCGGTGGTATTTGGAAACCGGAAGGTGACCATATTAGGAGGGGCGCGTAGCTGCAAGTACTCAGGACGATTCCATTGCAGTCAGCTGCGGGGCAGCCCTCTATTGGAGAAACGATGGCGACGCGCCGACTGCAGGGAGGAGTTTGCTGGGTACAAAGGGGAAGCAGCTACGTCAAAACCTCCCCTTGCGCTGAGAAAGTAAAACAGCCGGCCGGAGCTCGTGTTTATATATTATTCTGTGTTACGTGTTTGTTTGTGTCTTTAGTAGAGGAGCAGGAGGACGGGAGGCTGTAGCCGGAGAGCCAGCTGAAACCCCAGAGCACGCCCCTCACCACACAGCACAACAACGCACAGCGCACACACCACGATCCCCGGAGGAAAAGAGCACAGTTTCCGTGCACAGAGGATTGTGGCTAACGGCATGTCTTTTTGTTTACTTTTGGACCCTGAACCTTTTTGTTATTTTTACCCAAAATACCATCGTTGGTAGTGGGCTTATTATTGTTTTGCTTTGGATCTCATTGTTAACTTTCTGTTGGATTTATTAAACTTTCATTATTGTTGGGAAACGGCAGTCTGGACATTACACTCTTTTGCACTGCACCAGTCATCCTTACTACAAGAGGTCAATATTTTTTATAAATACTTTTAAAACTTGAATTTCTATTGACAATACTATTGTACTGAGTTGTATGCTAGCCAGTTTATGGTCCTTAACAAAACATTTCCCCTCAAATGCATTTCTGGTACTACATTTAAAACATTTCTGTCTGTAATTTAGCAATGTAAGCAGATCTGCATAGTGACGTCTCGTTATCATAATGGACATATAGGACACCATAAAGACATACTTAATATCAGCTTTATTAACTTGTAGAAGTTCTGGTAATTTCTATATATCATTAATGATTGAAAGTAAATGAAGTATTTTGTTTTGTTTGATTTTGTTGTCTTTCACAGGATACAGATCTTTTAAGTAATGGAGAGTGGATTAATGCAGGAACTCCAGATGTAAGTTTTACTCTTTTTTTCTACCAGTAATTGTTCTGTCATGAGCTAAACACAGTAAGTAGTATAATGATATGTTTGAACTGATTCTAAATGTAAGATGGTGGATTAATTTACTTTGGAGGTTTTTGGTATGTTAGCCTATATGTCAGGGGTGACCAACTCTGGTACCAGAGAGCCAGAATCTAGCAAGTTTTATAGGTCACCCATGAATTTATAAAGAATTGAAACAATTTAATCTTGACCAGTTAACAGGTCATTTGTAAATTATTTAAACATCATTTGGAACCAAACCTGCATCTCTCAATGCTCAGGTGACTTAATTAAACAAACATATTGCTTAATTGATTAATAACTTGGATGTGTTCCAAATAGTTACAAGATAGAACAGGCCATTCAGCTCATCAGAGCTCGTAATTTTCCTATACACTAAGGGAATCTATCACGGTGTCGAGTTTGGTTTTGAAGGATCCCATTGTCTCCACCTCCACAACGTGTCGCGGCAGACTATTCCACGTGTTGATCACTCGTGTGAAAAGTACCTTCTAGTATCAGTTTGAAATGAGCTCTTCGCAAGTTTCCAATTATATCCATGTGTTCTCCCAGAACTTAGTTTGAAATGATTGCTGGGGGTAACCTTATTTATTCCCTTCAGTGAACACCTCAGTTAAATCTCCCCTTAGTCATCTTTTACTAAGACTAAAAAGATAAAGTTCCTTTAGCCTGTCTTCATAACTTATCTCCTTAAGTCCTAGAATGAGTCTTGTAGCTCTTCTCTTGACTTGCTCTAGGGCTTCTATATCTCTTTTGTAATGTGGAGACCAGAACTGTATGCAGTACTCCAGGTGTGATCTAACAAGGGCATTGTACAGTTTCAGCATAACCCCCCTTGACTTGAATTCAGCACTCTTTGCTATGTATCCAAGCATCCTATTTGCCTTTTTAATTGCCTCTGTGCATTGCCTAGATGCTGAAAGTGACGAGTCTATCACAACATCTACATCCATTCTCACATGTTTCTGGCAGGGAGGAATTAACCCCACCCCTGCCAACCACCATCAAACACCAATCAGTGCACATGGGCAGAGCCTTCACTCTGCCACAGGCCCACACTAGGAAGTGATTTAAATCATGGTTATTCATCCCTGGCCTTTTAGAGTGAACTTAATGGCATGTTTTCTATACTTGTGACAGTAAATTTGAATCTATTTTTGATAGGTTTACTTCAGAGTGTGACCAGGACCATCAGAGCAATGTGACAACAATCAGAACCAATGTCTCCAAATAAGTATCCTTTTATAAAAATCTGTATCCGTATATTGCATTTGGATTCACAAATGAAGCAAATTAATGTCCCACAATTGTTTCCTTTGTGTATCATTATAATTAAGGAACTCCAACAATATTGTGCAAATTATTCAGCATCCTCTATAAGAAAGTTACCAACTAAAAGTTTTGTGGTTGGGTAATAAAATAGACAGACAGGATTAGTATCCATTTGTTTTTCCTGGATGTGTAGCTTTCCTTGAAAAGGCTGAACGTGTTGGGCTGCCTTCATACTCTTGAGACACTTCCTTCGTGGTATTTCGTTAGTGTTTATTATATATTTTTAAATAGGACATGGATATCTTATGCAGATCAATTGAATTCAGCATTTTGAGTGAGGAAGAATGAGCACTACTGTCCTTGATGTCATGAACTTTAAACCAGTTAGCTGTACTGTATATACATTTTACATACTTGCAAGCATTATATGTCACTTTTTTTTTGTGAGCATTATTTTTTAGGGAGGATTTTTTAATTAATTGTTCCGAAAGTGACGATGATGACGAAAACCAAAATGTATGTGCCAGTAGTTGTTCTGAAACAGTAAGTTCTTTCTATTTGTGGAACACCACTAATACTGTGAGAGGTCATGCTTTTGTTAGTATGTTATATGCACACGTTTTCATACTAAATTTCAAAGTAAATTACAATGGAGTTTTGTGTTTGTTTGTTTTTTAGAATGAAGCAGATCTACCTTCTTTGTTGAAGGTTTTTCAAATGACGCACACAAACCCTGACGTTGTAACATTTGTGGTTGTAAGAAGGTGGAAACTGCTCCAGAGTGCCCTAAAGGCTATGAACAAACCTGGGTTCTCTTGGCAAAACACACCTCACATTGAATTTGTTGGGGAGGATGCAGACGATTATGGTGGGCCACAACGGGAAGTTTTCAGGTTTGTTAAAATCCAAATGGTCTTTTAACAGAACATGAATACTGTGTAACACAGTACAATGGCAATTAAATCAAGCTACTAACTAGAAAGGGGAGAAAATGGTTGTCAGGCTTGCCTGTGAAATGAAATATTTTAATATTCACATTAGTAGAAACTGCAGAAAACCTGTGTGAAATTTTGTAGGAATTGTGTCATAATTGGAAATGTTTATTACAGATTAATGTACCACTTAATCCAGGGCTTCTCATACTCGGTCCTGGGGACCCCCTGTGTCTGCTGGTTTTCATTCCATCCAAGCTCTCAATTACTTAACTAGACCCTTAATTGAACTAATACTTTGCTTAATTAGACCTTTTTATTTGTTTTGAGCTCTTAAACAGTTGCAGAGTTCACGTTACTTATCAAATGTTATAGCTAACTTGAAATCTGCAACTGTTTAAGAGCTGAAAACAAGTAAAAAGGTCTAATTAAGCAAATTATTCAGTTAAGGGTCTAGTTAAACAATTGAGAGCTCAGTTGGATGATCAGCTGTGATCAGGGAGCTTTAGAGGACAGAAAGTATTTTGCTGCAGGGAAGCTGGTTGCCTGGTCTTTGGTGCATTAGTGGACCAGGAATCAGCGCAATTAATACCACCCTCTATAAGCTGATGAAGCTAAGATATACACTTAGATAGTTTTGACTGCACTGTTCTCCCTGATGCTGAAATACAGCAGAAATTACAACAGGTTAAATATTTCTCAACCGTTGTTGTTGTTGTTTTTTTTTATATATATATATATATATATATATGTGTATGTATGTGTATATATATATATATATATATATATATATATATACAGTATATGTGTGTGTGTGTATATATATATATATATATGTATATATATATATATATATATATATATATATATATATATATATATATATATGTATATGTATATGTATGTAGCATCCCTGATTGACCTGAGATTCATGTGTGAATTACTGAAGCTCATAATGATCTCACTTGAGGACTGCAAGCATGATTTCCCAGTTCATAGATGGGCTCAATGCATGTGGGAACCTGTGGGAATTGGTGAATATGAGAAGACCAATGACCAGAACCACAGAGCTATTGAGTGGAGTGCACAAGGGTTGAACAAGCGTGAAGCAGAGGAGGACACTGTGTATGCTTGGGAGCTGTTTCTGAATATGGTGACTAAATGCCTTTTCATTTTTTAGACTTTAAATATACAGTATTAAAACTTCAAGTAACAGTGTATATGAAAATAGATGACATCACCACTTGCTATTAGTTCCTTGTTTACATTATCAGTTTCCATCCTGTATTTATTATTATTATTGCAGACAATTAGCAGATGCCTTTGTGTAAGACGACTTGCAGGGTTTATCAAACAACAAAATACAATTTACTATAAATAAAACATAACAACCTCAACATCACCAGCTTGTCTAATTTATAATTGATCTGTCTTATGAAATATTTTTACAGTAATATGTCTCATGCTAATACTTTACATGTGTTCTTCCTCTAATTTCCTTTTATAAGGGTTGAGGCCGATTAGTACTGTACTCCTCCATTGCCTCCTATCACCAGCTATTTCTCTTCATTCTCCATCCACTTCCACCCATCTGACGTGGCTCTTTACACAGTCTACCCATCTTAACCGCGGTCTACCCCTCCTCCTCCTGTCTCGCCCCTTCACTGTGTCTGCTCTCTTTGTTAGACGATCTTCTGCCATTTGCACCAAGTGCCCAGCCCACTTCAGCTGCCTTTTTACTAGGGATGTAATAGGTTAAACCAATAAATACATACGTACCGTTAATGTATAATACAAATTGATAAAAATGTGTCCGCTATTTTGTGTTTTAAAAGTAAATATCCAACAAAACATGTGCTCTTTACTCACACCTCTGAACTCTGCAATTCCTCTGCCTGTAAGTTTTTTTTTTTTTATTATTTGCCAACATATTAGTCTAAACTAAAACCTCATCTATCAAACTAGTCTCAAGCTGTCGATTTCTGGTGTTCGTACACGGAGCACAGCAGCTGGCGTCAAAATAGAAAAGGGAGTGTAAAGATGGCTCGGTCAAAACTAAGTTATGTGTCAAAATACCTGCGCAAAAAAAAACACATTTTAGTTTATGAAACAGGTATGTTAATGTATTATTATTATTATTATTATTATTATTATTATTATTACTCAGTTATACTCCCAATGAGTCCCTCACCCTACCTGCCTTTGTCTGAACATTCTGAACTGGTTACCTAGCAACCAACTTGCCATGTCAGCAGGATGCACTTCTGTAGTCTCTGTGAATTTTGTTGTGTAGGGAGTTCAAAAAGTTGCTTTATAAATATCAAATAATTGACCGTTTTCTGAAGAAAAGTGTTGGAAACGGGAGTAATGAAGGCTTATGCTTTTAAAATGGATTCATAGCATTAATTCACAAGAATCTTGAAAAATGAATTGTTGATTGCTACAGTAAGTTGATGGGATGGTCACGTGTTTTTTTTAATGGTGTTTTATGTGAAACCAGTGTCCCCTGTAGTGGATCGAGATCAACTATGAAGGAGATAATAGAAACATAGAAAGGTGTACCGGTACAGATCATCAGTGTGATACAGTCATGATGCAATTAAAGCTGTCTCTTTTTATGTTTGGTAAACAAATGTCAATACATGACAAAGACTAAATATATATGGAAATGGTATTTATTTAAAGGGTATTTACTTAAAGGGTATTTATTTAAAGGGTATTTAGAGTGACGGTGTAACTACTGTTAAACGGTTAACCAATAGAAATGAAATAGTTTAAACCATTTTTTTATTAAACAATATTTACAGCCTGGTTTTTACTAATCTTCCCGTCAAACCCATCTGCACCCCGATCTCCTCCCTCAGTTCATCTATCCTCCTTCTGCCCACCCTCTTAACTCCTGCAATCCTGACCCAGTTGTTATGCTAATATTCTATGGGAGCATAACTGGCAAAGCAAAGAGTGCTGTTATATTAGTATGTTTGTATTTTTCAACAGATGATAAAACAGAAGTAACATTTGAACCAGTGCTGATGCTATTCCTCCTTTGGGATTTTCTAGAACACCTTCCATCAGTTTTTATGAACAGGAAGAAGGCTGCTGCAGAATGCCGTATGCTTCGACTTGCATGATGGGCATCTTTCTTCCAAGAGGTGTCGAAGATGAACTTCAGTTAAAAGACTTGCTGACCAGAGCAGTAAAAGAGTCGATTAGTTTTGGAAAAGTGTGAAGTACAGTGTACCCATAAACCTACATAAGAAATACGACAATGAAAAAGAACTAGAACTGCAAGCAGTTTTAGGATTTACAAGCAAGTACCACTGTTAACTGTGTATCAGGTGGACATCTTGGTTCATGCAGGAACACAGTTTTTGACAATTTGAATTGTAATGACAAGGATGATGCAGGAACACGGTTTTTGACAATTTGAATTGTAATGACAAGGATGATGCAGGAACACGGTTTTTGACAATTTGAATTGTAATGACAAGGATGATGCAGGAACACGGTTTTTGACAATTTGAATTGTAATGACAAGGATGATGCAGGAACACGGTTTTTGACCATTTGAATTGTAATGACAAGGATGATGCAGGAACATGGTTTTTGACAATTTGAATTGTAATGACAAGGATGATGCATATCAACTTAGTTGAATCGCTAGAAACCTTTTTTGTGTGTGTGTGTGTACATTTGAGAATAAAGTGAAGGTCAGGTGGCCACCTTGATTTACAAAGCAACATCAATTTTCCATATTTGAATTCTGTCTTTTGAATTCTGATTTTGCCTTCCAAATGTGGAAGTAGTTGGTTAAACAGTTTTCAAGCAAGCATTTTGACTTTTGGGTTGTGTTTTGAAATATTTTGATTTGGCCATCAGACTGCCATGTTGGTTTGCAGACAAACAGCATTTTTACATATTTGATTTGTATTGTCACCCTACCAAATTTGCAGTTAGTTGCGTGACCAGTTTTAAATCAGAAACAGTTTAACTTTGGGGCTGCGTTTTGATGCAATTTGTGGCAGCCATTTTGATGACAATGATATCTGTCAAGTTTCAAATCAATATCGCTTCTTCGGTTTCTAAGAACACTTTAAAAGGTTTTTTGAAGAAATGTGTCAGGCCACCATCTTGGATGTTCAGACGTTTTGTGTGCTTGTGTGACAATAAATGAAAATAATTATTTGAATCAGTAATGTGTTGTGGGAGTTCTGGGCAGCTGGCTCTTTGAGCTAAAATATATATATATATATATATATATATATATATATATATATATATATATATATATAAATTGTAACAAGACTCGCACCACTCACTGTTCTTTGCCCTTTTTAAAAGCACACCCAGACACAGGAAAATGGATTTTTCACGCGCTGACGCGCTATTTTTAATTCACCAAACAAAAACACAAAATAAACACCTAGCTCTTTAATGAGCACTAACTAAACACAAACGGGAACCTAACTAACCCGCAGGACGGTTAAGCCGTTTACCTGCTAAACACAAAAGCACACTCTCTTCTTTACACTTACTTTCCATCTTTCACGACTGCTTGGAAGCAGAGCACTCCTTCTCCTCAGCAGCCCTGAGCAGACTGACTGTTTCTCTCTTATACCCTGCACCTGGTCCTAATTCACAATTACTATCCAGGTGCAGGGGATAATTAAACAATAAAACAATTAACAAAACTAATTAAACAATAAAACAAACAAAAATGTGCCTGCGCACATGCCTTACGCAGGGAGGATTTTAACCCCCTCCCTGCTATGTTACAATATATATATATATACAAGGCCAGTTAAGTACCGTATTTACTCATTTGTTCAACACTACAGGACTGAGGAAGATTGATTATTTGAAAACAAACAAAAAAAATGTCATCAATGGTAAAGTTTTGTATTATTCATTGTAGAGTGTATTGGTCAATCAAACATTATTTTATATACAGTAGCACCTTTCAGGGTGAGCCACCTTCACAAGGTACTGTTGATAAGCATAAAACAGTACCAAATACAGTTAAACATTAAAAACAGTATAAAAGTAGATTGCAGGGGAACCGCAATTTAAACTAAAAACTATAACAAAAATGCAACATAACGTTAGAGAATTCGAAGCTTTAAGAGAAGTGCAGTGAAAAAAAGGTAGCCTAGCTCTTTAATCTAGACTGAAATAGAGAAAGGGTAGGTAACTATTTCCTGTTTCAGATTACAGTGTAACAGGGCGAGGAGCCCTGTACGTATTGTTTGTTTGTTTATTTATTTTGAGAACAGGGTTTCCCCCTCTGCCCCTGTGTTATTTTGTGTTTGTTTTGTATTATTATTATTATTATTATTATTATTATTATTATTATTATTATTATTATTATCGTTATGTATTTATATGACGGCGTAGCCGTGCATTTTTGTTTTGTTTATTTTAAAACGTGTTCTGGCAGAGGCAAGATTGGTGCTCATCCTCTGCCAGGAATAATTAATAAACTCGTGCAGAAGGTGGCCATCTCCCGAATTAAGTGATTTAATTTGTTGCAAATCGGGAGATGGTCACCTGCATATAAGCCTGCAGCTCTCTGCGCTCTGGGTGAAGTACTGAGGAGTGTTGGGGATGCGAGAGTAAGAGGAGGAAACAAAAGTAAAGGAAAGCGAAACTAAAAAGACATAGGAACAGTGAAGGCAATTTGCCCAGCCTGACCTATTTTAGTGTTCGTGATTTTGTTTTGTTTACATGTTTTATTTTGCTCTGTGTGTTTTCTTTTTGTAAAAACCTTTTATTTTTTGATTTAATAAACACGCACAGCGCCAGCAATAACATCTGCCTGCGTGTTTTCCCTGCATCTCTGGCCTGACGTCAGACGACTCAGCCAGCCAGTAATTTTGACTTAAGTAGCTGGTGGTCCTTTTTTGTAACAACCAAGCTGTCAGTTAATTGGCCACATTACTTGATAAACTAGAAAAATGAATACTGATCAGGCCTAATAATGTTTTACAAATAAAAGTGCATCTTTTAAGTCAATGTGCCAAATAACTTGAAAAATGTCTCTTAAACCTTAAATATTTTCAAACAGCCAATTTATTTGATCAATTAAGACCTGAGGTTGGAATAAAAACCAGGCGACACTGCGGCCCACGAGGCTTGGAGTTGGCCATCGCTTGATCCATCAAGGCAGAAGAGAATTTTTGCAGGGTCTGCAAGTGTAGTCAAACAGGTGAGTTTTGTGGAGGCATTGGAACATGGCAAGACACAATGTAGTCCTGATGCTCACAGGGGGAGGACAGGGTAGTGGAGTCAAGGGAAATGAAAAGGTCTGCAGAGAGTGGAAGAAGAAGGAATATCAGGGGTCTCAAACTCAGTTCCTGGAGGGCCGCAGTGTCTTCTGGAGGGCTCGCACTGAGAGGGCTTGCACGATACTTGTTCGGTTCGTCCGCATTGTTTGTTTGTTTGTCTGTCTATCTATTTGCTTTGGCCAACGCACCATTTTTGTTTGTTCAGTCAGTGTTTTCTGTTTTATTCAACCTTTTTATTTGCAATAACCGGCGCAAGAAAGCGCATTTACCATTTCACTCGCAGTGTTCATTTCCTGGTTCTGACGACACCACTCAGCCAGACTGTCACAATGTCTAACTGAGAAAATTGAGGTTAATTGTTTAATTGAATACTCAAATTGGAACAAAAACCAGAAGACACTGCGGTCCTCCAGGAATTGGGTTTGAGACCCCTGAGGAATATAGAAGAGTTCATATTTTGACAAGTTAAGCTTGAGGTTATAAGAATCCATCCAGGAAGAGATGGCTGAGAGGCAGATGTGAGAACAAATCTGACAATACGTAAATAAATAATCTAAACAGATATTTAAACAAAATTAATTTAATGTTTCTGTGATTATATGTTTTTTTTACACTAGTCCAGGGGAAAGGCTTATAAAGGCTGGAAAAAGGGTATACATCTGAATTTTTGCTCATTTTAAAAGAGACTGAGTTAGGGAACAGATGCCATTGACAACTTGGGCCAGGAGTTCCCAGTGGACAGTGAACAATTGGCTGAGCGCTGACGGAGGTGGGGTGGGTAGAACTGAGATGGTGTTCTGAATAGCCTGTAGTTGCTGGGTACTGCCATTAGTGTGAGGTTGTACGACAGTTAAAGACTGCAAGTGGTCTTCATCCTCAGCTATAACATCAAGCTGGGCAGGAGTAATACCATAATTAGCAAGCAGAGTGTCTAGGGTTGCATCCCTGTATGGATCTTCTCCAAACACATTATTGACAGCAGTGCTGTCTGTCTCAATATTGGGCCCTTCTATCCAAGTTTGCAGTGGTGTTCTGTTGTGTTCTGTCCTGATTTTGTGATTGTTCCACCCTTGTCTCGAAAGTTCCAGTCTCTTCTGAATTTCTTGCAAAAAGACCACATGGAAAGAAAGCTGGACATCTTCTGCAGGATTGAGAATTTGTTCATCTTCAAAAGTGTAAAAAAGATTGTAAAAATACTCAATCACATGAGCACACATCTCTCTATAATCGCTCAATGCGTTGATTATGTACTGATTCCCCAGTAATGTGAGTTGCCCGATGGATGCCTTGAATGAGATTCATAAACAAAGTCACCTTAATGTTTTCACCGCCATGATCAGACCTCACCATTGAAGGTATACCATACTGGCAGGTGGCAATAGGGTGACTGTAAATAGGGGATGAGTCGGGAAAAACCATCCACACATCCATGTGTAACAAATCCCTACCAGAAATAAAAAAAAATAGAATTACACTAAGCACTACTGTATGAAATATATACACTTTATTTTTATTTTTTTTAAATAAAATCAATCTTGGACTACATTTCAGGTCAATGTACATTTCCAGTCAATTACATCTTCTTGTCAAAGCAAGCATTATACTAATAATAAAGTTAATCATGACAGTGAGAAAAATGCCATGTTATCATATCATATTACCATGATAATGAACTAGAGTAAAAAAACAAAGCACCATTTTACCTACTGTAGCGTTCAAGTCGATGACCTAACTTACTGATGGAATAAAACAAAAACCAAGGGAGACAGGCTTACAAGGTGAAATCAGCAATGGCCAAAAAACCTTTGTCTTTATTTTTCTCTGCGCGGCCAAAAACAACACACAGCTTCCACCTCCTCTTACCACCTCATACATAACTTTATTACTCCAGTAGATGGCAGTATAACACCACAAATAGCTAGGGGAATAATTATGTATTCAGTACAGTTTTAGGCGGCTACATAATTCCCCCGCTCTGTTAAGAAACGTCCTCGTTTCTATTATTCATTTTAATCAAAAAGAACGCTAACAAATAAACATTAACTAAACATTGCCAGTGTAAACATGAATTCAGTTACCTTTACACAGTAATTTATCAAATCAGTTATTAACCAAAGCTGTCAGCTAATCCAACAAAATCTGAAGAAAAAAAATGGAAAGAAAACATTAAACCATTACATATGGCAATACAATGCATAAATGCATTAAAAAGTTATGTAACAGTTTACACAAAGAGAACAATCCTTCAGATAGAAAAACAATTAAATCACCAATGAAACACATAGTTTTTGAACCGTGTTGGCAGTCTGACAGTCCTTCCAAAACGTGTGACCCCAGTTATTCTGTTGTCAGGTTGAGGATCGCTAGTGGGCTGAGCAATCTCAGTGTGGTCAGTACTTAAGTCAGACAGTCCATACAGTCCATTTTGCTGCTCAGTCTTCACCGGGTCACTTAAATCAGACTCATTGTCTGAGTGTTCAGCAGGTAAGTATGGATGCACTCTTAAAGGAGATGTCTGAGGAGAGGGAACTTCAGAGCCAGGCGTCTCCAATGTTGAGGAACCGCGGGTAGGTAGTGGCAAAGTGTAGGGGCGCAGCCTGTCATAATGCACAACCTGAGACTGTTCTTCTGGATCTAAAGGATTGCCAAGCCGGTAAGTAACACCCACTTCACCTTCTGTAGAGTCAAAGCGATGCAGAACTTGCAATGGACCCTTCCAGTGAGGTGCTAGTTTAAGCCTGCTCTCTGTGGGATCGTTGAGCCAGACGAGATCCCTCACCTGATAAGGTTTGTGTCTTACTTGAATGTCGTAGTACTGTTTCTGCTTTTCACGTGCAGAAGCACTATTTTGTTGAGTTAAGGTAAAAGCTGATTTCAGTCGGCTTAGCAAAGAAGTCACATACTCAGCCAGTGTTCCTGGCATTGTATTTCCTAGGGCAAAGGAACCGATGAAAACATCTGCTGGTACTCGTGCTTCTCTGCCATGGGTCAAAAGGTAAGGTGTGTATCCTGTACTTGAATGTACACTGGTGTTATAAGCAAAAGCAACTTGACTGAGAAAACTATCCCACTCCCCTTCACACGTCAATAGGATCTTGGCTAGCTGGTTAATCAAGGTCCTATTAAAACGTTCAACCATACCGTCTGATTTAGGATTGTAAGGTGTTGTACGTGTTTTCTTCATTCCCAGCATCTGACACAGCTTCTGTATTAAGTCAGATTCAAATTGACGTCCCTAATCTGTATGTAGGGTCTCAGGAATGCCATGTTCACAAATGTAATGCTCAAACAAGCATTTAGCTACAGTGATAGCTCTTTGATCAGGAATGGCGTACAGGTTAACATATTTTGTAAAGTAGTCTTCAACTACAAGAACATATCGATTACCTTTTGTTGTTTGTGGTAATTCCAAGATGTCAGCTGCTACTCTCTGCAATGGTCGAACAGTGGAAGAGCTTCCCATGGGAGCTCGGTATCTGGGAACTGGAGATCTCCGTCTCTGGCATGCATAGCATTGCTCACACCAGTGTTTAATGTCCTTGTACATGGAGGGCCAATAACATACCTGGCATGCACGAGCAAGAACTCGCTCTACCGAAAGATGAGCAGACAAGGGTCCACCATGGAGGTGCTTTAAGAGTTCTGGAACTAACACTGTGGGCATAACAATCTGAGTAGTCCTGGTCCCGGTGCTAGGGAAGTGCACTACACGACATAAAAGTCCATTAATTAAAGATAAGCGATTATACTCTGCCCATAAACGTGTCAACAGTTGCGAAGCATCTTTAAGTCTCCAACGAGGAGGTCTACGAGTTGTGCCAGCTATCCATGACATAACGGTCCCAATGTCTGTGTCCTCGTACTGTAACTGTCTGAGGTTCTGACCATCGTGAGACAAGGAGTAGATCAAGCTTTGATCGGCAGCTGCATCCGTAGGTGGGCTCACCTCGCTAATATCACCAGTCTGTGTTCCGGTGGAGCTCTGCGAGGACTGGTGGGAGCTACTCAGGTTATGGTCCACCTTTGCAGTTGACTGAGGGTCAATATGGGAATTCTGTAGTGCACAAGCAAGTGGCGTATCGCAGTCACTGACATGCTGACTACTGTTTGCTGAATCTGTGGAGTTGGCTTGAAGTTCACAGTTAAAGGTGGCTGACACTATGGGAGGTCTGCGGGAGAGAGCATCCGCATTAGCGTGTTTGTGACCTACCCTGTGCACTACAACCCAAACATATGGATCTAGTTCTAAGGCCCATCTGCTGCGGCGTCCTGTTCGGTCATTGTCAATAGGAATTCGTCTCAGTCCCAACAAGGGTTTGTGGTCTGTGACTATGGTAAAAGGATGTAAACCAAGATACTGTCTAAATTGACGAACGGCCCACACTACAGCACACAGTTCTCTATCATATCTAGACCATCGTCTTTCTGCTGCTGTAAGGGCATGGCTAGCATATGCCACTACTTTCTCAAGGCCATTTTGCATTTGCGCTAACACAGCACCTACAGCAGTCTGGGACGCATCAGTGTAAACAAGGAATGGCTGGCTGAAGTCTGGCAATGTGATGATAGGTTCTGTAGATAACACATTGCGAAGGTAATTAAAAGCAGATTCACACTCACTTGTCCACTGGAATGGGATGTTCTTCCCTGTGAGGTGATGTAGGGGTGTAGCATGTTGCGCGAAGTCCTTCACGAACCTCCTGTAATACGAACACAAGCCAAGGAAGGCACGCACCTCAGTCGCTGTGCGTGGTGTAGGCCATTCCTTGACCCACTGTGTGTTTCGTGGATCAGGTTGGAGCCCTTGTTGAGAAATGACATGTCCTAAAAACACAACATGGTCACGAGCTATGTGGCACTTTTTAGAGTTAAGCTTCAGTCCACTGCTTTGAATTCTAGAAAAGACTTCGTTGAGGTGGACTAGATGGTCATCAAAGGTCTTGCTGAAAATTAGGATATCATCCAAATAAACCATACACAACTGCCATGGGAGCCCCCGCAGCACCAGCTCCATTAAACGTTGGAAGGTCGCTGGTGCGTTGGTAAGACCCATGGGCATGGCACGAAACTGATAGAGTCCCCTTCCAGTTGTAAATGCTGTTTTTTCACGATCCTCCTCAGCAACCTCCACCTGCCAGTACCCATTTGAAAAATCCAGAGTACTGTACCAGGCAGAGCCTGCCAGGGCATCAAGCGTGTCGTCCACACGAGGAAGAGGATGCGAGTCCTTGACTGTGATGCTATTCAGCTTGCGGTAGTCCACGCAAAATCTCCAGCTGCCGTCCTTCTTCTTAACAAGGACAACAGGGGAAGCCCATGGATTACAGCTTTCCTCAACAACACGGCAGTAATTTGGAAACTTGGTTGTCAATTTCTCGCCGCTTGTCTGGTGATGTGCGATACGCACGCTGTTTAAATGGTGCATGGTTGCCAGTCCTAATGTTGTGTTTGACAAGTCCACACCACCCTGTGTTTTGTGGTGTGGCATCGAAAATGTTGCTATACTTAAGCAGTAAGGCCTCCAGTTGGTCTATCTGCTGCTGTGATAGAAGCAAAGCATCAAGTGAGCTAAAGGGTATTGGAATTGAGGCCGCTACTGTATTACACTCAAGAGTGGACTCAGGGGGGTTAATAACCAAGTCCTCGTCATTGATATGATAGAACTGTCCCAAGTGTGTACCCTGATGAATTTTCAGCATCTGATTGGTTGGGTTTAACAGGCGGGCAGCAACAACTCCCTTTTCAACAGCAGCTATGGTGCGTGCAACGACAAGCTCTGTGTTATCATTAGGGTTTGGCTCCAAATAGCCTACATAATTATCTGGAGGTGTGTCAGCTACACTTGGTGACTCCACACAAGCAGGGACAATAATTTCACTCAGTTGTGGCACAGTCACTGTGGTTAAGATGGACACATTACAGCATTCTGAGACAAAATCTTTGTTCTTTAAGAAAGGAATGGTGAATTCCCACAGTTGAAGTGTACCACGTCTAGTGTCAAGGACAGCATGGTGCTTGGATAAGTAGTCCCACCCTAAAAGTACTGACTGTGTAGCATCACGGACAACATGCACTTCATGTTGATAGGTCTTGCTCCCAAGGCGCATTGTCATCGTTAGTGTGCCCAATGTGTCCAGTAATTGTCCATTTACAGCACGAGCCATCATGTACTGCCTATGAATGGTGCGTTTACGCAAAGCAGGGACGCTCATTCTGAGCTCAGCACTAACTAATGACACACTGGATCCTGTATCAATTAGAATTGTTACTTCAGTCTCTTCAATAATACCTCTAATGTAAGCAGAAGACATGTTTTTACTGTCATTTACAGGAAAGGAGTTCAAATCAGTTTTACTTCCCTTAGCTGACTGGTCCACTCCATCCTGGCCCAAGGAGGTGGAAGCTGATGTCTGGGCCGCAACACCAGCTAATTGTAGTTTCCCGGCTCCCCATGGGCAGAAGTTGGCGAGACACTGCGGCCGTTACGGGCGGGGTAAAGGAATCTCACACCGCGCTTCTGCGAAGCACCATCGTAGGGAGATCGAGGTCCTAGGGCTGGGGCTACGCTGGCCGGTCGTTCTTCCAGGGTAGCTGTGTCTATCATTATATGGGGGGTAACGCTCCCGTCGCTGCTCCGGTGCCCACTCACTGCTCCTATACGCTTGTGGTCGGCACTCAGGTGAACGGCCCCTCAGCTGGTCATCAGTCCCCAGATAACGTGAGGAACAGCATCCCAACTCATTACAGTCACATTTGCAACGTCCCCGCTCTTCAGCTCTGGCATAATGTCCACCAGTAGTGGTGTAGTGTGGCGAAGGACTGCGGCGCCTCCTATCATGGAACGCAGGGGTGTCATATCGTCTGGTATCAGTCCATTGTCTGCTTTCCTTTATATGTCTAACTTCAAACTGTAAACTACTGACTTTAGCACTAAAGTCTTCAACAGCTTTCAAAACTTATTTTCTCTGTCTGAAACAGTGCTGACTGTGGTCATCTGGTCCCTGACACCATAACTGAGACTAAAGGCTGGGGTATGTTAGTCATTGGGCTAGACATCTTAAGAGCCTCTCTAGCACGTTCACAGCGACCAGCAATAGAAAGCGCTTCCTCCAAATCAGTTGCTCTGAGCTCGTGGCATTTTGCCTGCAGTGCAGAATCCAAACCAGCAACGAAGCGTCTGAATTTTTCTCCATTCTGAGCGTTTGTGTCATAATCAGGAAAAGCTTCAAGCACTAGCCTAGTAATTTCAGCTGCATAAACCTCCAAGCTCTCCTTTGCTTGTCGGGAACGAGCAGTTACACATGTTTGAAAATAGGTTATAAACTGTTTGTGTCCAAATGCATCCTTCAGCTTTTCTTTGACCCTGTCATAGTCTGACTGAACAGCAACAGGCAAACTATCCCACAGCAAAAATGCAGCACCATCTAAACGGGTTGGCAAAACGTTTGCTAATGTGCCTTCATAATCCAATACATTGTTTTGTCTCGTAAGAGCACGCACTGCCCCTTCATAGCGTCTTGCCTAACTTAGAAACGTTTGTTCACCATCACCCTTGAATGGCGGGGGTAGTTCAATCCTAACATGCCAAGATTCAGGTTGTGTGTTTAAATAGGAGCTGCACTCATAAGAATCGTCGGTCAACATCTTGAATGGTGGTTATTTGCTGTCACTAGATTCAGTTTTTCAGTCTATATTTATTAATTTTATTTTATTTATTAACTTATTATTATTATTATTATTATTATTATTATTATTATTATTATTTCCGGCCTATCTTGAAACAGCAAATGCTAATAGATTTCCCCTACCGGTCTCCGGTTGATGTCCTCCAGTCAAAGAAGTTTTTTTTTTTTTTTTTTTTTTTTTTTTTAAGTTGCAAAAATGAAGAGGCAACCTTGGAAAACAAAGCACCGCTGCCACCAATGTAGCGTTCGAGACCTAACTTACTGACGGAATAAAACAAAATCCAAGGGAGACAGGCTTACAAGTTGAAATCAGCAATGGCCGAAAAACCTTCGTCTTTACTTTTCTCTGCGTGGCCAAAACAACACACAGCTTCCGCCTCCTCTTACCACCTCATACATAACTTTATTACTCCAGTAGATGGCAGTATAACACCACAAATAGCTAGGGGAATAATTATGTATTCAGTACAGTTTTAGAAGGCTACACTACTATTATATAAAAAGCACCATGGAATTTGGAGAATATCATGCAATATTTTTGGCAGATTTATTTACTCATGCTTGTATTTGAATGTTTGAATCTAGATACATCATAAGTTGATTTACTGTCGCACACACACAAGCTTTATTGCAACTATTTTGTGAGGAAAAACAATTGTACCCTGTGTGGCGGAGTGTCCCGCCCCTATATTTATATGTGCACTGTTTATTATTATTTGTATTATTGTTTGCGGCACAGATAAAAGCGCCGCGTATTTGTTATTGTTTTTAAATATTAAAAACCTTGTCAGGATGCGTGACTGATCAGCTAGTGATTTATTTAGCTGGCTGACAGTCACGCATCCTTATTAAACTCGTGCAGACGGTTACCATCTCCCGAGTTATTTCATTGATTAGTTGTTGCTAATCGGGAGGCAGTCAGTGTATATAAACCTGCAGCTCTATACCCTCAGCGGAGAGCGCACCAAACAACTGCTAAACCTTGTTTGTTTGTTTGTTTGTTTGTTTGGCCAACGCGCCTTTTTGTTTTGTACTGTTTTGGTGTTTGTTTAAATCTTTTGTTTTTGATTCATTATTTAATAAATACGCTGAGCGCAGTAGCGTTCAGCTTCACCACCGCCATTCCATCCGTTCATTGCCTTTGTTTACTTCCTGGTCCGTGACATCACTACTCACACGTCACTGCAACAACAGCTCGGTCACATATGGTGTCCTGCGTAGGACAAACAATGCCTCCAGGAGCCGGACCAGGAAAGAAAATGACGGGTTTTTGTTTTTGTTTTTTTCAAATAGTGCTTTTGTGATTGGGGAGGAAAAAAAAAGAAAATGAGATGGAAGACCGAGAGGTGAAGGACAGGGAGGAAGAGTGTCGCCTAATGGCCAGAAATCCAGGGCGATATAGATATATTACACACTTGAAATAAAGACGACTCAAGCGTGTTGTAGAAAAGAAACCTCTTCGTTTATTTCTGAAAATCATAAAATGCATTGCTTTAGTACAGCGCCATATTATCAGTATCTCTCCTATTACAGGCAGCCTACACTACTGATCGGAGCAGTAGTTGTTACGCAATCCTGTAGCTCCCTCTACTGATGCAGTTGCACTGTCCTCCAGCAAACCACACTCTTATAAAAGCTTTTGCAATTCACCCAACATAACTTGAATGCCTAAATAAATGTACTGTTTTAACAAAAAAATATGGGGGTGGGTATTTTACATACCTCTCACACTGCCTCCTAGATCTGCCACATCGGTGGTAGGTGGAAACCAGAAGGTGACCATATTAGGAGGGGCGCGTAGCTGCAAGTACTCAGGACGATTCCATTGCGGTCAGCTGCGGGGCAGCCCTCTATTGGAGAAACCATGGCGACGCGCTGACTGCAGGGAGGAGTTTGCTGGGTACAAAGGGAAGCAGCTACGTCAAAACCTCCCCTTTCGCCGAGTTAATGAAAACGATAGGTTGCGGATGCAACCCCGGTTCCCTGAAAGAGAAAATAACCATCAAGGTATGGGACATTGTCGTCAGGCAGTAGGGATTGGCTGAGCTTTATGTCAAAGCTGCCGTGTAAGCCCGCCCCCCTGGGAGCTTACTATACGCAACGCGTGGAGAGCCACTTCCTCTTTTGCCCTTCAGGCCGTGAAGGCTTCCAGAGCGACCTCGTGGCTTGATGGTTATTTTCTCTTTCAGGGAACCGGGGTTGCATCCGCAACCTATCGTTCCCTTTCAAGTCGAAAATAACCATCAAGGTATGGGAACAGTGTACCCAAGCCGTCGTGTGGGAGGATTCTCAGCAGTAGGACAGACTTACGTCATAACGCAACTGCGTAGGCAGTACATCTACGCATATGCGGAGCTGCGCCTCAGCGTCTATGCTCGCAATGACACCTGTCCTAAGGTGGAATAGTCACACCATATTGTCAACCACTCTACATGTCCACAACCTGAGGCGTCATAGAGTGTAACACAGATGCTCCAAATGACGGAGCAGAGGATTCCAGTACATTCAACCGGTAGAACCTCGTAAAAGTATGTGGTGTAACCCAACTGGCTGCAGCGCAAATGTCAGACATCGGCACCCCTCTAAAGAGGGCCCAGGATGTTGCCATACCCCTAGTGGAATGTGCCTTCAACTGCCCTGGTGGCGGAAGGCCCATAGAATCATATGCTAACTGAATAGCATCCACTATCCAATGAGAAAGGCGTTGCTTAGGCAATGGCTGACCCAAAGTCTTAGAACCATGGCATATGAACAGCTGTTCTGTTTGCCTCACTGTCCTTGTGCGGTCAATATAACACCTCAATGCCCGCACAGGGCAGAGCATGTGTAACCGCTCTTCCTCTGGGGAAGAAAAAGGAGGAGGATGGAACGCCATCAACTCGACTGGTTGGTTCATATGAAACGGGGATATGACCTTGGGTAAAAAGGCCGGATTTGGACGCATGGAGACCTTAGAACCTGCGAAACGAGTACATGATGAATGCACCGAAAGTGCATGTAACTCGCCCACGCGTTTTGCTGATACCACTGATAGCAAAAACGCAGTCTTTATAGACACGAACTTCATATCCACACTGTGGAGAGGCTCGAACGGTGCCTTGGTAAAGGCTTCTAGCACCACATCAAGGCTCCATGACGGTAAACTGGTCGTCCTTGGAGGCCGCAAGCGTCTTGCGCCTTTTAGGAACTGAGATGCCAGAAAATGGCAACCAGGTGATAACCCGTCAATGCGTACATGGCAAGCCGAAATGGCGGCTAAAAACACTTTAAGTGTAAAGGGAGATTTCCCCTCATCTAGCAGCTTCTGCAGAAACTGTAATATCACTGCCATAGGGCAGGAGACCGGGTCATGGCCCTCAGCCAGACACCAACTCTGAAACAATTGCCACTTATACGCATACTGCGACCTAGTAGAGGGCGCTCTCGCACTTTGAATGGTTGATATAACCACCGTCGAAAGCCCTAAGGCTGACAGGCGCTCCCGCTCAGGGACCAAGCCCATAACTGCATGAGTTTGGGGTTTGGATGCCATAGCCCTCCTTGGGCTTGGGACAACAGGTCCGCTCGCAGAGGGAGCTCCCTCGGGCGACCGTGCAACAACTGCACCAGACTCGGGAACCATATTCTCTGAGGCCACCGAGGAGCGATCAGAATCACTGTCGCTTGCTCTACCCTGACCTTCTCCAAGAAGGCGGGGAGCATCGGAATCGGTGGAAATGCATACAGGAGCCCTGGCGGCCATTCGTGAGCCAGTGCATCGACTCCTAGGGGGCTGTCGAGGTCCTTCACCGAGAACCATAGCGGACAGTGCGTGGTCTCTCGCGAAGCGAAGAGATCGACTTGCGCTGTGCCGAACCATTCCCAAATGCGCTCTACCACCCGAGGGTGAAGACGCCAATCGCCTGCAAGAGGACCTCCTCTGGACAGGAGATCCGCTGCGTAATTGACTCTGCCCGGTAGGTGAACCGCACGCAGAGAGGCCAAACGCGGTTGTGCCCAAAGCAACAGCCGTGTTACCATCTGGTGAAGACCGGGGGACCGCAAGCCGCCCTGGCGGTTGATATACGCCACTACCGTGGTGTTGTCTGACCGCACTAACACATGCTTGCCTAGAAGCACTGGCAAGAAGTGCCGAAGGGCGAGGTCCACCGCTCTGAGTTCCAGAGCATTGATGTGGGCCGACCTCCAGGGTCCTGACCACACTCCGCGAGTCCCCGACCCGTTCCAGACTGCTCCCCAACCCTGGTTGGAAGCGTCGGTCGTAATAACCTCCCTTCGGAAGATGGGACCCAAGCGTACACCCTGGCGGATGTTCGACGGAACTTTCCACCAGCGCAGTGCTTCCCAGCAGGTTCGGGATACCCTCAACCTGCAGTGTTTGTCTCTCCGCGGATGCAACGCGAAGGCATTGAACCAGGCCTGCAGAGGTCTCTGGTGTAGTAAGCCCAAAGGAAGGGCTTGCGAGGCGGCAGCCATCAACCCCAGCATGCGCTGACACAGCTCCATGCTGACTGTTTCTCTCAACCTGAATAGGGAGAGACACCGCTCCAGCGAGGCAACTCTTTGTGTCGACAGGGTCGCTTCCATGGACACTGAGTCCAGATGCAGACCCAAGAATTCGGTCTGTTGGCTCGGCACGAGGCGGCTCTTTTCTGAATTGACCTTCAGACCTAGCCGCTGAAGATGGTCTGTAACCATCACTGTGTGCTGTGCCAACTGCTCCTTTGACTGCGCGCAGACGAGCCAGTCGTCCAGATAGTTCAGCAGTCGGACGCCTTGAGCCCGCAAGGGAGCTAAAATGGCATCCATACACTTCGAAAAGGTTCGAGGAGCTAGAGACAGGCCGAATGGCAGGACACAAAACTCGTAGACCCTGCTCTGAAATGCGAATCGTAGATACTTCCTGTGACTGGGACAGATGGGAACGTGAAAGTACGCATCTGTCAGGTCTACGGTGGTAAACCAGTCGCCCTGCTGGACAGACTGGACAATGTGCCTGTGCGTAAGCATCTTGAACGACAACACCCGTAGGTATTTGTTCAGTACTCGCAGATCTAAAATAGGGCGGAGCCCGCCGCCCTTTTTTGGCACTAGGAAGTACTTGGAGTAGAACCCCTGGTCGGTCAGAGCAGGGTCTACTAGTTGAATTGCACGCTTCTTGAGCAATGCCTGTATTTCCACATTCAGAGCTGAGGACTGAACCGAGTCCTTCACTGCAGTTACCACCACTCCCCTGAAGGGGGGGGGGGGGTTTTAACCGGAACTGAAGGGTGTACCCGGTGAATATAGTTTTGCGCACCCAGATGTCGTCGGTGCATTGTTGCCAGAACAGAAGCTGTGGAACAGTGTAGGGGTGGGTTAACGGCTGCCTGGGTTTCTCAGGGCTGCTTAGGCTGCGCTCGCTCACGAGGGGCCTGGCCAGAGCCACGAGGACGCAGTCTGCCACCTCCTCTAGGGCGCCACCCTCCGCGCTGCGGTCTTGCAAACGCGGGTTGGCTGCATGCTGATACACCCAAAGGGGCGGTTTTACTGCCCTGTGGTTGCGCCTGCTACTGCGGCGGTGCCCTGCGCCACTGGCGCTCCTGTGGCCGCCTTGGCTGGAAGGGTTTGCTTGGCCACATTTTTGCCAACTGCTGCGACGCCTCACGCGCCTTGACAGAGCGTTGCAGCATCTCCTCAACCGCTGGGCCAAACGTGTGCCCCGGTGATATCGGAGCATCTAGCAATGGGCCTTATCAGGCTCCTGTACCCTCGCCTGTGAGAGCCAGAGCTGCCTTCTTGCCACCACAAGAGAAGCAATGCTCCTGCCCTGTGCTCGCGCATTCAGTTGAGCCAGCTTAACTAATAGCTGCGCAACTGCACCCAGCTCGGTCCTAAGGGCAACAGATGGGCACTCAGGCAGATCACGGATGAGCGCCGCCTGGTAGACCGTCAGGAGGCTGGCCACGTTAGACAGCCTAACTGCCTCTGTAGCCGCGGTGTACCCCTTTTTTAGGTGGGCCTCCGTAATCCTACACTGCCTGTTAGGGCAGGAGGGGTCCTTAGCCAGCCCCGATAATGTTGGCGCCTTTACCAGCGCGGCGAACGCAGCGCCCACTGGTGGAAAGGACGCTAACCCAGCTTCGCTCGCCCCGTGTATGGTGAAGGCCGAAGCCTTGCGAGAAGTTGCAGGGGCGGAGGCCGGGGCCCCCCAGGTGGACTGCACCTCCTTAATAAAATCAGGGAATGCCGGTAGCATCCTGGACTGAAGGGGCGGAGCTGACGGCGACTCAAATAAAGAGCGTCGAGTTGGCTCTAATGCAGGGTAGTCCACGCCTAAGTGACGGGCTGCCCTCTCCACCACTGACCACATAGGGTCATTAGTATCCAGCACTTCAGGGTCATCCTGTCCAGAGTGCTGGGATGCCACCTCAGGCTCCGTGCCCTCTTCAAATAGTGGATCTGCGTCGGACGCGTCCCTTGAGACAGCATCGACGTCCCACTCTACTTCCTGGGGTTGGCCATGAGGCACTGGTGGAGGAACCACCGGCTGACTAGCGATGGGCCCGGTTGTTAGCTCTGGAGCCCGAGGCGCCACATTCGCTAGGGTCATGAGGAGGGATTGCTGTCCCATCATGACCTCCATGAACTGTGACATTTTGGAGGTGAGCTCAGCCACTCTAAATATGTCCTGATATTGCCTGCCCCTTCGAGGGGAGCGAGAGTGCCTTCTACGGCGAGGCGATCGAGATCTCGATCTAGACTCCCGACGGGGACGTGCCCCGCGAGAGGAGGGACTGCGGGAACGTTCCCGAGCACGCCTGGCTGGGGACCTCTGACCAGCTGTAAGCTGGGAGGATGGGCTCCGGGGGAGCTGTGACGTCACCGGCGGCGTCAAAACAGATGACGGTGGGGCCGAGACGGTATGGGACGACCCCGAGGATGGGGAACGACCCCCAACCGCCTTCCTAGCTCTCTGGCGTAGGGTGCGTGTCTGGAACCCCGCACATAGATGGCAGTATGCCCTATCTGCCAGGGCAGATGCGGCATGGTCCGGCCCCAAACATGCGACGCAGTCCTCGTGTGGGTCGCTGGCAGGCAACTTGGCCTGGCAGGTCACGCATCGGTGGAAGCCAGACATCGTGTCTAGCACTCGCAAGCACTGACGAGCAGTAGCGAAGCGAGGAGCACCGATGTGCGTGCGTCGAACGCCGAAGCGTCAAGCACCGAAGTGCGTGCGTCAAACGCCGAAGCGTCGAGCACCGACGTCGAGCACCGAAGTGCGTGCGTCGAGCACCGCCGCGTCAAGCGCCGAGGTGCATGCGTCGAGCGCCGAGCACCGAAGTGCGTGCTTCAAACGCCGAAGCGTCGGGCACCAAGCGTCGAGCACCTGAAGTGCGTGCGTTGAGCGCCGCCGCGTCAAGCGTCGAGGTGCGTGCGTCGAGCGCCGAGCACCGAAGTGCGTGCGTCGAGCACCGAAGTGCGTGCGTCGAGCGTCGATGCGTCAAGCACCGACGCGTCGAGCGTCGAGCACCGAGCGTCGAGCGCCGAAGCGTCGAGCACCGAGCGTCGAGCGTCAAGCGCCGAAGCGTCGAGCACCGAGCGTCGTCGATGGAACGTGCACCGAGCGTCGAGCACCGAGCACTGAGCGCCGAAGCGTCGAGCGTCGAGCCCCAAGCGCTGCACCAAGCGCAGAAGCGCTGACACCAAAAGCGCCGGAGCGCGAGCGCCGAAGCGCAGGTACCGAGCGTGGAACGCTAGCACAGACGCCTATGCGTCAGCTGACCCGCCAAGCGGAGACGCTAAGTGCTGGTACGGTGTCTGATGCTGTGCAATACTTACCTGAAGGTGCTGGGGATTTTGCACGTTGGTGGTTGTCTTCCTCTGTATAGTGAAAGGGAATTTTTTTTTTTTTTTTTGGACGCTGCAGCAATATACAGAATAATATATAAGCAAGAGGGTGTAGTATACAATTACCACGTGGCGGGTAGAACGCGCCGTGGTGGGGAAGGAAGACTGCAGAGCAGACTACATGCACACACACGGTCTAGCCTAAGCGAGGCCGAGGATGCAGATATGCGCGTGGCCTAAGGCCAACGCAACACGCGTCCTAAACAAAAAATATATACAATATATATAAACAATATATATTACATACAATATTTTACAAAAACCCAAACACAATAATAATAATAAACAGAGGAAAGACGGGGAGACCACGAAGAAACGCGATGCCGAAGCAAAGCGAGAAGGAAATATATAATGTAAAAACAATATATAATCCTAAATAATAATTAATAATAATAATAATAATAATAATAATTACTCCGAAGAGTATAACTGAAATAAACTCGGAGAAGGGGATAAACCAGCTTCTCAAGCCTAAGCTTATTGAGTACAATCAGTTAACAGCTCTAAGTCCTACCGCTACTGAGGCTGAAGGCAAAAGAGGAAGTGGCTCTCTGCGCGTTGCGTATAGTAAGCTCCCAGGGGGGCGGGCTTACACGGCAGCTTGCGCGGAGGCCTATCGGCAGTTTTGACATAAAGCTCAGCCAATCCCTACTGACTGACGGCAATGTCCCATACCTTGATGGTTATTTTCGACTTGAAAGGGAACGACCGGCCGGAGCTGATGTTTGTTTCGTGTGTGTTACGTGTTTTGTTTTGTCTGTTAACAGAGGAGCCGGTGGACGGGAGTCTGTAGCCAGCGAGGCAGCACTTACCGCAGAGCAAGCCCCTCATGGCACAGCACTACAGTACACAGCGCACGCACCACAAAAAAAAAGAACTCTGGTAAGAATCAATGTTAACTGAATTTATCATTTATATTGTTGTTTTTCCCCTGCGCAATGTTTAGCTGCAATACGTTTTGATAATTTTTTTTTTTTTTTTTTTTTTTTTTGGAACTATTGTAAAAGACAGGGGATCGACACAGAAGTTATCTTTGACACATCACGTTTTTGATCGCCGCTTACATCCTTTTTCATCATTTTCTTAGTCCCTTGTTCCTTGATGTTTACTCTCTCGCTCTGAAACAGTGCATCCACAGGCAATACACCGGTGTAGTGTACACTCAAAACACACTACTAGTCACTTTCAAAACACTCTCAAGCTCAAAACATGTTGCTTTTTACAGTTATGGTATTACATTTGTATTTTCCCCAGACATTTTTCAGCTAAAGCAAACTGAATTAACTAACATAACAATGTACTAATAGAAACTGTAACCGTACAAATGTACTGTATATCAAAATACAGAGTTGAAATACAAAGCAAACAAAAACTTAAAATTACCAAAATTAACTAAACACACAAAAAAAACGTACTACATACAGAAACACACACACAGAGACGAATACAGTAAATTGGAAGCTATGGCTAATGGATGCCTTCTTTCAAGCATACTGGTTTGAGTTCCTTTGCTTCAAAAACAACAATCATTTTCGAGGGATTAGACTTTTTTCCCTACACATGTTTTGAATATGTTTTTTTTGTTTAATACAACTTTTTTAATGAACAAAAAAGTTTAATTAATATTTTAACAAATAGTTACATACTGATGTACAAACTGATAGAATGTGTCTATTTTGTGGCTCACCGTTGTCGTTTTTTTGTGTACTTTGTGTTTGTACATTAGTTAGCCACCTGTAATGAAAAAATGCTGGCACTGTCTCCGAAAATTAGCCTTTCTTCCACTGTTCCCTTTAAGTGCATCTGGGTATTTCCTGTTTGATAAATAACTGAATATTTCTTGAAAGTTGGGCTCTCCTTTTCCGCCAGTCCCAGCAGTGTCCGCGCCAGTCCCAGCAGTGTCCGCGCCAGTCCCAGCAGTCAGCAGCAGTTACCAGTCCCAGCAGTGTAAGGCAACTTAAGAAGCAGTGAACCAAATGCAAGTCAATACAGGTATGTACCCATCTACTTATTAATATTGATGTTGTATTCTTGTCCTTTTAAAATAACATATTTCTGACAGTGTCAATATGGTCATTTTAGGTTGCTGTGGTTTTGCTGGGAGACGATTAGTTTTAATCTTTGAAATAATATGGGTCATCAAATTAACATTAACATCATCACCCAAGGGACTTAATATTGCTCTGCAGTTTGCATGAACAGTCTCCAGGCTTTATAAGATGATAACTTTTACCTTTGTAACATGAACAGGATCTGCAAGAGGTTTGTTCAACTTTTTTTTTTTGCCTCAGTAAAAATCTAATCCTAGCTACGCCCCTGGAAATTATTTGTTTGACAAAAGCTGTTTACTTCTGACAGATTTTTCTTATCACTGTAGCCTATTCTAACATTCCCCTGCGGTTGTTGTCACAATCACTGTTCAGTAAGGTTTCAATATGAGTATTAAATGGTTTCATTTCTTTTGTTTGATTGTTTTGCAGAAAGTTTCGATATGAATGCACAAACCTTCAGCTATATAAAAGGCAGAAGCTGAAAGCTCAAAGCAAGACATCAGAGAAGACAAGATGAGAGCTGCTTTGATACAAGACAAGACCTGGTAGGAAATATGTTAACTGTATACTGGTGTGTGCATAGCTTTTATATACAGTAATTTAACTGCAATGACATTTCTGCTATAGAATACAAGAAATGTTATAATTTTACAGTAATTACATCATTAATTGATACACATTCCTTAAACAAAGTGTACATTCAACTTTATGGGTCAATTGCAACGAACTGAAAGCAGCGTACTAATCCCGTGGTTCGTACAGAGCTACACGTACTAAACTAGTACCCAAGTTAATAACAATTGCAACGAACTTGGCAGCTCAAGGTAGTCCCCAGCTGCGTACTAAAAATGATCTCAAATGCAAGTAACCCAAAATAACTGCTGCTGCCCTAGAGGATACTAAGTATGAGACTAAGTTAGTCTAACCCTTTTCTATAGACTAATCATTTATAGTACCGTACTAAGTGGAACAAATGTGAAAAATCCCCAAAAGTATTGACAACTTTTGTAACTGAACAATTCATAATCACAAATCCATCCCGTGTACCTATATTTTACATATGAAAACATTTACTTGCATATTATAATTTTTTTTATATATAAGGGATGTCATTGCTGGTATTGCAATATATTCATGTAGAGCTGGAATTCGTTTCGTGACATTATAACAATATGGAAAATGATTCTCCTACATTGATCAAATTGCTTCCACAGCGAAACAATGATCCAATGGCAAAATATTACAATTACGGTTGAAAGGATTTATTACAAATGTCGTGAAATAATTGAGAATATATTTAAAGCACTACAGTAATTATGTATTACCCTGTGGCGGAGTGTCCCGCCCCTATATTTATATGTGCACTGTCTTTTTATGATTTGTATTGTTTGCGGCGCGGATCAAAGCGCTGCGTATTTGTTATTATTTTTATATTTTAAAAACCTTGTGAGGATGCGTGACTGATCAGCTAGTGATTTTATTTAACTAGCTAACATCCACGCATCCTTATTAAACTTTTGCAGACGGTGACCATCTCCCGAGTTAATTCATTGTTTAATTGTTGACAATCGGGAGATGGTCACTGTGTATAAACCTGCAGCTCTCTACCCTCGGGAGGGTGTATTAGGAGTGAGAGTGGAGAGAGAAAAAACGAAACTTAAAAATAACTGTTAAGCGTGCTGGTTTACACCAGCACGATACTTATTTGTTTGGTCAACGCGCCTGTTTGTTTGTTGTGATTTGTTTGTTCAAATCGTTCTTTTATTATTTAATAAAACGCTGAGCACCGTTGCGTTTCACCATCGCCATCCATTGTTTGGTTTCCGTTTACTTCCTGGTCCGTGACGTCATCAGTCACACATCACTCAACAGCTGCTCGGTCACAGTTGGTGTCCAGAAGAGGGATACACCGTCTCCAGGAGCCGGACCAGAAAATCAAAGGGTGTTTTTTTTGTTCGTTTTTTTCGAATACTGTTTTTGTGATTGGAGGGGGAAAAAAATGGATAAAGTGGATGCCTACATGAAGAGGTGGCATGGGCATCAGAGGGAGTTGAAGGAAGGAGGGGCTACATGGTGCCTCACCTGCCTGGAGTATGGGCACCTCCCTGATGTGTGCCCATACGAAGACCCCCTCTTCGTGCAGGCCTTCGATCGAGGTGAGGTGGAGACTGCCGAGGACTGGATCTACCTGAAGGCCATATGATCGCCGCAGGTGGATCAGGAAAACTGCCTCACCTGCCTCAAAGGGGAGGAGTGGTGCTTTGCCGTCGGCAAGGTTGGGCACAAAGCACCCGACCAACCCCCTCCATGACAGGAGGTGGAACTGCTGGTCCCGAAGAAGGGAAGGAGTGGTGGTGCCAAGAAGGCAAGGAAGCAGGCTCCAGCACCCAGAAGGGGGTAGCCCGTGCATCCAGCGCCCAGAAGGGGGTAGCCCGTGCATCCAGCGCCCAGAAGGGGGGAGCCCGTGCATCCAGCGCCCAGAAGGGGGGAGCCCGAGCGTCAAGAGCCCAAGAGAGGGAAGCTCAGGAGTGGACGCTGGGATGGCTACCTTTGCCTGGTCAAGGCCTCAAGTTGGTGCCCTTCCTGCGGGAAGGGGGGCCACTCCGTCATCAACTGCCCCCGCCCTGGAGCGGAGGAGGAGGGACGACCGAAGGGCAGCTGGGAAGCACACCTCAGCGCACTTGAGGCCGTGCCTGTGGGGAGTGGGACCACTTCGTGGTCAACTGCCCCATTCTCCAGGAAGAGGAGAAGGAGAAGCACCGGTTCCCGGCAACAGGAGGAGACTGCACACTGTGCCCACCTCCTCCACTTCCAGCAGCAGGAGCTGCCTCTGTCTCCGCCGCTTCCACCAGCAGAGGGTGAATACCTGCTGGCTCCGTCTCCACCGCCGTGGGAGGACTGCTTGCCCCTCCCACCTCCACCAGCAGAGGGTGAATACCTGCTGGTTTCACCTCCACCGCAATGGAAAAGACTGCTCCTGTCCTGCCTTGCACCGCCCGGGGCTGCCTGCTGCTCCGCACCGCCAGGGGCTGACTGTTACATGGTACGAGGGAGAAGTGGAGCAACCGCTGCCGCCTCCATGGCCAGGGGCACCCCTCCCGAGTTGGCCTCCCGAGGTTTCGCTGCTGCTGCTGCCGTCGCCTCCCGAGGGTCCGCTGCTGCTGCTGCCATCACCTCCCGTGGGTCCTGCTTCGCCTGGGATCGTCGACTTTTGCTTCACCTGGGGTCGCTACCAGTCCTGCTATGCGACAGGAAATACTGTGGCTGGAGCCCCACGGAGGGGAGCTGCCGGCCATGAAGAAGGGTGGAGAGGTCAGGAGACCAGCTCCCCCTGCAGCAATTTCGCTGCAGGAGAACGGGTGGCCGGAGCCCCACGGAGAGGAGCTGCAGGCCATGAAGGGGGGGGGAGGTCTGGAGACCACCCCCAAAATTTCCTTGGCCGGAGGAGCCGGCCTGTACGCGGTCCACCGGGACACTACAGCTGTTTGGGTGGGAGGAGGACATCCCACCGTGGCCGCCACCTTTGGCCTGTTGCTACCCCTGTTCCTGGGCCGGGACTGCTAGCCGGGAATTTGGGGACTAAGGGGGGAGGTGGCCGAAAAGGCCATGTGAGCTGCGCACAAGGGGGGGCGTGTGTGGCGAAGTGTCCCGCCCCTATATTTATATGTGCACTGTGTTTTTATGATTTGTATTGTTTGCGGTGTGGATAAAAGCGCCGCATATTTGTTATTGTTTTTAGATATTAAAAACCTTGTCAGGATGCGTGACTGATCAGCTAGTGATTTATTTAACTAGCTGACAGTCACGCATCCTTATTAAACTCGTGCAGACGGTGACCATCTCCCGAGTTAATTCATCGATTAATTGTTGCTAATCGGGGGATGGTCACTGTATATAAACCTGCAGCTCTCTACCCTCGGGGAGGGTGTATTAGGAGTGTGAGCGGAGAGAGCGAGGAGAGAGAAAAAACTAAACTTAAAAATAACTGCTAAGCGTGCTGGTGTAAACTTAGCTGGTGTGATACTTTATTTGTTTGGCCAACGTGCCTGTTTGTTCAAATCGTTTGTTTATTTTTTTATTTAATAAAATGCTGAGCGCCATTGCGTTTCACCATCGCCACCCATTGTTTGGTTTCCGTTTACTTCCTGGTCCGTGAGGTCACCAGTCACACGCCACTCAACAGCTGCTCGGTCACATACCCACATGGAACGGAATTGCAATATTTAATGTATGAGTAGTATAGTTTTAAGTTGTATATAACTTGTTTGTCAAAGTATGCTTTTAGTAGCCAATGCTACAGTGCCTTGAAAAAGTCTTCACACCCTTGAACATTTTTCACATTCTACTGTCTAAAAAATACAATTCAAAATGCATTAAAGTAGGAGTTTGTTTCACTGATCTACACAACCTACACAAGTCTTCACACCCCTTGAGTCAATACTTGGTGCAAGCCCCTTTTGCAGCAATAACAGCCATGAGTCGTTTTGGATAAGTGTCTACCAACTTAGCACAGCGGGATGGTGCAGTTTTTGCCCATTCTTCTTGGCAGAATAGTTCAAGCTCTTTCAAGTTGGCTGGGGATCGTCTGTGGACTGCAGTGTTCAAGTCTTGCCTCAGATTTTCTATAGGATTCAGGTCTGGGCTTTGACTAGGCCACTCGAGGACATTCACTTTCTTCTTGTTGAGCCACTCCATTGTTGCTTTTGCTTTGTGCTCAGGATCATTGTCCTGCTGAAAGGTGAATCTTCACCCCAGTCCCAGGTCTCTGGCAGACTGGAACAGGTTTTCCTCCAGGATCTGCCTGTACTTTGCACCATCCATCTTTCCCTCGATCTTCACAAGCCTCCCTGTCCCTGCTGCTGCAAAACATCCCCAAAACATAATGCTGCCACCAACATGCTTTACTGTAGGGATGGTATTAGCAGGGTGATGTGCCGTGTTTGGTTTACGCCACACATATCGCTTAGCATTGAGACCAAAAAGTTCCACTTTGGTCTCATTGGACCACAACACCTTCTCCCACATGCTTGCAGTGTCCCCGAAGTGTTTCTTTGCAAAAGCTACGCGGCACATCATATGGCTTTTTTTCAGCAGGGTCTTCCTTCTTGCCACCCTCCCATATAGGCCATGTTTGTGGAGTACTCTTGAAATTGTTGAACAGTCAACATTTTCCCCAATCTCATCCAGAGACCTCTGTAGTTCTTTTAAAGTAATCTTAGTCCTCAAAGTGACCTCTCTCAGCAGTTTCCTTAAGCCACTGCTACTGACTTTGGAGGGACGGCCTGATCGAGGCAGTAAATAGGTGGTGCCAAACTGTTTCCACTTTACAATGATGGACCTGACAGTGCCCCAAGGGATATTCAAAGACATTGAAAGTTTCTGTAGCCTTCCCCCAATCTGTACCTTTCAATAACTTTATCTCCGGGGTTCTTTTGGCAGCTCCTTGTTCGGCATGTTTTGCCATTTGCTTCAAATTCACTTCATACAACAGAAACAGCTTGATTCTTCATCCAGGAGTATTCAAATCAGTTGAACTACTGTGATTGGATACAGGTGGGCTCTATTTAACTTATTATGTGCCTTGTTAAGGCAATTCGTTGTACCTGAGCTAATTTGGGTTTGCTATGACAAAGAGTGTGAAGACTTATGCAATCAAGACTTTTTTTTTGTTATTTTTAATTACTTTTTGAATATTTCTATTCTATTGTTCTTTCACGTTGAAAGTGTAGATGATGTTGTGATGAGCAGTGAAACAAACTCCTACTTTAATGCATTTTGAATTGTATTTTTTAGGCAGTAGAAGACTTTTTCAAGGCACTGTACATATTAGTAGGCTGTAGCATGCATGGGGTAGGGGTCAGGACTGGTAGGTGACGCAGCACAAGAATATTGATAGGCTTGTCACAAAGGGGGTCGTGGTTGTCTCGTACAGCGGATCCACGCTATAGCCGCTGTGTTGGAGGTGCCGGGTTCAGTCTCTGCCTGTGCAATACATTACTTTTTTTTAATTAAATAAAATAAAATAATAATATTGTATTCAATGTTTAGACTACATACAACACCAAACAAGTTTGTCGGTAGTTGCGGGCAGGGCCGGATTAAGTTTAATGGGGGGCCTGTGACAGGATGACTGGGTGGTGACGTCAGGCAGAGGCAGTAACTAAAAACTGACACCAGGCACTGCAGTTTCAAAAGAAAGACGCGGCTGGCCGCCGTTTTATTTACAAATAACAAATAAATAAAAGGTTTAATCAAAAAAACACTTGCTCATAGAGCGAAAATAAATAAAAGGTTTAAATAAAACAAATCTCGAACACAAAATATACAGGTAAGGCTGGGCAGTCACTATATATTTTAAAGTTTCGTGTTTTTCTCTCCTCTCCTCGCTCTCTACTCTTCTCTCGTACACCCACCACGCGCTGGAGAGCTGCAGGCTTTTTATAGTCAAGTGACCATCTCCCTGTTAGCAACAAAATTAATCACTTAATTCAGGAGATGGCCACCTTCTGCACGAGTTTATTAATTATTCCTAGCAGAGGACGAGCACCAATCTCGCCTCTGCCAGAACACGTTTTAAAAATAAACAAAACCGCATGGCGTTTCGCCGTCATTTAACCCTTTGCAGTCCATTTATTAAGTGCGTGTCAGGCACGTCGGGTCCAATTTATTTTCACACGCGCAGTTAATTTTAGACGCGCTGTTTAAAAGTATTTTTTTTCCACAGTCAAACGGGTTTAAAAGGCCCTGCATATCAACAAAGCACTCACTAGGCATCTCCAGCCCCGCCCCACCCTTTCGTTCGCTATAGCTTTCACCTATGTAAGGAATAAATAATAATAATAATAATAGTCGTACATACCGATCAATCCTCTCCTGATCACTCGTTTTATCACCAAACTCCTCAATAATGCGATCCAAGTCATTATTTTATTACTATAACATCTCAAAAAAGCTCTGCAAATGTCCGTGATGTTCTTTGTGCGCTGATGCAGCCAGCTTGTTTCCTTATGACTGCCCCGTTACTTGACCCTGGCATCAGATATGACTATTCATGTGAAACGCCCTTTTTTTTTCGACTTGTCTCGGCTCCTGTCGCTCCCACTCGGCCATTGAATGGTTTTCTCGGCTTTTTCCGGAGAAAAAACGACTAGAAACCCTTTTTTTGCGTTTTTTTGATGTCGGACAGGGTCCGACAATGGACCTGATAGGAATAATTGCAATGTCGGACCAGGTCCGACATAGGACTGCAAAGGGTTAAATACATAAATAAACCATACTACAAAACAATAAATTGCACAGGGGCGGAGGGGGAGACCCCGTTCTAAAAATAAATAAATACATTCATTTAATCAGCAGGGCTTACTACTGCCCTGGTACACATCCCCCCCCCCCCTTGTGCAACGCACACTTGGCCCCAACGGCCACCTCCCCCCTCAGTCTTAAAGTCCCGGAAGAGGGGGAAGCAAGTTGTTCCTGGGGGTGGCCATGGTGGAATGTCCTCCACCCCCCACTTCTTCGTAGCTGGCAGCCCCCTCCTCCGGGGCTCCCACCACACACTATCCTGCCGCAAAAATGCGGCTGGGGGAGCTGGTCTCCTGACCTCTCCCCCCTTCTTCATGGCCGGCAGCTCCCCTTCATGGAGTTCCAGCCACAGTACCTCCTGCTGCATGGCAGGACCGGCAGTGACCCCAGGCGAAGCAGAGCCCCCGGCGACGACCCCAGACGAAGCAGGACCCTCGGCGACCCCAGGCGAAGCAGGACAGGCAGCAACCCTAGGAGAAGTAGAGCTGGCGATGACCCCAGGCAACGGCAGCAGCGGCGGACCCTCGGGATGCGACGGCAGCAGCGGCGGACCCTCGGGAGGCGAACTTGGGAGGGGAACCCCTGGCCATGGAGGCGGCAGCGAGAGCTCAACTTCTCCCTCGTACCCTGTAACTGGTGCGGAGCAGCAGGCAGAGCCAGGTGATCCAGGCGTGGCATCCCCAGGCGATGCACGACAGGGCGGCAGCGGCAGCGGACCCTCGGGAGGCAATTGCAGGAGGGGAGCCAGGACCAGCGGTGGTGCTAGGGTTGGCCCTCTTCTCAGCCGCTGCGACCCGGCGGTTTTCCCCCTTGCTCTGCTCAGCAGCCTATGCAAGGGCGGCTGCGGACCGCCAGCCTCCTGTTCCGGTCCATCCTGTCGTGAAGAGAGAGGCAGCTCCTGCTCATCTTCCTCGGGTGGTGGTGGAAGCAGAGGCAGCTCCTGCTGCTCTGCTCCTGGCGAAGGCGGCAGGGGCTCCTCCCCTTCTGGCTGCAGCGGGGAAACCAGCAGGCATGCTCCATCTGCTGGTGGAGACAGGACCAGCAGGTACTCTCCCTCTGCTGGTGGCAGCGGTGGAGACAGAGGCAGCTCCTGCTGCTCTGCTCCTGCTGTTGGAGGTGGTGGAGATGGGACCAGCAGGCTCTCTCCCTCTGCTGGTGGCGATGGGCGCAGCAGGTATTCCACTGGTGGGATGGGGCAGTTAGCTGGGAAATGCCCCCACTCCCCACAGATGCAGCAACAGTACTGCACGCCCATGCTGCGAAGGAGGGCCTCCCAGCCAACCTCCTCCTGTGGCTGTAGCCCCAGGTCTACCTCCTCTTCCTGAGGTGGGGAGTGGCAGTAGTCGGGCGACCTGTGCCCGACCTCACCAATTTTAAAACACCACTGCTCCCCCCTCAAGCACGTTAGGCAGACCTCCCCCAGTGGCTGCATCTGCTGTTGCCTCTGCTGCCGCTTTTTGCTGCTTTCTGCAGCTCTTCCTTCCCATCCTCCTCTTCCAAAAACTTATATACAAAAAAAAAATGAAAAAAACTGCAGTACCCTTATCCTCTGGCCTGAGTCGGAGGCTGTGGTTTATCCCACGATGACACCACGTGTGACAGGATGACTGGGCGGTGACATCAGGCAGAGAGGCAGGAACTAAAAACTGACACCAGGCACTGCAGTTTCAAAAGAAAGACGTGGCTGGCCGCCGTTTTATTTACAAATAACAAAAATAAATAAAAGGATTAAACAAAAAAAAAACATGCTCACAGAACGAAAATAAAAGGTTTAAAAAACAAATCTCGAACACAAAATATACAGGTCAGGCTGGGCAGTCGCTGTCACTGTTCCTATATATATATATATATATCTATATTTAAGTTTTTTGTGTTTTTCTCTCCTCTCCTCGCTCTACTCTTCTCTCGTACACCCACCATGAGCTGGAGAGCTGCAGGCTTTTTATTTTCAGGTGACCATCTTCCGATTTAGCAACAAAATTTATCACTTAATTTGGGAGATGGCCACCTTCTGCACAAGTTTATTAATTATTCCTGGCAGAGGACAAGCACCAATCTCGCCTCTGCCAGAACACGTTTTAATAAACAAAATAAACAAAACCGCACAGCATTTCGCCGTCATTTAAATACATAAATAAACCATAATACAAAACAATAAATTGCACAGGGGCGGAGGGGGAGACCCCGTTCTATAAATAAATACATTCATTTAATCAGCAGGGCTTACTACCGCCCTGCTACAGGGCCCAAGGCTGTTATCGTTTTGGGGGCCCCTCTTTGCATATTAATTTGCTTCCCTTTACTGTTTTACTACCACCACTCGATTAACATTAAATGTCAAATTATTCAGTCTTGGCTGATCCATATTTTACCTGATTTGATGTTTGAATTGACACCAGTTTTGAAAATGAGCACTGGCCACAGCGTTAGTTACTGGCAGTTTCAAATACACAATGGGAAATGCAAACTGCAAACACTTTTGTTGTAACAGCAAGTTATCTGGAAATATGTTGTCCGTATCTCTTGCGAATATGTATGTGTATAATAGGATTGTAGCAAATATATATGCAGTCAAAAAATGTTCAGCAAATAATACAAGGATAGTACACAGCGCTTTCTTATGGAATGTTTTGTTTTTTTGGTGGGGGGGCCCAATGAGGCAGGCTCTGTTTTAAGACAACCTAAAAACTTCATGGAAACCCGGTTTAAGAAAGCTGTACTAAGCGCATTAGCACAGCTGAGGAACCTCCACTCATGCAGCACACACACACATAAACGCTTTTAACTTTTAACCAACATGAACAACAGTTACTTAATCATTGAATTCCTTTAAATCTTAATTCCTTTTAAAACGGAAACTCCTTTATTCAGACTTTCACACCTAATCGCCTTGCTCGTTCACTCTCTATGCTCAAGGTTGACATTACTGACAGTCTCGCCTGGGTCATTAAACCTCTAGTAGTTTTTGATCAATTTCAGTTTTGAAAAGGTAACAGGTATAGTCAAAAAGAGTTGCAACATCCAAAACACTAGGCAATCTAGTGTTTTATGTTTCAAAAATAAAAGCTCACTTAGATCTTTAATCGTACCACCAGCAATCTGTTGTATTTCATCTTTCAGTGCGGTTCTGAATGACAGTAGCTGTGTAGGAAAGTCTGGAGATAAATCCCCTTCGTACTGAGCTGCCAGGGACTCGCCTGATTTAAATAGTGCATCGTCATTAGCACTAAGAAGTTCAGAAGTACACATAAAATGAAACCACTGCACTATAGTTTTAATTGCACAGAAACGGCTTTTCAACTTAGTAACAACAGTAATGTCAATGTTGGTGTAGAACACATCTACCTTAAAATGTTCCTCAGGGTTAGATAATCTTTGGTCTTCACAGAGTTCATCAAAATGTTTTTTTGTACGTCGTAATTGTTTTTCGGTAAACTTTTGTCCAATTCCCCAACTACTTGCAAGTGAAGATGCAGTAGCTTTAGTTTCTCCACTGCATCCTAAAGCTTGTAAAGGTCTTGGTTGCACCATTTAACATTTTAGCTGCTAGAAAAAGGTCCATGTCCTTAGACTGAAGTAGTTTCGATATGATGTTTACAGTCTCTAGTACTTTGGACTGGATCACAACCATGAGCACGAACTCGAAGGTCTCCATGCATTTTTTCAGTCCAATTGCTTCTGATTGCTCATCTGTCTTTTTTAATGATTGTACTTAGTGCTTTCATAATATCAACAAAGCGGAATCGTAGAGCAAGGAGAGCATCGTGCCTGGATGCCCAGTGTGTGGGACAGTTTTTTCAGCGTCGGGTTTGTAGAAGACGTTACTTTTAGTAAGGAGCTCCAACCGTTTGATTCTTTGACTAAAAAATAAGTGTAGTCGCTGCACGATGTCATAAAATTCCCTAATTTCAGAAATGTTCATGCAAGCGTCATTCAGTACTAAATTTAAATTATGAGCAGCACAGTGCACATAGACAGCGTCAAGTTCTTTTTTACGTATTCGTTTCTGGAGTAAATTCCACCTATTGTGCTTGCTCCATCGTACCCCTGTCCTCCACATTTTTTAACTGACAAGCCTTTGTCTTTGATCATATTTTTTTATTTTTGATAGCAAATCAATCGGTTCATTTTGTATTCGTGGGCGAAGATATTTTGCTTTGGCGTCTTACAATTAACTGTTTTAAAACTGGGTCGTATTTCTTCAGCTGTTTTAAAAAGCTGTTTTTAAACAGCTGAAGGGCTTTTGCTCGAAACGTCCTGAAAATAAAAGATTTTTTAATCTTATAAACCTTTTGTGTACATTTTTTGGAAACCCTTTTCTTTCATATGCCTTCAATTTCCCACACTGCAGTTATATACAGGCAGTCCTCGCACTTATGACACAATTGGATGCTGAAAGTTGCGTTGTAAGTTGAAGCACATTTTCCCATAGTAACAATGTTATAAATTGGGGTTACATTCCTGACTCTGGCCTGATAATACATTTTTACAAAAATGACCTGTTATATTATACTCATGCAAGTATTTATTTATTATTATTATTTCTTAGCAGACGCCCTTAT